>NC_084464.1:137238135-137550427 GCF_027409185.1 Cynocephalus volans
CATGAGCAGGTGGCAGGCTGTGCCTGGCTTCCAAATCCTTTCTCCATATCAGTAGCACTTGAGCCCATTTACAGACTCAGGTCCACCTTGACCGCTGGGCTCTGGTATGGCCTTGCATCAGGCAGACGGGAGGCTTCTGAAGAACTCCTGTATGTCACTGTGGGTGGGACTCCACTGGAAGTCACTCACCCTTTTTGCTTGACTGACCCAGTCTTTGTGCCCCATTTCTGACAACTCAGGTGCTCCCTTGGTTGGAGTGAGCAGGACTGAAGCCATGTTGGGACCTAAAACCACATGTACTCTAAAATATTTTGAAAGGGCAGTTTTTTCTTGGCATGCATTTCTCTGAGTTCCATCTTTTCCCATGGTTATTTGATATTTTGGACCTTGGATATGGGGCAAGATGACATTATTTAAATGAATGTAAAGTTTTTTTCCAGTCAGCCTGAAGCTGCATACTCGCACATACCATCCAGACCCTGAGATAACAGCAAAGATGGGTGCAGAAACCAGACAAAGCCTTGGTGAGACTTTGTATCTGACTCATAGACATGGACCCTTCATAGCTCATGTCCCCTTCCCTTCTGCTTTTCATTTCCTGTGTTCCATTCTCTCCTCTTCTTTAAAAACCCCTCAGTAAATCTGAGTCTTTGAGATGGCTTTCGCCTGGTCGTTCTCCTTCACGTTTACTGGGAAGATGGGTTAGCCCGACATCTCTCCTCAGGTTACTGGTATTCTTGAATAAAAGCTGGCTTCCATCTTCACCAGCATTTGATGTTTGTCTGATTTTTGTCTGGAAGCAGGCAGCTGAACCTGTGAGTTTGGTATCAATTTGGGGGAGCCTCAGCCAGGAGCTCAGTGGTCCCTGTAATACCTTCTTTCTTAGATTATATCCCCACCTTGTGCCCAGCTGGGTCCCTGCCTTGACAATCTGTTCCTACACCAGTTCTTCAGGATGGAGGCATTATCTCATGCTCCCCTCTCACTTCTCAGCTGGAATTGGTCTCTGAAATACAGAATGGTGTCAGACAGACCTCCTTAATGCCAGCTCTGCTGCTGGCTCCCTCCCCTGAGTGGTGCCTTGCCCCCTGTTATTAATTGCAGCATAAATCAATCAGAAACACTGGAGCAATGATTGCCCAGACTATGCAATCAGGTGAGAAGGTGTGTGCATGTTACTGGGGGTTCCTGAGCAGAGCTGCGCAGCGAGTTAAGCTCCCACAAGACCAGCAGTCCTACGAAAGCCATCACAGGACCTAATTCTCTAACAGAGTAATAGCAATGCTTCATGAAGACATAACTGGGGGAAACTTACAAGTCCTTAACTGACAGAAGAATTTCTGCATTTCAGTTTGGGAATTTTCTACCCACCCATCTTCAAACTTGCTGATTCTTTCTTTGGCCTTGTCCATTCTGCTGATGAGCCCATTAAAGATATTCTTCATTTCTGTCACACTGTTTTGTTTAACGTCTGGCTTTTCCTTCGGATCCTTTTTTAGGGTTTTGATCTCTCTGCTTACATTACCCATTTGCTTTTGCAAATGTCTACTTTTTGCATGAGAGCCCTTAAAATACTAATTATAGTTATTTAAAATTCTCTTTCTGATAATTCCAAAACCTGTATCTTATCTGAGTCTGGTTCTGATGCTTGCTTTGTCTCTTTTGATATATTTTTCCCTTGCCATTTAGCAAGCCTAATAATTTGTAGTTGTTGTTAAAGGCTAGGTGATATATTAGATAATAAAAATGGAGGCAAATAGGTCTTTAAGTGTGAGATTTCATGTTTAATGTTTGGGGCAATCATAGGTGCTAGAAGTTCCAAGTTCTTCTAGTGTTCTGGTTTTCGTCTTCCTGTTGTCTTTGGGCTTCCCTAAGAACTGCTCCTTAGATAGAGTCTGCCCACACATTGCAGCTCTTTCAGCTGTAATCCACTGTTATTGCACTGGAGCCCTGTTGGCATGATGGAAAATGTGGGGGACGGAAACTTTTCTATAATCTTATTAGATCTCAGTCCTTTAGTGGGCTTGTATCCCTGGGCTCTGATCTTCACAAGTGTTTCTTAGCTTTTTATTTTTTTAGATGAAACAGAAAAGCTAGAAGGGCCTAGAGTGGGAGAAATGCTCTTCCCTCAGGTGGGATAAGGCCCTGCTAAGTCTTTGCCCTAGAGAGGATACCTTTGTTATGGAGAATGCTCTGGGAATATTTCACAGTGATTACTCTTCCCTTCTCCCTGCCAGAGGGCAAGGGGATCTTTCTCAGCTCTTCACCACCTGTGGAGTTCCTGTAGGTCAAACCCATGAAAATTTGGGTGTCCCCTAAGATTGTGGCCTCCCAGGAGTTTCTTACTTTTACAGTAGGCCATATTCAGCTCTAGAAATTGATCAAAATTGCCATTTAAGTGTTTCTACCAATTTATATTTCCAGTGGCTTCTGCTCCAGGTAAGGAGGTCTGAGCTACAACTTTCTGGATTCATCTGTCTCTCCAGATTTAGGGGTGGTGATTTACCCTATGACATCAGTTCTCTGACGGGTCCAAGAAAAGTTGTTGATTTTCAATTTGCGCATCTTCTTTCTTGTAAGAATGGGAGTAACAACTTCCAAGCGCTTTACATGTTGGAGCTGAAACCAGATGTCCTGGGTGAACACTTTTGAAAAGTCTGCTCAATTGCTGTAAAAACAGAAGTGTAAAGGGAAGCTAGATATTCCTAAGGAAGTTTCCAAAAGAATATAAAGGTACTCAAAGCTACTGGCCCTTCCTGTAACCCCTGCTCTCCCACACTGCTTGTGGAGGGTTGGCCACTCCTGCACTCAGCCATAGTGGTATATGCATGTGGGTGTGGGTAACATTCAAATCCCAGCGCATCATAAGCAAGAGTCAATGCATATTAAGATTGCTGTGCCACAGCCATTGTAATTAGGATCAATTCTCCCTTCTCTGTCTTGGGGTGCTTTGCCTCTATATAACATAAGTCTCTCCCACTTCTAGGTTTTCTTTTACTGTGTCCCAACTACCCGTTACTACATTATAATTTTCATGTTAACCTCTCAGTGATGACTGCTGGCCTGACTCATCTGCTGCCTTGGTCTCTAGATACCAAGTTAGGGCTGCCAGGCTGGACATCATCACAGCATCTGCTGAAACTATGCCCTCTCCCTGGCTACCCCCACCCCCTTACATACATAACAGCTACTTCTAATTCTGGATATATTATTTTCCCCATCTGCTTTCTCCTGCTTCTGAGATAAAACATCAGGGTTTGGAAGAGAACCTGTGACCAGAACAGAGTATAACAGAATAGCAAGACATGTAACCATTGAAACAGAATCCCAAGTCCCTCATGGGCAACCATCCCCTGCCTACTCTGAGCTCATGTAGTTCAGACAATGTTGACTCAATCCCACAGCCATGTGACTGCAGTCAATCCAACCAAAACATTTCCTCCACTTGGCTAGTTCAGAGATGGTCATGAGACTTGGTCAGAGCCAATAAGGTGCAAGGATTCTTTTGTCACGACTTCAGTTGTATATTTTTTTCTTAATGGACTTGAACCTAGGAGGATAGAATGGGATGGGGCAGATATGATGCCGCCATCTTGCTGCCAGGAACAGATATTAAGAAAGGAAACAACACAGAGAGGTGGCCCAGAGAGCTAGAGAGAAAGGGACGGGGTTGGGAATGAGTCCTGGTGATCTTACATGGCCCTGGTATTAAGCTGACTTTCACCTTGAGTTTCACACTGTCCTTCAGATTGTCAGTGACATAAGTCTTTTTTGTTTTTATTGTTTGCTTAAGCCATTTTGAGTTGAGCTTTCTACTGCTTGAAACTCCAAAATTCCCAAGTTTATGAAACAAACATAAATTACTGGTTCTCAGCCAGCAGGGTGGGGTGGAGGACCAAAAGAGGGTTATTGCTTGTTTGTTTTTTATTTTAATTTTCACCACACAAGCTGGACCTCTGTTACCCTTGCATCTGACTAGGGATTATTGACTCTCTGATCTCTTGCAAATTACCATCTAGCATGTATCACCCACAGTCTTAAACAACCCATAGTTTTATCTACTGTCTTTTTCTTCAATTTATAATTCATTTGATTCCTACATTCATGCTTCACAAATTCACTGGAAACTGTATTGCACACTACTATAAATAATAATACCTAAGGCTTAATATTATTGTGCTTGCTATTTGTTAGATGCAGTTGTGTTTTACCCATACTAATTCATTTTATTCTACCAACATTCCTATAGATTGGCATTATTATCTCAGTTTACAAAGGGTAAATTGAGGCATGGAGAGACTAAGAAAATTGCCCTAGGTCTCATAGCTAGTAATTTGTAGATCTGGGATTTGATTTGAACCCAAGTAGTCTGGCTCCAGTGCCCATATGTTTCACCACTTTGCTATTCTGCCTGTTGCTGAGAAGCATTCAACGTGACATCATGAAGCTGGATATGGTGGGAGTGGTGGTAGGCAGTTCCAGTGCTCATTAGATGTACAACTTAGTGAGGACCCACACTCTATCCCTCACTCCTTTCTGCTGTCCTCAGAAGGGAATAGGATACAATATTGTTTATTGAATCAACCTGTGTGTGTGCTGGGGGTGGAGGTTGTGAATAGTTTTCTGTTTGTGAGAGCTAAGAGACTGAAAGAGGGGTTGAGATACTATGAAAAGCAGAACAGAGAAGAGGGCTCAATTGCTATCATAAATCAAGTATCCCCAAGCTATCCGAACTTTTGGGCCAATATCTTCTTTCATATTCAAATAATATAACTTACTCCTTAGCCTTATAAAGCACAGACCTCCACTAGTACTTCTGAGGACTCATTGAGCGTGCTCAGTGCTGCTGATTACTTCCTGCTCCAGGCTGCTGTGCTGGTCACTTCTCTAAAAGAACAGTTTCATCGAAATATAATTTAGATACTATAAAATTCTCCCATTTTAGTGTACAATTAATGGTCTTTATTATTTACAGAGTTGTGCAACCATCACCACTGTCTAATTTTAGAACATTTTCGTCACCTCAAAAAGAAATCCTGTAGCCATTAGAAGTCACTACCCATTTCTCCCTGATCCCCCAGCCTCTGGCAATTGCTGACCTACTTTCTGTCTCCATAGATCTGCCTATTCGGACTGCTCATTTCTTGCTATCCTGAAATTGCTTTTTCAGACTGCTCTTTCTACTCTATTCCTATACTCCCTTTCCCCCTCAAGGTACTACTGATACAAAACTGGCATTGGGATGCCATTGACAGATTTACTGAACACTTGAAGCCACCGATTATAAGGGCATTTCAATGTCGAAAAGGGATACTTTAAAGTCAGTATCAGAAGCCCCCGCTGGTGGGGTTTCTGAGTGTTCCTCTCCTTGGGCCCTGCCTGCTGCGACATGCATGGGCTCTCTCTAACTCCTTTTTCTCACAGTTACCCTCGACCTCGACTCAAGCCCCCAGTTCCTCATTTTCTCCATGTTTTTCTACAGAAGAGCTCTAACAGTGTTCTTTAAAACAAAAGAGCAGACATCCTCCATAATAATTCTTCACCACTTCCTAGAATGTGGAAAAACTGTAGTTATTAAAACATTATCTCTTCTCCGTCCCTTGTATACAAAACTCATACTGAAAGTTATTCTGGAAAATTTTCCAACTAATGCAAAGTTGGTTGTCTGCTCACCATCATCTCCCCCCGGCCCCTGCCCCTTTCTTCCTTGCATAGTGAACTCCATTTGTTGAGGTACAAGCTCAGGGAGCTGGGCCGGCCCCTAGTGGGTGAGCTGTCATTTTTCTAAACCACTCAGGCTGCACTCGCATCACTTCGCCAGTGACTGGTGCAGGAGCGAGCTGTGTCCCAGCTCTCAGGGGTGAGTGTGCGGGGACGGGCTTCTGGGAAAGCTCTTCTCGAGGGTGAAAAAAGACTCTTAAGAAACTCCCTTTTATCCCGCCTTTGCATGCAGTTGGTGAGAATGTGGTATCTGAAACGACAGTAGTCATTTTGCCACCGGGAGTGGGCGATCCCAAGGACAGAGGGCGACGTGCTGAGGACACCCGGGAGGGATGAGGGATGTCATTGTCAAGCTGCTGAATGAGCAATGCTGGAACCGCCACACCCAGATTTCTTGTTAGATGAGAGAATAGAGTCACTTTTGGTTGCGGATTCTTTTTCTTTTAATCGACAGTTTCTAAACTGATGCCATTTAAATTTGATAATTTTGTTTCAAAAAGAAAAATATACTTGAAAAGCAAAACTTTTTTTCCATTGCAACACGTTTTCCTCCTTTCATCCATCCATCTATCCATTATCTAGTCATTGATTCAGCAAACATTTATTAAGTACATATTATATACCAATTCTGAACAGTTTCCTCTTTCTACTATTTCTTTCAGTAAAGGTAATTAGTGACATAATATACATGAAAGATTACTTCCAAAAGGGCGAGTTTAATGATAAACACTTGTCATTCTTTGAAAGGGAAATACAAACTCGAAGGCTTACTTTTTTTTTTTTTTTTTTTTTTAACGTTTACCGGCTTATTATAAAGGCTGTTACAAGGAATGCAGGTGAAAAGACGCATAGGGCGAGGTTTGGAGAAGGGGCGCAGAGCGTCCATGCCCTCGCCAGCTGCGCCCCCCTCCGGGCACCTCCACGTGCTCAGCTATCCAGAAGCTCTCCAAACCCAGTTCTCCTGAGTTTCTGTGGCGGTTTCATTACATGGGCATGATTGATAAATCATTGGCCACTGGTGATCAACTTAACCTTCCGCCCCTCTCACCTCCCCAGAGCTTGCGGGGTGGGGCTGAAAGTCCTGTAAAGCCTGCCTTCTGACGTCTACCTGAAAGACCAAGCTGGGCAATGTTTCCTATGTTCACCAAGAGTTTAAAGAAGGATCCAGAAGCCCTATAAAAATGGGAAAAAGATATAAACAGAAAGTTCTTAGCAAAGGAAATCAAATGGCTTTTATACACATAAAAAACATCCTTAACCTAATTTAAATAGGAGAAAAGCAAATTATAGTACAATGAAAACAGGCTGCAGGAATTTGAAATTCTCACCGGCTGTTCATGAGTGGACATGTTGGTATGACCTGTGTAGGGGAAAAAAACCAAAACAAAACAGGATAATAAACAATGCACCTATTATTTGATCCAGCGATTCATTTTTGGAATTTATCTGAGAAATATAATTGCACATGGGCAAAATGATATATGTTCAAGGACTAACCATTGTTTGTCATAGCAAAAATTACAGAAATCCTAAATTTCTATCTAAAGAGTACTGGTTAAATAATTTATGATATAGCCAAATAATAGAATACCTGCCGCCTTTAAAAATGAAAGACAACATTCTATTTGGGGATGATCTTCAGAATATGTTAAGGAAAATATGTGGTACAGGAAAGTGCAAATTGTATGTTTCCATGTGTTTTCAAAAAGGGATATATACACAGAATAATATCTCTGGACGACTACACAAGATATTGGCAATAATGGTTGTCACTGTGAAAGAGATTCCAGTGGCTGTGATACAGGGGATGGAGGGAGACACTGTGTGTCCCTTGGTACCTTTTGGATTTTGTGTCTTGTGAATTATCTATTCAAAATCAAAATAATAATTTAAAAAGATGGTTACATTCCATTATGAGAAGAACAAAGCCTGTTTCTCTCCCAAATTCCCCTTCCCTGGGCTCTTGATAAAATACTGGTGCTTGTTTGCTGATGTTGAATATAAATGACAACCCACTAATGAAGACACCAGAGACTTGATGAATCCTTAATATGTCCCCCAAAGTGTAAGGGATACATAAATAAAGTTTGTAGAAAAGAACTCAAAACACATGCTGGTGCCGTGTAAGATTTTGGTTTAGATGACTGCCACTGGGGGACTGCAGTTTTCCTGAGGCGTCCCTCCTCCCTTCTCCCCGTTGGCTCAGGAGCACCCTGTGGTTAGCTGGGCACTGGCTGCCAACCACAGACCACTCTCCCAGGTCTCCCCTGCATTAGCTGCCGCTGTGTGACTAATCTCATCCATGGAAGGTGAATGCAAGGGATGCAGACATGTCCGTGTCACTTGTTTAAAAGAAACTTGCTTGGTGACAAAAGAGTTTTGGAAATAGATAGTAGTGATGGTTGCACAGTGTTGTGAATGTAATTAATGCCACTGAATTGTACACTTAAAAATGGTTAAAATAACAAATGTGATATTCTACGTATTTACCACAATTTAAAATATCGATAATGTAAAATATCAGAATTCATTGACTAGTACACTTTAAATGGGTGAATTGCATGGTATGTAAATTAGATCTTAAAATAAAGCCATTAAAAAAAATAAAAAGAGACACCTGCCTGTCTTTTCCTTCCTTCTTTCCAGTCTCACAGCTCAGCTGTGGATATGGCACTGACTCAGCCATGACAAAGCTCCAGGGGACATCAAAGCAAAGACAAGAAAACTGGGGCCCTGAATAGTCCTGTGAGCAAGGCTATCTACCGTTCTATCCCTACCTTTACTTTCAGATTATTTTGAGATAAAATACACTTTTGTCTGTTCAGCTTTTGGATTTAGGGTTCTTTTCAGTTCAGCAGTTTAGCCAATATTCCACCTAATCCATCATCACCTCACCTCTCACAATGAGAAAGACAATGATTTTGAAAAATGAAAGAGACAGTAATTGGGGGCTTCTTCCTTCCCTCTTTTACTCCTTTCCTCCCTCATTCTAACCAGCCCTCAGCTTGTAACCAGTAATGCCCCAGGATTCCATACTTCCTGGACCCTCTATGTGAATTTACTTCTGATTTACTGAACTGTTGAAGGCACAGTACTGTATATAAAAGTAAGCTATTACTGTTTAATTTTTTCCCATTGATTTCATTAGCAGCTGATAGTTTTGATAAGTACCATATTCTGTAGTATAACTCAAATAAGAATTAGCTCATGGTTTGTGCCAACAGAGAGTCAACTGAATATACTAGATATGTTCAAAAAAGTCACATGAGTCAAGTCTATTTGTCATTTATTTCTTTTATCTCACCATAGAAAAGATTTTACAACATGAAAGCAAAAGGATAGAAACCATTATTTTTCTCAAATTCCTCCTTTATTGTAAACTAATTTGGTAGATCTTTGAAGCTTGAAAGAATGTAAAAATGGATTGATCTCTGTGATATGTTCTGAAAATAATCCATAAAATAAACTTGGTGCCACGAAAAGAATGATCACTTATTAGCAAAGAGCATACCTTTGGTTTTATCCTTTCACATGAGGTAATTCCAAATATGCTTGATACATTCCTGCCTCTGGATCAACCTTGTTCTTTACTGTGATGGAAGAAAGAAAGTTTGATTCTAATTATGTGATGACAAAAATCTTTGTTAAAAAAATGTAAAAACCCATTTTCTTTCGATGTTTTTGGTACTTGATGCAGAACACCTAATTTAGTGATATCTGGACCACAGACCAAATTTATTGCTTTTTGTTTGGCTACTTGGCTTCATGTAGACTGTGCATGCATGTGTGCATGTGTGTGTTTCCTTGTGTCAAAGATCCCTTAATGAATGAGAGCTGCTGTTGGTCTTGGGGCTGGCTTTCCATACAATTATGGTGTGACTAGAGTGCCAATCTATTGTGTGACTTAATATAACACCACTGGTTGTAATTCTCTGCTGTATAACACCCTGCTTTGGATTTATGAGAGTTAATACAGGTCATGACTGAGGCTCAGAAGTCCTGGCTGTATGTAGAGTGCTTTCATACCAATTGCCCGCCTTTCTGGAGGGTTACCATTCTTTGTCGTCAATAACTGCTATGCCTAGTTACCCTTAAAGCAGTCCATCATAAGCAACCCAGTTCAAATAGCTACTTCCTGTTTTTCCTTATGGAATAATGTTCAATTTTTCGATGAATTGTATTGGCAGTTACAGAAAGATTTTACATTTTGCAATTCACCTAGTGGCTGTCTTCCAAAATCTGCAATATATTTTATAAACATTCTTACTGACTTGGTAAATGGCCATTTCTGTAGGCACTTACTGTCATTGCAATGGTATAAAGGGAAATTCACTTTGCTTAATTTTATCTCAGCCTTCCAGAGCACTGCTCAAACATAGGAGGACACTACCTTTTCCATTGATAAATGATTCTGTGAGCAAATACCAACCTCTTTAATACCATAACCTTATGGAGAGATGATTGTAGAAAGGGAGACAGATCAGACAGTATACCTCACAAAGGCAGGCATTCCAGCTGTCTTACCTGCTCTAATTCTTCCTGGTGCCCAACATTGTGTTTGGAACTTGGTCTAGCACTCAATACATATTGGTTCACTCACTGACAAAAGAATCAAAGACATGAAATCAAAGCACAACTTTAGTTTTCTCATTCAATTGGAAACTACAGTGTATTATAAGCTCCTTTGAAGATGGCTTGATAGGTAAGCCTGATTTGCCTATAGGGCCATTCTTGGAAAATCAAATGCTATAAATTGAATCTGCTGGATGAGGAATAGGCAGGGTAGTGTCTGCTAAGAGGCAGAGGAGCAGGATGGCCTGGTGTGGTGTGTTTGGAGGTCTGCTCAGCCAGGAGAAGTGCTCTTGCTCAGCACTCCTAGTGCCCCGGGGCTCTCTGCAGACAAGTTTTAGGAAACTTGCCCTGGCTCAATTTAATAAAAATGCTCATAAAGAAACTCTCTCTCTGTCTTTTCTTTCTTTCTTTTTTTTTTTTTGGCTAGGATGCTTGTCTTGAAAAATAATATAGATCATTGTTAACAATTCAGACAGGGAAGGTAGAAATAGGTCAGACAAAAAACGAAGGGTGAAGTTGTCCTGGCTTTTCTTTAATCTTTTGAATAGTGTTTGAAATAGCTCTTGGCAGATGAAATTTGTTCTGTATTTTGGAGTTAATATCTGTGCCAAGATTTCTGTCATTCCCCTGCGGGTGGTGATCGATATAACTAATAAATTGGAAATGACCAGACGTCCCACTGGAGGCCAGAAGTTTCCCCAGTGGGGCCCCACAATAAAAGATAACTGGGATACTGGTGGGTCATGTCTGAGTTTGAAGAAATGTGGCTCTTAACAAAGCAATTAGCAGCTACTAAGTTAGCGCTGAGCTATCCTAGCAGAGGTAGGCAATGTCTAAGGAGAAAGATATGAAAGAAGAGATACAGTAGCAAGAAAGTGAACCAAGTGAGTGAGGAAAGAAGCCACCGAAGAGGGGGAACCAGCAAAAAAGAAGGGAGTCTATTTTACGGACAGCGGAAGAGTTTGCTGGTGCTGAGACTGAGCCAGTGACATTGATGATGTCTAAGATGTTTTAGGGGCACCAGTGCTATGGGGTGTGTGTCTCAACACCAACACAATTTAGGTCACACCCAAGAGAACCTCTGATTAAGAAAGAGGGATAAAAGAAAAAAATATAATCACTGACTCAAATGCTGAGGATGCAAATGGTTAGAGATATTATTTGAGAATCCAATAGAATTTCTGGGTCCAGGAGTATTTTTAAGTTTAATAGTTCCATAAAAAAAAATTAAGGGAGTCTTTCTCTTTAAGACTAATTCTGATATAGGAGCCAAATCTAATTACCAAGTCCTCAGTTGTGTCAGCAGGAAGTTAAAGAGTTGTATGAAAAACTAGAAGCCAGGACCGTGTGCCTTGCAGTGGGTTCCCATTATTACCCTGGTGGCTTCAGTCCTCTTTGAAAATTGGGAAGATCAAAGAGCTTCAGGATATGGGTTTTTTTTAGGACGATGAGTATAACTCAGTTGTTTTTTAAAATCTTAATATGTGAAAATGTGACTAACAAAAGAGATAATTTGCTTTATAGAAGTACTCTGAAGACAGTTCTTTTAAGTAGGGAGTAACCATTATCCAAAAAGCCTCACTGACTTCTTCAAGCTTGAAGGGTTTATTAAACATCTGTTGTAGGACTTGCAACCTACATTGTGTTTTTATTTGTTGTGTATTTGTGTTTCCCCTAGACTGAGGTGCCATGGAGCAGGGCTTGGATTTGCTCATATTTGTATTCCATGGGATTCTGATTTCTAGCAACTAGTAGGCATTTAGTAAGTGCTTACTCAACGCATAAACCCCTTCTGGTGCACTAAAAACATGTTTTGAATTATTGAGACTTTTTCTAAACTAAATTTCCAAAACACACTTATCATGAAAATTAACAGGACACAATGAGGGGATTCACAGACCCTTCGATGACAGACCTTGAAAATAGGTGGCTCATTGAAAATCCTCCCTGAATTTCCTGCTCTTGGATTGTTGTCAAAATATTAAAACCGCATTATAGCACAGGCATCTAGTTTTTTCTTCTCTTTTTATTAAGTTGGTTACGAATCTCTTACTGGCAAATTTGGTTGTTTTCAAACCTGAGCAAGACATTGTTATATAAGCTGGGCAGTTAGGGACAAAAAAAAAACTTTTTTGCTTTCTTTTGCTTTGTTTTCAGATTCAGTAATAGAAAAAGATCCTTGGGGAGACCAGCAAAGCTGGACAAGCAAGAAGAGTCCAGTTATGGAAGGATAGCAAAGGTAGCATTCTAGAAGTGGCCTACTCAATGGAGCTACCTCTATGTGGCTGAGGATGTGTTCAAATGACTGCCAGAGCATGTTGTTAGTTCCAGATGAACAATAAAAGCTTTATTTTTATTGACTTGACTTTGAGGATTCTCCCATAGCTGGAGGTACTCCATTTAAATCTCCAAATCTTTTAATTAACAAACATCCCTAAGCAGGCTAGAGTTTCTCCTGATTGAACGCTCTTAAAGTACAACATAGAAGTGCAATATACTCTACTAGATAATTATTTAAATGAGGTGCCAACTACTTGGTTGAACAGACATCTTAATTAGCAAAACAGATCTATCCATATTTTGCATTTGAAATATTTAATAATGCCACTATTCAGGATTTATAAAGGCTGTCTTCTCTGAGAAGGTCAATGAAGATTCTACATTGTTCACTTACATGCATCCCAAAGTATCTTTCTTATTTCCTTCTATTCATGTTGCTCACATGGATTGCTTAAGAGGGGTGCTGCACTTTGCTGAGAGAGTAATTTTCATCGTCAGATATGTAAAATAATGTTTTCCTGAGACTGCACGAATTGACAGAGCTGATAACAAGAATATAATCTAAAATGTTTTTCAGTGAAGCATTTAGCTTATTTCAAATGATTTTGTTAGCTGCTCATGGGGGAAAAGTGTTACTTTATCTAAGATGGATTAAAATTAGTTATGATCCTCACCTGAAGATATTATTAGAATTATAAAAGGAAAGGTGTTGCTCTCTCTCATGTTCAACCTTATTGGGTGGCTGATTTGCTTATTGTCTGCAACAGTGGCTTAAGTTGGAAAAAGTCTTTTTGAGTTTATACTACTACTACTATGACAGTTCAAAATCAAGTAGCATATTCCTAAATTTTAAAAATATTAATATGGCCTATCTGGTTTTTTTCCTTGTCCAATCATCCAGTTAAATATTTATTAGCACTGTGTTGCATGAGGCACTTTAGGCATATAAAGAAGTTTAAGACTTAGTTCTTGCTCTCAAGGATCTAACATTGTCCTATAAGACATAGGTAAATGGCAAGTGACCTAAGATCCAAGATAGTACAAAACTCATGCCAAAAGCAAAACAGACGAAACAGTAAAAACAGGCCTTTAATCCGCAAACTATACATGTTTGCTCCAAGAAGGAGAATAAAGTTCAGAACTACTGAAGCTGGGCTAAATTTTACTACTTTAGTAAATCTCTGAGCTTGAAAGATTGGAGGCACATAATTTGGGAATGAGACCTGTCTGTCTACAGTAAATACAAATCTAGATCATGAGCTAGATCTTTCACACAGGTAGCAGGTGGAAGAAAAACAATTTCCCAGAGATTATGTAAAATAACTAGATTTACCAAAATAACCATCTGTAAGAGAATGAATCATCCAGCAATTTCCAGTCATGCTGGAATGACTGGACACAAACAATGTAACTAAATATTAATAATATTAAGGAGACCCCTTTTCATGTGCCACAAGATGCATCATTATTCTTTAGTTCATTATTATTTCATGTGCCACAAGAAGCATCATTATTCTTTATTTCCCAACGGCTGATGTGCTATTGACTTTGTGAGACAAAAATCTTGCAGTTTTTTTCTTGCTCTTCACGCTGGGACTCTCTAGATTTCACCATCAGTTTTCATTACAGAGGGCCCTTTGCCTCTTTCTGCCACTGCCCAATGAGGTAGTGGAAGCATAGTCCTCAAAAGAGGCCAGTTACTAAGATGCATCCACCTGAGTGGTTTCAAACCATGCCGCTCCATACTAGAAATGACCTAGAACAAGAGTAGACTCTGAAAGGTTCGAATCTGAATGTGGCTGTAGACAAAATATCATTGACAATGCCTGAAAACCAAGAATTGAGGCTGGAAACCAGTGGTAGCCAACTATATTGCCAATTCATAATACATGGGCATTTGGGGGGCCACTATTCCTTTCAAACTCAAAATGTTTCTATTGCTATAGAAAAAGAAATAAAGAGAAAGTTATGGGAAGGGAAGGAGGCTGACTCAGAAAACTTAAACAGGAATATTTCAGGTAACAAGCCACCAATAGTTTTAAAAATTCAGAAGTCTCCATTATATTGAATTTCAAACACATTTCTTTCGTGATCTGCTAATGAGGACAGTTTGACATTCTTCCAGGTGAAATAATTTAGGTAGAAACCATGTGACATTATAATCAATTTAAACAGCTCTCTACCTACTTCAAGTTTGTCAAAGTGTTTCACATTTAAAGCTATAATTAGCTAGCCCTTCTAAATTCACTGTGAGGTAGAGAGCTGAGCTACCAAGCAAGCTTTATAACTGTGGGAACAAAGAACAAATAATTTTCAAAAAGAGTCAACCATTTTGCTGCTGGTTGCATGTTGTGTTATCTTGTGAAATTTCATCAAACTAAATACTTACGATGTGTTCATTATTATAAATATATGGTGCATATTAATGAAAAGTTAAAATTTAAATATATACTTTAAGAAACCTGATATAAAGAGAAGAAGAAAAAAGATTCCCTTACCAGAACAGGTCTTCTGAAACTGCCTCGGAAAGGCATTTGTGTTTAGTGTAATGGGTCTTCAGCATGCTGAGCTAGCTACTTACGGTGCTAAAACCCACTCATTTCCTCCTATTCTTAAATTAGAGTTTGAAAATAATAGAATTGTGTGCTCAGGTGTGTATATGGGAGTTAGAGTGGCAAGAAGATTAATAAATGGATTTTCACATGGTTTGTTTACCAAATGGTTTGCTCCTTCAATGGAACGCTTTGGTCTTGACTGCATAGTGCACCAAAGGCAGTGAGCAAGTCCATGGCTGGGACCTCCCAGCCCAGTTCTCTTATTTTCAGGTAAGGAAACAGGCCCCTTGAGGTGCAATTACTAGAGAGTGGCCGGCCCTCTCACTTCCAGGGCATCAGTGATGTAGATTCAGATAGACCTGGAACCAAATTCTAGCTTCATTGTTACCTACATTGGGCCTTGGGTGATACTGACTCAATATCCCCAGTAGTTCAAAGGAAGCTAATACAAAAAATGTCTGTGCGGTAGAACTGCTGGGGTGACAAAAGGGAAAAAATACATAATGCTTCTGACGTGCAGTAAGTGTTCCGTAAATATTGATTCCTGGACCACGTATGACATTCTTTTTTTTTTTTTTTTTTTACTTTACCTGCTAATTGGGTTAGATTAACGCCGGAGTTCTCACTGGTCAGGAAAGAGAAGGAGATGGTATATTCTTAGTGGAAAGCCCGAGTCACTCTTACTCTCTCCCCCCCCCCACACACACACAAACACACACGCACGCACGCATGCATGCACACACTCCTCCCTTGACCTGAATCCACCTATGTTTTCTGTCCCTTCTTCTGACGTGCCTTACATTATCAGGCCTCTGGAAATTCGAGTCTGTGTTGCTCTTTCTGTTTTCCCATGTCCATTTAGTTTTCAGGCTTCACGATCTGGGTTCTACCCTGACCACGCCACTAAAATTGCTCTGTCAAGGTCCTGAGGATGTCGTGCTTACAAAAGCCAAGTCCCATCTACAGCTTGATCTTACTGCCTTTCTGTGGCATTTGTTCCTGTTGATCATTCTATTCCTAAAACACATTTCTATTTCTCTCCTTGGCTTTGACATAGTTTTCATTCTGCCCATGTGCCCACTGCATCTGTTTTAAATGCTGGTAGGCTCCATATCTCTCCTGACCATCTCATTCCCAACCTGTGACTTCTACCCCCTGGACAGCACCCATACCTGCCTTTCTATCCTGTTCTATCTCCTGAGCTCCGGATCTCTAAATCCAATTGCACATGGGATGTTTCCATTGATTAAACTCATCTCATCTGAACTGTGTCCACCACTGCCCCCCCCCACTTTCTCCTCCTTTATGAAGCCCCCTATTGCTGAGCCCTGAATTGTATCAACATCTATGCTGTTGGCCTCAGCTCTCACTCACTACTCACATCCAACTCATCAACACATTTGGTTTGCTCCTTTCTTGTAAATATCTCTTGAATGGGTGTGTTTCCTTGTCCTCACACCCACTGCTCCAGCCCTGCCTTTTGTCCTAGTTGGTTTTCCTGATTCAGGTCATTTGGGGAGGGTTATATGCAGCCTATTCATAACACTGATGCTGTTAATACAAATTGGACGATACCTTCTTAAGTATCCTAGTAATTGATTCCCATCTACTTCAAAATGAAGTCTAAACTCTTAGGATGGCCTCCAAGACTGTGATCCCCCTGTTTCCTTTCCCAAATGAAACTTTTCCATGCCACATCTTACATCTGGAAGTGTGCAGCTGGGATTACCAGAAAGCTCCTTCCTGCGCAACTCCTGTCCATTTTTCAAAACCCAGTGAGCTGTAACCTCCTTGGGGAAGTCTTCCTTCACCCACTGCAGGCCCATCTCCAGCTGAGGTAAGTGCCTGGCCCGTGGCATGCTGCTCCTAGCACTAGACCTCCCGCTGTGTGTCAGTTTCTGTCTACACATCTGACTTTCTCATCAGAGGCGAAAAATGTATTCTTTCATCTGTTTTCCCAGAGTATAAACATGATGTCCACATACACCAGTACCTCCGTAAGGGAAGGCAAGCTGTGTGAGCGAAGATTTGGCCAGAGTGAGTCTGTGAACCTCCGTGTGGCTGTGGAGGACTGGGGAGGTATGAGTGTGTGGGAACTGGGTGGTTTCTCAACTCCTCCACAGTCTAGAACTAGCTCAAAAGTAATTTAAATAAAAAATGAAGAGAAGCTCATTTTTTCTCCACCCACATTATCATTTCACTGCTACCTAGAAGACTAAAAACCATATAACTTTCTGTTGCTTGCATGACCGTGTCAAAAGATCTGAAACATGTCATGTACGAGCAGCCTCTCCTGTGCGTCTGCCACCCACAGGATCAGATTCCTTCCAACCTCTGCTTTTTTCCCCCCTTAATTCTTCTGAAATACATTATATATTCCTGGGAGCTTTTTCATCCTGGAACAATTCTCTGATGAAAACATCCCCTTCATCTTGTTCCACCCTTCCTCTCCCCCAGTAAACCTCCACGGATAGATCAAAGTTGATGACTTTTTAAAATTTTAATAAGGTTTCCAGAGGAGTGGCAGAGAATAGGATTTTAACATTACACTTAAAAGAAAAAACAGACAATTTGTATGGATCTTCCTTTGGAAATGCATCAAAGTAAAATATATGGAATAATTCAAATGTAAGTTGTAAAACAGAAAACAGTGCCATTAGAATGAAATTGATACCAAACAATCGTGGGGCCCAACTATACCACAAAAGCAAAGATTTTTTTTCCTTTGAGGTAAAGTAAGTGCTAGTTATCATGTGTTGGACCTCATCAGTTTTTCCTTAGAAATACTAATATAGAGTGGAAGATCAAAATCCAAAGGCAAATGATTAAGCTTAATGTTGTCATTAATAAGTGTCTTCACTTTTATTTTACATCAAAGTCTAATCCGCTTAACTTATAAGGAAAGAATATTTATTCCATGACCATATGATGAAGAAAAATCGAGTTAAAAAGGAGTTATTGGGTGGGGGAAACCTGCAGTGCTGGGGAAATTTTGTGCTTTTTTTGGAAATCAGTTTCTATAAGCAGCTACCTTATAATTATGAAAGTCCATTTTGCCAAGGTGGGAAAAACTCTCTTACAGTTACTATTTAGTCACAGACTTCCTCTATTCTTAGTGATGTTTTCCTTATAAAATGGGTGATTATTTGAGCAAACTCTATTTCACTGTTGATCATTAAAAGCCTAAATTTTTCTTCAGAGTTAAGATCTCTTCAAATCTTTTTTTGTTTTTTCCAGTAAGCACAGCCATTAGTACCTTAGCTGCTGTGACCAGGCCCCCAGCCATCCACTGCTGTTGTGACCGCTATTGAGACAATTTAAAAGGGAGGAAATAATGCAGAGGGCAAAACTGAGAGTGGCGAAGTCATAGCAGAGTCTCTTAGGGAGACAGATTTCCCCTGTCATTTCTTATCCCACATTTATTCAAGTTCCACCCCTTCAAGGAGGCCTTCCCTGCCTCTTCTTCCCACTTCTGTGACCATTCTTTCACTCCATAGCCCTCAGCAACTACATTTATACCGATCCTTATTCATGGACTTTTCTCATGTTGTTCTCAGACTATTGTCCACCAATAGGTTTGGTTTTCTCAGGTAATTTACATATTTATATAGAGGAGATCGGGTTTCTGAAAATGGAAGGTGATAGTATTAATTCTCTGCTACTACATGAAGGTAATCCTTTCATTGGAATATTACATTTATCAGGAGTTTTTATGCTATTGGTTTTGTAGTCTGGACAAGGCCCTTTTCTGAAGAATGAGGTCATTGACTGGGTCAGTCATTGGAGGAAAAACTGTAGCACTCAATGTTTAATGGAAACCGAGAGAAAGAGTCCCAGGAAGGCCAGCAAATCACTTTGTGGCTATCAACAAATTGATTCTAAAGTTTATATGGACAGAAAAAAGACCCAACACAATATTGAAGGAGAAGAACTAACTTGGAGGACTGATATTATCTGACTTCAGAACTTACTGTAAATCTACAGTAATCAAGACAGTATGATATTGGCAAAAGAATAAACAAATAGATCAGTGGGACAGAATAAAGAGTACAGAAATGGACCTCCATAAATATATCACACTGATCTTTAGCAAAGTAGCAAAGGCACTGCAATGGAGCAAAGATGATCTTTTCAACAAACAGTGCTGGAACAACTGACCTCCACATGCAAAAAAAAAAAGAATCTATATACAGACCTTATGTCCCTCACAAAAATTAATTCAAAATGGATCCTGGGCCTAAATGTAAAATGTAACACTATAAAACTCCTAGAAGATAACATAGGAGGAAATCTAGATGACCTTAGGTTTGGTGATTACTTTTTAGATGCAACACCAAATATGGAGTCCATGAAAGAAAGAATTGATAAACTGGACATTTTTAAAATTAAAAATTTCTGCTCTCTAAAAGACAGTCAGGAGAATGAAAAGACAAACCACTGACTGAAAGAAAATATGTGCAAAAAATGTACTTAATGAAGGACTGTTATCTCAAATATGCCAAGAACTCTTAAAACTCAACAAGAAACAACCAGATTAAAAAATGAGTCAAAAACCTTAACAGACATCTCATCAAAGAAGCCATACATTTGGAAAATAAGCATATGAAAAGATACTTCACATCATATGTCACCGGGGAAATGCAAATTAAAATGACTATGAGATGTTAGAATGGGCAAAATCTGGAACACTGACAATACCAAGTGCTGGTGAGGATGTGGAGCAACAGGAGCTCTCATTCATTGCTGGTGAGAATGCAAAATGGTACAGCCCCCTTGGAAGACAGTTTGGCAGCTTCTTACAAAATGAAACCTACTCTTACCATATGATCCAGCAATCACACTGTTTTGGTATTTACCCAAATGAGTTGAATACTTCTGTCCACACAGAAACCCGCACACAAATGTGTATAGCAGCTTTATTCATAATTGCCAGAACTTGGAAAGCAACTATGGTGTCCTTCAGTAGGCAAATAGATAAATAAACTGTGGTAGATCCAGACATTAAGATATTACTAAGTGTTGAAAGTAATGAAAAGATATGGAGAAAACTTAAACACATATTATTAAGTGAGAGAAGCCAATATGGAAAGGCTGTATATGATTCCAACTTTTTGACATTCTGGGAAAGGCAAAACTATGCAGACAATAAAAAGATCAATGATTGCCAAGAGTTGGGGTTGGGGTGGGAGGGATGAATAGGTGGAGCACATGGGATATTTAGGGAAGTAAAAATTCCCTGTATGATGTTATAATGGAGGATATATGTCACTTCACATTTGTGCAAACCTGTAGAATGTTCAACACCAAGAGTGAACCCTAATGTAAACTATAGACTTAGGGTGATAAAGATGTGTCAATGTAGGTTGTAACAAATGTACCACTCTGGGAGGGCAATGGTGACAATGGGGGAGGCCATGCCTGTGCAGGGGTAGGAGGTATATGGGAAATCTCTTTCTTCATCTCAACTTTTCTGTGAACCTAAAACTGCTCTAAAAATGGTCTTAAAAAAAATAAATAAATAAAAAGAGTCCCAGGAAGCCTGTGGAGTAGGAATCTGTCAGGGTTTTGATAAAGAGTCTGCAGCTCTGGGTTTGTCTTTGCCTTTGGGGCAGGATTTAGGTAGAACCTAAAGACCTGGGGAGCACACTGTGCTACCTCAGCTGTGACAAAGTGAGATACCAATGTTTTGTCCAGTGTCAGAATGTTTGCATGCTGATTTTATTCTCTATTTATTTCCATTTTGTTTTCTGTAAATATTTAATAATGTCTTTTTGAAAGGTTGAGCCTTTTTCAGACATGCTAGGAAGAGCTAAGGGAAGGTACGGGCTGGTTTAGGCCTCTAGACTATAGGAGTTGATCTTTTTTCTTAAAGGGCCAGATAGTATATATTTTGAGTTTTGCCTTATGGCCTCTGTCACCACTACTCAACCCTGCTATTGTAGTGGGAAAGCAGCTATAGACAACACATAAACGAATGAGCATGGTTGAGTTCTAATAAAACTTTATTTATAAAAACGAGCAACAGGCTGGCTTTGGCCCACTGACCTCAGAGTGCTGTAGACAGATATAAGGGATATGACCCATTCCAGGGGCCCAGGATAAAGGGTGGCAGACGTAACAGAAGTGAAAGAAGCCTAAGGAACAGGTGGCTTAAGAGAGAGACTGGGCACTCCCTATCTGCCTAAGCCTTGAGTGTTTGGGTTTTAATTTAATAAAAGCGACACCTCCCCCACCTCATCTCAACAGCAGGATTTTGTTATTTTTTCTGTTTTGTTTCTGCTCTGTCCTCAGCACTTAAAACAGTTGCCTGTCTTAGACAGCTGCCTGTCCAAAATACTTGTTGAATGAATATTTTAATGAGTAAAACTCTCTTACAGAGAAGGGTTGAATGAACATTTAGTGTCCCTGTGACTCTGGGCATGTAAACCCAAACACCAAACAAACAAATGAAAGTATCAGTTTGGTGTTGTGAATCTAGAAAAGAGAAAACAAGCAGCTAAGAGAACACAATGTATCCTCTCAATTTTAAGGTAATTGCACCAAGTGAGTGTTGTGTTTCCTCATCTCTGCATCCTGAACTGCCCTAGAACGTTGCCCGAGAACATTGCCCTGCATAATTCACGCTCAGTGTTTGGTAACTGGAAGCTTGAGGTTAGAACCAAGTCCTAAAGCAGATCCTAACAGTTGAAAAGGAATGAAAAAGGAGACCATTAAATCTTCACTAGGCTTCTCACAGAGTTGTCTACTGCACTCTTGCAAAACCAAGCCTTCCTTGGTTTCAAAAACCAAGCATTTTATTTCATTTTATTTTTTAATTTTTTTGGCAGCTAGCTGGTACTGGGATCCCCCTGTGCACTTTTGTATTTCCACTAATGTCTTTCGGAGACCATGCTGTTGGGTTATATTGTTCTATGTTTAAAGTATTATGTGGACTAAGTGCTCATATCTGTGTTTATTGCAAGTTCCTGCCCTTTTCAAGTCTGTTTTGAAAGGGACATTCCTGAGCACAGAGAGGGCACATATTAGTGTAAGCAGAGGAGACAGAGGGCAGCAGGAGACAGACAGGAGGAAAGGATGAGAGCCTTGTGGGGGCTCAGAACACCATACCCCGAAATATGACTCTCTAGCAAAGTAGAAAACTGCAGAAGTGAGAAGTCACTCTGTCCTTCTACCTGTCTCCCCTGAAGCATGGTCATAAAGGAATTTTCTACTTTTCTTGCCTGAAAGTAAGTCATAAGACCCTCATTCCAGAATCATCCTGCGCTATACCTGCAGGTCAAGAAGAATCGGAACAAAAACGGCCTTGCTAAGCCCCCCTCGTCCCCAGTTTATTACGATCAGGTCACAACCTCTTTTTGGCCAATCATACTTCTATGTGACTGTCTGTTCATGAAACCCAAGCATAAAAATACAGTTCTCCCTGGGTCTTTATTTCTGAAGCCTTCTGTGTCTCCTAAAACTTTGGTTGAATAAATTAGCTATGCTTTTCTCTTGCTAATCTGTCTTTTGTTGTAAGGGTGTCAGCTGTGAACCTTGCAATGGCTGAGGAAAAGATATTACTTTCTCTCAGCTACAGTTTCCACTGGTCAGCCACCCTGGCTCTGTGTGTGTGTGTGAGACAGAGAGAACGGGGGAGAGAGAGAATATTGCCTCTCCAAGGGCCTTCTAACATCAAACCTCCTGGGAATGATAATCCATTAAGTCTTTCCGTGATTACTGCCTCATTATGAATTGGTTTATCAATACTTTCCTCAGTGTCAGAATAAAGCAGCAACCATTTATTGATTGGTGACCACAGTCAGGCACTTTGCCAAGGACTCGGCATGTTTTTTACTTGAATCCTCCCTCACAACTCTGTACAATGGTATTATTTCTCTTATTTTACTAACGGGAACACTGAGGATCAGAGAAGCTAAATGATCTACTGAAAACACTCAGTAATAAGTGGAACGGACTGGGGGAGGCAAGCAAGTCACCTCAAGTGCAAAATTTAGGGAGGCAAACTCCGGTTTGTACAAGTGCAGTGTCGACACATGCATGAAGCTGAGTGTGTCCAGTTTTGCAGCCTTGGCTCCTAGCTTGCCTTGTCCTCGGCCCAGCAATCCCACCTAGTCCCCCTGACTCCAAAGCCCATGCTCCTGACCACTGCACCATAGCTGGAAGCAGAACACTCTGGACAGGATGCCTGGGAGGGAAGCAGTGTGGATTAGAACGAGGTAGAGCAGTGGTTGTCTTTCAACTTTTTTGCTTGTGTATCCCTAAGAGAATTTTCAAAGGCTGTGTATTCCTTGCACATTTCCAAGTTGATATCTAAAAACTTTCAACTTAAATTTATGCAGTTGCAAAGGATGTAAGTTCCACTTTTGCTTTATTTAAAATAAAATACATTTTCAATGTATTTAATGTAGCCTAAATAGCATCACTATGAAAGACATGGGCATACCTGAGAAGGAAATCTTATATCATCCTTTTTCTCCTTAAAATCTTTGAAATCATATTTCTATTCCATTTTCCAATGGAATCTTATCCTAGTGTTTTCTATGCTTGAAAGTTTTAAATATATTTCTGAAACAAAAATACGTATATAAATTAAAATTGATTTTTTAATTTCCTTTGACCATAGGTCTCAAAGTGTTTAAAGATTTTCTTCTGGATTGAGTTATTATTACAATTATTATTAGTACTCAGTTCATCCTCCACATTATATTACAAATATTAATAGTTACTAAATATAAAAATAAAATTCTATTAGAACTGCATCTCTTAATGAAATAGATGAGGCATTTAAAAGTTATTTCATATATTCATGGATAAATATTACTTATGATTAGGAAGAGATAGTTTTCATCTCCAATTCTCATCATAATTGTTATTTTTATAGATGTAAGTATTGAGAAATTTTGTTCACTAAATAAGCAGATGTCAATGAGAAGAGTTTTGGTATAAGAAAAACCATTCACTTTTCCAAGACATATCCTAACAAAATTACACGGTGATGTATTGTGAAAAATTTTTAATGATTTATCAACTCTGTAAGGATTTGTTACCCAGTTGTTAGAGCCTTCACAGTATCAGCACCCACACCACGATTTCAAATTGGTTTTATCTTGAGTGCTTCAGAGGGTGTTAACCCCTTGAGATGATACACTGGGGTGAGCTCTGATAGGGGAGATGGGGCCTTCCTCTTTTCCACCGGGAGGAGGGTGCCTGTGAAAGGGGAGACAGGAACAGAGAACCAGCAGGACACCTGGACCACAGGCTCTTCCTCAGGTAGAACAGTTAGTAAAGAGCCCATATGGATGCTGAGGATCTAGGAACTGATTTCCATAATACTACCTGTGCCCATGTTGAGAACCACTGGGGTAGGGCATGATGGACATTCGTGAAAGAGGAGATAAGAACTCTTTGAAGGATGGGATGGACAAGAGTGTAGGGCGTAGAGAGGGCAGTGGTGAGGAGGAAGCAGCACCAGGCAAGTAGGGAAACGGGGGAGAGCAGAAAGGGCACAAAGGAGTTAGTTTGGTTTTGATCATGGCTGGCCCCTCTGTGTTATCACCTGGACATTGACTCACTTCACCAGCACGAGAATTAGAACCCAATGTGTCTGTCTGCAACACAGACAACTAACCCCAAAGCAGTCTAAATAATAATACATTTTTGGTTGTGAGGGAGTGTGTTGGAGGGACTGATTTTTACTCAGGGGTTCAATAAAGAAAGGAATTAAGATTAACACTAGAACGAGAGGTTTACAAAATAGACTATGAGTAGAAGATAGAAAGGGTACAATTTGGAAGAAGGCAAGAGGAGTTAAGATAAAGACTGGGCAGGTCGATTCTGTGTCCCTGGTTTCCAACATGAGCACTGTTTTAGCTGCAGATGTTGCTTACTCTTCCCAAATTGAATTACAGTGTCCTCAGAGCTGGAATAATGCAGTTCTGTCCTCTTTCAACTAGAGCATACTATCTCTCTCTCTCGGCACTTTCAAAACTGCTAAGGGTCTTTATTTTGTGTGTAACCTTATTTTATGTGTTACATGCACATTTAGAGTGTCATTCAGGAACAGGCCATTTCTCTGATCATTCTATTCATCTAATTCAGCAAATTGACAGGTCTGTATTAATTCAGTGAAATGTTTGCTGTCGGGCTTATATCATTGCCAATGTAATTCAAAACCACCCTTGTTAAGATTAGGATCTTCAGGTAGAAAATCAACTAAGTTAATTTTGCAAAACCATTTTTGAATGAGAGATCAGAAATAAAACAACAGTTAATTTTAAAAATCTCTGCTTGAATTCAAAGTTCATAAAACTCTTTTGCTAACTTATTTTGAATCCACAATTTTCTAAAAGTTGAAGAAAATATTTGAAAGTAGGTTTCATGTTTTTTAGCTTAGCTTTTACCTGTGTTCACTGAATTGAGAAACTCACCTGCCTATTTTAGAAATTCTGCTTTCTAAATATGGCTCTTCAGCATATTTATTTATCTTATGATTAATACATATCTTTACGAAAGCAAAAGCAAATGTTACAGTCACACAATTACAAAATAATCTCATTTACATGATTCCTACTTAAAAGTGAAGTCAAAGAAGTCCTCTGAGACAGAGCCTTCCCTTACTAAATGCTATAACCCGCTCCTGGCTGATGTCAACTAGATCATATTCCAAACTGATAATTGAGTTGTTAACTCATAAAATAAAATAGATGAGAGAAGATTTCTACTTAGGCTTTGACTTTCATTATTTTCACAACTTTTTTCTTTCTCTCCCAAAATACAACTCATTAGCAAATGCCACCTAAATGGCACTTCCTTTGTGACTTCGCAGCTGCCATTGTCATGCACTCATCAGACTCGAAGTGCTCTTCTGTGTATTTCTGGAAAGCTATTCATGTGTTTCAGCTAAACAAATGGAGCTGTTTAAGCTGTTCACATACAGTACCACAGTTATTTGTTTCTGCATCTTCAAGTTGCATCTAAATGAAAGGTTCAGGCTAATCGGTTCTAGGAATAGTATCAAAAGCAGTCCTAGAGGATTTCTCCTGGTAATTAAGCGTGTTCTAGCCGACCTCACACACAAGGGCATCTTGGCTTTCCTTGTGGCTTCGGGTGCTTATCTCAACCAGCTCAGTGGTTGTGGGCTAGTGGGCTGGGGTGGCTAGGAGAAGGGGAGGAAGAAAGTTAATTATGGCACAGAGCATGCAGACCAGAGCTCAGGAGGGAGGTGCTCCAATGGAGGAAGAGGAGCCAGGACAGGACCAGCTGCATGGGCGTGCGACCAGGACAGGCACACAGAGCCCCGCGCCCAGAAGGGGGCTTCCAAACTCCCCAATTTTGCAATTCTGACTTATTTCTGAATTAGTATCTTTCAAGTGAAGTCTTTTCTTCACTTAGCGATGGCACAATGGAACAGGAGCTAGGAGCTTGGAGCCTTTATCGCCTCCCTGTCTCCCCCTAGACCCCGATCACCCACCGCAGCCTTCCCCTTCCCCGGGGCGGGGGCCCGGGCTGTCGCGCGCGCATGCTCTGTGTGCCCAGACACAGGACAGGGTCCCTAGCGATTTGGAGGTTCTGCACGCATCCTGCAAGTATCCCTGTGCCCGTGGGAGTGTGCCATTAAATAGCAAATAAAAAACACCAGGAAGGGGCAAGAGAAAAACCGTGGGGAAAAAAAAGAAAAAGCACTTTTCCTGGTTTTTGAGTAAAGGGCCCCACATTTTCATTTTGCATTAGGCCCCGCAAATGAGGCGGCTGCCCTCGAGCCAGGGCACTGAGACGCCGCCAGAGCCGACTGCTCATCGCAAAGCCCAGGGTAAAGCTACCCAGCCAACCCCCAGAACGCTCACTCGAGAACGTCCAGGACGCTGACATCACTGGTGAATCAAAAGGGTCTATGGCCAGAGTCAGGGACAATAGGAAATCCTTTAGGTGTGTAAGCCAGAAGCAACATACTGAGTGAGTGAGGGTAGGAACCAGGGGTGCGGGGATGGGAGAAGAGGACTTCGGTTTTCAGAGAAGTTAAGTGACTGAAGCCAGGTAGTCGAGGCTCAAATTCGTTTAATCAATTAATGACACTATCACCTTGGCCAAGTCACTTCATTTCTCTAGGCCTCCCAACTTCTCATCGGTGGGATCATTTCTCTATCAGTCTGATATTTTGCTTTCCCCTATCTTTAAAATTATCAAACTATTATAAATTATTATACAGCTATTATTTAAAAAGTTGAAATACTTCAACTTAGTAAGATTTCAATCTGGTTGGGTTACAACGCCTTTTTCCTTTATTGCTATCAGTCATATCTTAGGCATACATTTGGTGATTCCACGAAAATTTCATCTTTTAAAAAGTGACTTTTTAAAAGGACTAGAAGAAAATATAAGTGAATATATTTATAATTTTGGGATTGAGAAGGCCACCTATATACACACACATATTTTTATGAAGAAAAAAAACCCCTCTATTACTAAGCTTATTAAAAATTGAGGAAAATATTTTAAAAATCTGTATCAGACAAGAGGTAATTGGTATGTCAGGAAAAATTGTAATCAATTAGAACAATTCAAAAACTCGATTAGGAAAACAGGGAAAGGCAATTCTCAAAAGAATTATCAATGGTAATTAACTAACAAAGAAATGTTCCACTATTAATCAATAGAAGTAGATATTTGAAAAGTTTTTACTACTCAGCCTGACAAAAATTTTATCGGTGTTGGCAACAGTGTGGACAAAGTCGGCGCCAACTCTGCTGTCTAGAGGGACCACCCACTAAAAGTATTAAAAAGTGAATACCCTTTGATGTGGCGTTTTACCTATAGGTATTTATCCAGAGGAAATAAATTGACATACATACACCTGTATTTATAAGGATGATGGCCACTGTTGTTTATGATACAGTAGTCACTCCTTATTTGCAGGGGATATGTTCCGTGACCCCCTCGTGGACGTCTGAAACTGCAGATAGTACCAGACTCTACCCAAGGAATGCCAAGGTCACACTTTCGCTTAAAGGAAGCGCTTTACAGCTTCTCTTTGGCATATCCGAATTGCCAGCATCACTACTCTTGCACTTTGGGGCCATTGCTATGTAAAGTAAGGGTTGCTTGAACACAAGCACTGGGATACCAAGACAGTTGGTTGATCTGATTGAGAGGGCTGCTAAGTGACTAATAGGCGAGAGTGTCCACAGTGTGGATGCTGGACAAAGGGGTGGTTCACAACCAGTGAGGGATGGCACGAAATTTTGTCACACTACTCAGCACAGCGTGAAATTGAAAACTTATGAATTGTTTATTTCTGGAGTTTTCCATTTAATTTTCTCAGACTGCAGTTGACTGCCGGTAACTGAAATGGCAGAAAGCGAAACCTCAGATAAGAGTGGATCACTGTTATAAAAATTGACGATGGCATAAATGTTAAATAATAGGGGGTTGGTTAAATCTATAAATAAATATTTATAAACATAGAAATAGTAAGTACTCTAGTATAATAAATACATATTTATTTTATATGTGTACATATATTAATGTGAATACAGATAGAATATTACTAAGATTATTAAATTATTAAAATAATTATATAGATGTATATCAAGAACCTAGAAAGAACTTTATATTACATTTTTAAGTGAAAAACAACAGCATGTTAGTTTGGAAAAGCAGTCCAGCATACTGGTTTAGTGCATAGAATCAGAAGCCAGACTGCTTGGAATCATGGCTCTACCCCTTTCTGGCTCCACCCATTAAAAGCTGTGTGACCTGGAGTATATTACTTAACACATGAGTGATGGCAAGATCTATGAGGGTGCGAAATGGAAGGTGGAGCTAGGATTCAAGTCCAGTCCAAGCTCAAAGTCTGTGTTCTTAACCTCTGGGCTATATTGTGAGCAAAAACAAACAATTGAAACTGAAAAAGGGAAAGACACAAACACAGGGAAGAGGGGGCACTGAATCAACTATGTTCTAAGTACTCTCAAGGCAAGATTTTATCTTATTTGTCTTTGAATTCCCAGCATTTATTTCCACACCTGGAGCATAATAGACATGAATGATCGAATGGGCTCATAGGCCTGATGCAGAGCAAAAATTCCTAATAATGGGGCCATGATTTGTAATTTTAAAGAAAGAAAGAAAGAAAGAAAGAATAGAGACTCTTCAAAAATGAAAGGAGGGCACTAACAGAGAGTGTGAAATATGGCACGTGAAGTGATCAACCTGTTTCAGACCCATAATCTCTTCTCTTTAAGGTTGCTTGAACTATTTATTAGTGGTTCCTGGGTCTCTATAATTAGAGTCCCAAGCATTTCCTTCTGTTTCCCAAAGGGCTGGAGAAATGCCCTGAGGGCTTGTCACCGTAGGCCTTTCCCCCTTCTAATCAGCCAGATGGCAGCTGCAGGAAGTGGCCACTAAAGCAACAATCACAATGTGGTGTTGACTTTGTAGATCTCAAATGAATGGGGCATACAGGAAGCATCTGTGGTGGAGTTTCTGAGCCTGGGATATTAGAATTAGTTTTTGTCAGTTGGGCTTTATCTATTAGTTAGGAATAATTAAATAATTAAACCAATAGCTATCTGGTTATATTAATTTATTAGGCCCAAATAGAAAACTGCTTTTTAAAAAGCCCTTCTAGATGAGAATTTTCTAGTAGAAACATTTATAATTTATTGTGGCGCTTAATAATCTCAAAATTATATTGATTTTGTAAGCGGCTCTTGGTGTATGTGGTGTTTGTACTTGTGTATTTATTTAATTATTAATTTTTATATGGGATATCATATCAAAAGAAAACACAATCTGACTTGTTAGTAGCAACCTATAAATCTCATAATTCTTAAGGGAAAAGGGACTAGGGAAATGTATCTACCAACAGAGATTTTCTTTGACATTACAGACTTAAATGCTGTCACTGCCCTTTGCAAGGGCAACGTACTGTTCAGATGTGTTAATAGAAAGAAAGCAGAGAGTGTGATGAAAATGCTAGAAAGCCCTCTGGGAAGCTGGCAGATAGAGTGCTGCTAATGTGGATTTAAGCTGCAGACCCATCCATACACCTATTATTAGACTAGGGACGATGTCCAACCTTCCTTAATTGCTGAAAGACATACACCTGCCACTTAATTTCCTCGGTGTCACCTGTGAAATATACCCAATAATAGACAGCAAGAACATTTATTTATTTAGTTTGTCCATTCATCCGTCCAGAAGATTGAGTGTGATCTTTTAAAACAGATGCATACAACAGGTTTTATCTGTTGGTGCAAATATCTCTTCTTGGAAACTGTGATGTGATGTGGTTTATGGTTAAATTGATTATATTTTCCTATTAAGACATTATAATTGAGAACTTGCTTCTGTTCAAAACATCAGAAAAAATTACAAACAAACCCAGAATATTTAGCAAAAGTAACAATGTAAGTAAAACCCCACAAACCTCTGTAATCTGTGATGTAGTAGAAGTATGTTTCAACACATCGAATCTTAGGGGTGGCAGGGACTTTTATAATCTTTCCTTTATTTCACAAGGGGGAAAATCAAAGCTCAGAGTTTTCTAGCATCACCCACTTAACTCAGAAAAGCTGAGGGGACAGCCATGGTGCCTAGGTTCTCAGATCCATGTACCTTTTCTTTCTTTCTTTCCTTTTCTTTTTTTTTTTTTCACTGACAGAGTCAACCAGATACCGTGCTCCTTTTCTGACTCCATATTCCCTCCTTCAGGAAAATCCTAAGACACACACACCTGCACATGCACACACACCTTCTATCATTTATCATTTCTCACATTTCTTAAACAAGAGACCCCATCATACTATAAAATATGCAAACAACATAAAAAGGTACAACTATATTTCATGTTTTTTTTAAAAAAATTCTAACTTGCTTTTTTATTACCTCCCTACTTAATGTGTCTTAAATTAATAGCTAGCCAGAATAAATATAATTGAAATAATTCATTTAAAAATTGTTTGCTCTGTACATATAAATATTTAAAAATATCACCATGGACTTTATTTGGTCTTGAGCTTATCCAATTCCATTCTTTTCTCTCTTCCCCTTTTATATTTTTATGCAGCAGCAACATTCTGGCAGCTTCTTAAGGGAGAAAAGAAGCACAAAAGAACAGCTTGGGGAGAGTGAAGGGTGCAGGGAAGAGGGTTTGGTTTGTAAGTTTTGTTGGCAAATCGTCTATTTTCTATTGTGTCTCTGACATGTCTCTCTCATCTTTCTCTTCTTTTTTGTCTTCCTTGCCACCATCTTCATAAGCCTGCATTACCTCTGGTCTGGGCAATAATCTCTTTTTTCTTAAGAATTTATTGACGACCGACTGTACTGATTGCATTCTCAATCAGTACAACAACCCTGTGAGCTAAGTATTAATGCTTCCATTTTACAGATGAGGAAACCGAGGCTCAAAAGTTTTAGTGACTTGCCCAAAGCTAGATACTAGTGAGATACAGATAGAGCTGGCACCTACATCTAGCTGTGCTCTTTATTCCCATGCTGCTTCTACTGGATTTTGTAATAATTTTAATGTATTAAAAAATGACTCAAGTACTAAATGAATACATTCTCTTTGCAAAAAATAAAAAAAAAAGATATTACAAATTAGTGTTCCCATTAATCACCCCTCTCTATTCTTATTTTCCCCACCCCCATCCTGCAAGGGTAACCACGGTCACAGTTCAGCATTGTTCTTTCCAGATCTTATTCCAGGTACTTCATATGTCTGTTTGTGCCCCACTGCACTGGAGGGACCAGTACAGTGTGGTGGTGGTCACAAGGCCCAGGCCTCCAAGGCTGGATGACTTCCAGTGACATATGCTAGCACCTCACATGTGGCCAAGCAGTTCCACTTGGTAACTGGTTAGTTTGCAAATCCTTCTCCTCATAAAGTACAGGTTTATGATGTGCAGGAGACTGTCCTCTGCTCTAGATCATGTAGCATGTACAGCATTTAGTATGTTCCATTTTGTTTCGATGTCCATCTCTTCCCCTTCTTTAGATGATTTCTTCTCATCACCTTTTAAACAGAAAGTTAGGTTCTTTTCTCTCTTTAAGGTAGCAATGATTTTTTTTTTTTTATCACTGCCTGGGAAAGATACTTAGATAGATATCAGTTTGTGCTCCACAGTAAGCTTAACACAGCTCTTTTCTAGTATTGATGAATTTGCTACCTTCTTTTTTTGCACCTTTGTCTTCAGTTAGTAGAAACTGTGAACTAGTGATGAGGAAAATAAGTTGTTTTTAGGTTGCCAAAGTTCCTGAAATCAGCCTCAGGGGATTATCACTAGAACAGAAATACACGGTCACCCCTGCTCCTGTACATTGGTTCTGCAGTAGGATTTTCAGAAGGAAAAGGGACACATTTGTGGGGGGAGGAGCTGGTTTTGCTGACCTGCATAGACACAGGAACACAGAGCTTGGGTTCCGGAGGCACCAACCATAGGAAGCTGTGGCTGAGCGCTCCAGGACCACCATCTTAGCCTGGGACCTCTAAGGAGGGTTCTTGGTGGAGACCGTCCATAATACCAATCCGACGGCCATAATGCTGCCAAAAAGGGGGCCAGGGGGCAGCTCATCTTCACTGCAGAGATGGAAGTCAGACCGCAGGGGCTTCCTTGCAGGACTCAGCAGACTATGGACAAAAACGTTTTCTCTACATTGGTGTCATTTGAGGCAATGGACCATGAGGTTAAACTAGCTTGAAAGGATGTTGAGAAAACCTCCACTGACCACACCCTTTTCAGGTAGGGGCAGAGAGATAAAAAGCCTCAGACATGGGGTCTCTCCCATGAGGCACTCAGATGGTTAGGGATGTGATCGAAGGTAAGACTTGAGAGAGAAAAAGGGAGAGGGAGAGAAGCTGCCCCACACTCTGGCTGGAGTCAGAGATTGGCAGTTGCAGGTGCCGCCGCCCCTGCTACCACAGGGATGGACATCACAGTGCAGGGTCGTGCCCAAAGCACACTTGGTTCCTGAGTGGTCTGAAGAGAGGGAACAAATCTGGGTAACGTTTTGGTCAAGTGTGCTCTCTTCATTCATTTTCTGTCTCAGGACTTGTGATATGAAAACCAGCTCCTCTCTATTTCACTCGGCCATTCATCCACATGTCCTCCGTGCATGGATAGAGACGTTGTGTAACAACTGCGGCCACACGGTGGCAGCAGTATCCTCTTGGCTGCGTTCATCCAGTCTAGTGGGTGCTTTTTCTTTAACTGGAGAAGAAATGGTTTTCTCCCCACTCATACCTTCAGAAACAAGTTGCTCTTTGAGGAGCTGGGAAGCTTCACAGTCCTTATTAAAAGTTCTTTTCCTAACAGCCAGTATTTTGAATCTAACTAACTCTATCTGTGAAGCTAGTGGTTTTGCCACTGTATTATGGAGGACAAGGCAAGGTGACCAGATGTTCTAATTGAGCCAGACAGTCTTGTGTCTGGCGATGAGCAGGTGCTCTGGAAGGAGTCCCAGGCAGGCTCTGCTGTGCCCCTTATCTGAACCAAGCTGATGAGCTGGCCCCCTTCCAGAAGAGGATGACCAGAGCAGAGAGGGATCTGGAAACCAGGAGCGACAGGGATGTGTGGAAGGGAACGGGGACATTTGCAGAGGAAGAGATGATGTGAATGCTTCAGTTAAACATCGGAAAGGCTGTCACGAAGAAGAGAGATTGTTAGAATCAGATTGGGTGAATGCTAGTTTTGGAAGAGGCCTAAGAAATCCCATCAAACAAACTTCTCCTTTTGTAAAAGGAAAATATGGCTGAGAGGGTTAAACTTACTCAGTGTCATAATTGCCTGGTAACTAGCCCTTTTGACAGTCCCCAAATATGATTACCACTCAGGCTGTAAGCTGTAAGGTGGGTAGGGAGAGGAGCGGGAGTCATGATCTCTTTTTGGTGTTGTCTGGAGAGAGTCCTTGAACGGCCCAGAGGGCTGGCCCATCTAGTCACTAGAAAACCTGTGTGTTTACTCCTGAGATTCTCTATCTTTGTGTGATTGCCATCTGACTCTTTTAATAATTGGCAGGTAATTCATGGAGATAAAAGTGTGTGTGTAATGGATGGTTGGGGTGAGACAGGCAGGCCCTAGGAAAGATTGGCTTTTAGAAAAGGCTGCTTTCACGTGGTGGCAAGAAGGGGGCTCGCAAGGTCTCTGGGCCAGGATTCCCCATGTCCTTGCCCTTGCCCGGCTCTGCCTTGGGAGAGATGGAGACAGGAGAAGGGAGCTCTGCAGGCGTTTGTAAGTAGCAGCCAGGCCCCTTGGGGCGGGAGTGGCACTATGCGAAGGTGGGTGAACTTGTGGTCTGAATGTGGAGCTGGCATCGCCAACTTCACAGAGCTTCACTCTCGTCTCCATCCCTGAAGAATCCTTCTTAAGGAATATGAGCAGTACGTACATGATATAAATGAGTTATCTCCTTTTTGCATATTGGTTTGTTGTCTTTGTTGAGGTGCCTGCATGATCTGGGCGAGGTTTCATCACGCCTTGTGTAGCTCTGATCGTTATCTGGATGGCAGAGAAGTAGGTGTGGGCCGTTCCCTACATGCCGAATGCTGCAGCAACTGAGCGTCTAATGACTGTTTTCTTAAGACGGACGGGAGTGATAGCAAGGCACAGGGAAAATGAGGTCTTACACTCCATTCAACCAGAGCATGGGCTGGTAATACCGAGGGAAGGAGGGTAATTATGCTTCCCACATGCACTGCAGGGGGACCAAAATGACTTCAAATGGAATTGTTGCAATATTTCTTCAAGTGTGTTAGAAATATATAGCTGGTGTATTAAACTTATTTGCTTAGAATGAGACTAAGTAAATTACTTAGTTTAAAAAGTATGTAGATTAGAAAAATAACAACTATTATTAAGTGCTGTGTGCCGAGTCTTGTACTAAGTGCCTTGAATGTAACTCCTCATTTAATCTTCACAACAGCTCTATGAGTTTAATTCCAATTTACAGGAAACTAAATTGAAGCAAGGAAAAGTTGCATAACTCACCCAAATTCATAGTGATAAGGGGCAGACCTGTCTGAATCCAGACACACCCAGATCTGTCTGAATTCAGAGCCTGGACTCATAACCACTGTGAGACATGACTCTCTAGAATGTAATCACATCCCCAACAGAGGGGCTTTGGTTTGGAGGGCACAGAGTAGGCTCTCAGTAAATACATCCTTGTTGAATGGTTGAATGAATGAATAAATGGCACATGGTATATGCTGATTCTGGCAAAAATCATAGGGTGCCACGTGGATGCCTGAAGCTTAGGAAACCCTGACCTAGTTGAATGGTTTCAAAGTGCATTCTCAGGAACTACACTGGAATTCAAGCCGCAGAGATTCCAGGCCTGTTTGTAAGGGTGGGAAGGGTAAAGAGACAGGCTTCCAGCCCATCCCAGCTTCCACCAGGGCAGCTTCTTTTTATCCTTGTCCTCCTCCCACTTGAGTTGTTAAAGTCTGAACTGCAGCTGCAATTGAAACAAGACAAAGCAAAGCAAAACAAAAATGCAAACCTGTGCAATAACATCATTATGCAGATAAAGAAACTGTGGCCAGAGAGTAAAAGTCAGAACTTGAATCCAGACTTTCTGACTCTTTGCTGAGAGCTTATTTCACCAGGCTAAGAAAGTTAGATTTGAAGCACGTTGGAAAACATACCATTGTGGTACTAATGTCTGTATCTAGTGTGCAGAGAATTAGCTACAGGGACCATTCCTGGCCTACATAAAGATGCATTTTAAATGCTTAGTGCTCCCCTTTATAGAAATGTCTTAGATGAGGCCAATTCTCATTGACTTCTACATGAAGAACAGGTCATTTGGAAGCAAAAATATAGGAGGAATAGGTGGAATCAGCCAATCCGATTTTTCTTTATTTCTTTTTTTTTTATTAGTATACTCTTCATTATACAATGTAATTGATTTTTGTGGCCCTTTACCAATTCCTCCCTTTCTTCCCTCCCCCCCCTTTCCCACTTCTGCTAACCTTAGTTCTGTTTTCTTCTCTTGAAAGTTCAACATATTATTGTGATTGTTTTATCTTTTTTTCTTTCTTTTTTTGTTTATCTTTTTTTTTTTTTTTTTTTTTAGCTCCCACACATAAGTGAGGAAATGCAGTAATTTTCTTTCTGTGTCTGGCTTATTTCACTTAACATGATTTTCTCTGAGTTCATCCATATTGCTGTGAATGGCAGTGTTTCATTCTTTTTTATGGCAGAGTAATATTCCATTGTATAATTATACCACATTTTTCTTATCCAGTCATCTGATGATGGACATTTATGTTGGTTTCAACTCTTGGCTATTGTAAATAGAGCCGCAATAAACATGGGAGTGCAGGTATCCCTTTGACATGACGACTTCCATTCTTTGGGATATATACCCAGCTGGATCATATGGCAGTTCTATCTGGAGTTGTTTGAGGAATGTCCATACCATTTTCCATAGTGGCTGCACCAGTTTACAGTCCCACCAACAGTGTAGGAGGGATCCCCTTTCTCCACATCCTTGCCAGCATTTGTTATTCTGTCTTTTTGATAATAGCCAGTCTAACTAGAGCAGCCAATCTGATTTTTAAAAAAGTTTTAGAACACAATGTAACAGAAGATATTGCTCAAACTAATATGACTTAATAAATCACAGTTCAAACCCTGAACCTAGATAAAAGATAGTTAATATTATTACATGCTAAATGATAAGTGCAAGATGAACTACAGACAAAAAGTGACAACTTCAGCAGGGGGAGGAAATTACTTCCAAGTAGAGTGGCTTCAAGGCATTAAGCATGGTATGTGCAACTCTTGAGGGGGCCTTGAAGGACTGATGGTATCCTAGCATTGGTGATATAGGGAAGGGTAAGATTGGGGGAAGCAGGCTTTTGGAAAAACATTCATAATTGGAGCTGGAGCATTGGGCTGGGTGGGTGGTGAATGTGTAAACATTCTTGAGGCAGAATGTTTGTTTTACTGTTTACTTGAAAGAAGTGATAAGAAAAAATTTTTAAAAATTTATATAATGTGGAAGTCAAAGAGACATCATTATCAATAATAATAATTTAATGATTATTTAAACATAGTTTTCTTCAACTACAGGGGAGTATACATTTTTTTATTATTCCTTAAAACCTATAAATGTTTTAAACATATTGGTTTAATCTTCTGGAATAAACGTAAATTGTTACATATAAATCAATTTTAAAAGTTGAGATCATATTTTACTGAACTGTAGGTTTTGTTATTTAACGTAATCGTGTTATGAATTTTATTCTTGTTAAATAATAAATCACCGAGTGTATAGAAATTACTAGGATTGTGTTTTGGGGGAAATAAAACTTGATACATCTATTCTAAAAATAAAGCTTATTGTGAAGAATAATTTGTGACATTAGCTAAGAAAATTCAGAAAAGATAAGTAATGAGGGGAAAGTAGTAAATATTAAAATAAATTGAAAAACCTTAATAAAATGGTGTTATACTGGAATAATAATAGATATGAATTAGTGGAATCAAAAAGCAGATCCTAACCTATGAGAGAATCTAGTTTATGATTAAGATGGTATATTAGTTTCCTGGGGCTGTTATAACAAAGTAGCACAAACCGGGTGGCTTCAAACAAAAATTTATTTTCTCACAGTTCTGGAGGCTAGAAATCTGAAATCAATTTGTTGACAGAGCCATCCCCAGAAATTTCTAGAGAAGTCTCCTTCTTTGCCTCTTCTAGCTTCCGGTAGCCCTAGGCATTCCTTGGCTTGTGGCAAATAACTCCAATCAATCTCTGCTTGCATCTTCACAGGGCTCTTTTTGTTTTGCTCTGTGTCTGTTTCTTTTCTTCTTCTTATAAGGACACTAGTCACATTGGATTAAGCGCCTACCCTTCTCTAGTATAATTTTATCTTAACTAATTACATCTACAATGACCCTATCTCCAAATAAGGTCATTCTGAGGTCCTGGGGGTTAGGACCTCAACTTATCTTTCTGGGGCATCCCTTTCAACCTATAATAGATGGTATCATAAAATAGTAGGGAAAGAGATGACGAATGGCTTAATAAACGGGACTTAGACGATTTCTTAACTTTTTTTTTTCTTTCCATGTCTTAACTCTTTGGGGGAAAAAATTAAAGATAAATGGATATCTTACACCTTTGTCTCAAATAAGTTTCAAATGGATTAAAGTTTGAAAAAATAGAAGGAAAATATAGATGCATATTTATTGCTTCTTGGGAGGTCAAAGACGCTAATTGTAAAAGAAGTAATACATGTCTGTAAATGTCTAAATTTGTCAAAAAAAATCCTTAAAAAATTTAAAAAGGTAAAACCAAGGAAAACATTTGCAACAAATATGATAAACATGCAGAATTCTTTGAATTCAAAAACAAAAATAGTAAAACATCAATAGAAAAACAATGGTAGAAAATTACAAACAGTTAATACATTCTAGTCAGGCTTTTGTCTCTACCTCTCCACTGAAACTGCTCTTAGTAAGGTTATCAGGGACCTCCACCTTTCAAAATCAGCTCTTAGATTAGTAGCATTTGATGTTGTTAAACCCATCTTTTTTTTTTTTTTTTTCTTTTTTAAATGCTCTCTTCACTTGGCTTCTGTTAAACCATGATCTCTTAGTCTGTACCCAGGCCACTCACTGTCTCCCATCCTTCTCAAGTCTTTCCTATCTCTGTAAATGGCATCAGCTTCCATATGGTTTGCTTTGGCCAAAGACCTCGGAGTCATTGCTGATTTCTCTACTTTCCTAGAGACCACGCTCAATCTATTATCTAGTTCTCTATCTTCACAATATGTCCTGACTGTGATCACTTCTTCATATCTGCATCACTATTTCCCCAGGTCAAGCTGCCAACATCTTTCCTTATGATGACTGCATAAATTAAATATTATGCAATTTATTAAAATCTTATAGGTGAAAAATATATAGTGACATGGGAAAATTGAGTGCTATAGTACTAGGTAAAAAATTTACAAAGTCATGGTAACTTAAATGTAAACCAATAAACAGAGGCTCATTTTTCCCAACTGGCCTTACCGGTATGGCAAGAGAACTGGAATTACCAAAAGCCAGCCTTTGCTGAAATCAAGTTAATATTCTGGTTTGAAGAAATTGACATAGGAGGGCACAGGAGTGAGTAAAGCTTACCCTAAACTAATTGGGTATGATGACATTGAAACTTCCTTAAATTCACTACAATCATAGGTCTTTGGGAGACTACATGGAAAGTGTTGAGTCAGAATATATTGGCCGTATCTGTTTGGAAGTGAATATTTCAAGTGAGTACCCCTTCCCATCTTAGTACTTTTATAGGTCATTTTGCCATAACAGCATTTCTTAACATAACCTTGTTGGTTGGCCAGCGTCTAGACTAGAAGAAACTGCTCATCCAATCCTGCACAAAACTATATAAAAATCCTTTTTTAAATCCCCAAAGGGGATGATTTTCTCCTAGACAACTCTCTTGCCTTGTGTTTGCCCAGTTAATTAACTTGGGCATGAAATTCTGAAGTTTCTCTTTGTTTTCTTCCATTCTCTCTCTCTCTCTCTCTCTCTCTCTCTCTTCTCTCTCTCCCTCCCACTTTGCTTTTCTTCTCTTCTTTCTTTCTCAGAAACAAAATTCTTCAATTTGACTCTTGAATCTCAATCTAGCATTTTTCTCTACCGAAGCATGACCTTGAGGGTACCTTCCATCCTAGTCCGCTTGCCAATCTAAATAAACAGAGAGAAATTCTCCAAATTTATCTGGGAGTGCACAGGGGCTTTGCAAATCTGGGATATGCAGGCTATGGGGACCATAGGCATATCCAAAGAGGATGAGGCAAGGGGAAGCTTTCAAATGCAAAAGGAGGAATACATGTAAGTTATTTTGAGACAAAGAAAACATTGGTTAAGGGCCTTATTGCAGAAGTTGACACCAGTTCATTAGTGCAGACTGTCTTAGGCAAGTGTTCTTGTGCATCTGGCTAGCTGTCCTGTGACTCATGTAGCAAGCTGCAGTTTAGAAAGTCAGAAGTTTTGGTTACAAGCTTATGTGCATAACAGCCCTTCAGGTAGTCTTCGTAATAGTTCTCATCATAGTGAATGAAGGCCCTCCTTTATAATGTCCTGACTTTATTTATTTTTGTTAGGTTTGACACAAGTGAATCCATTTTGATTCTGACAACTTTCACAATCTTATCAAAATATTTCTTCCCAATAAATAAAGAGTACCTCCTCTGAGGAATCCAAGTGAACAAAAGTTTCTCTACCTCATTACATTTTTAACAGGGGTGTTATGGAACTTGCAAAGTATAAAGTTAAAAGCAAAACCTTAATTTACTTCTTAAAGACTACAATTTATGGTGTGATCACTAAGTCCAGAGCACTCTCCAAGTGATTTCCTTGCCTTATCTTACTCACCTTTCTGGCAACCCTATAAAATAAGTGTTATACTCCCTATTATTCAGATTAAGAAAAGGAGTCAGAAAGAGGTTAAACAATCTGCTGAAAATCACACATCTAGTGATGAAGCTGGGCATTGAACCCAGCAGTTTGGTTTTTACCATGCATACATCCAAAGAGGCATGAAGGACATTATGTTTTCAACTAGATGTTGATAGAAAAGCAGAATTAAATAAGTAAAATACATTTGGAAACAGGTTCTCAGAAGCTGCTCTTAATATTAATTTATTAATTATTCTCTATTTTAGATATTGCTTTTTATTCAGGATGTGAGTTAGACACAAAACAGTTCTTAACCTCAGGTTTGAGTTTTGTCTTCCAACCAATTCAAAACCCAAGGAGGAAGTTGGGGCAGAGACACGGGTTAGTGGTTAGAGGTGGCTCCTATATACTGTGCAACTTGTCTCCCAGCTTCTAAATGAGGAATGGTCCTTCAGTCTCATCCCTTAGGGCCAGGGAGCCACCCTATCCTCTTGGACACTCCTTTCTATTTAGACACTCTGATTTCTCCTTGCACCCTCTGCCTCCTCCCTGTTCTTTCTTCTAGCTCCCCTGACCTCTGCTGCCTCTAGGAAGAATTCCACTTCTTTACTCATTCTGGATGGAGCTTGGGTGGAAATGACCTGGATATTGCGTGTGTGATACCTGCAAGATAATCAGACTGCATTCACCCCTGGAGGACCTTCTGTACCGTTCTTATGTCCAAGTCCCTTGTTCTTCCTAGCACTGTGCGTCTGAAGATCTTCACTTCATATTTTGGCTACTGTATGTGCCAAGCCCAGGAAAATGCAGGATGGTAAGGGCAGAGGCACAGAAACCATGTTTCTGTTATAAGCCATTGTTTTTACACCTCTGTTCTCCTGGCATCAACAATGAGTACACACTAATATTATAAAATGTGGTTTTTGGCAAGAAGAATAGCGACTGGCTTGGAAGGGATCAAATAATTTTATAATTTTTTTCTTTAAAACAATACCTGCATACAATTGTTATCACACCACTTTTTTGAAAGTATGAAAGGGCTTTCAGGTCTATTATTTTCTTTAATCCCCATGACAACTTCAGGAAGGTAAGTTAGAAATGATTATCTTTTATGAATAACAAATTTGTGTGTTTTCCCTATGACTATTTTACATTTTCTGGCCTGTGATTGCTATATTCAGGAAGGCTATCTTACTGCATGTGCTTAATTTTGCTAAACTGTTTCCTATGGATTAACCTCTGTTTTATTCATTTTTATATTTTGGGTTGACAGGATATAAAAATATTAAATAATAATTGTTACATTTGACATTTTTTCTTGGTGCTGATTTTAAAGAGAATGGCTCCAATAATTTTTCCTATTTAAAAATTTTATTTTCCTTGTGCATCTTTGTGAATGCTTACATTTTTTCTTTCTCAGTGACAAATTACATTATACAAATTTTGGAAAATATAAAAAAGCACAAAGAAAATAAAAATAACAGATAATACAAAAAAATTCTACCTAAAAATAAACTTATAAACTATTTTATGTATATTTCTTTTTAGCTACTCATGTCGTTTCTATTTTCATAGTACCATAAGTTATTAAATTTCCTAATTGTTATACATTTTTATTGTTTATAATTTTCCTATATTTTAAGTGTTACCATAACAAACATCTACTTACATATATATAAGAATACATCTGATAAGTTCCTAGTAGAATTGCATAATCAATTTTAAGGCTTTTGATGAATAATTCCAAAAGGCTATCCAGAAAGTTTTAGCAATACGTGCTTCCAAAAACAGTGCACAAGACTATGTATTTTAACACACTCTAAACAGCCTCAGGTACAATCATTATTTCAATCTTTGCCTACTTGATAAATAAAAATACTTTAGTATTGTTTTATTTTTTATTTTAATCTCTCATGAAGCTTAGTATTTTTGTGTGCATAAATTAATTGCCTTTTCACATTCTTAGTCCATTTTTTCCATTGAGAAGCTCATTTTTAAAAAACTTGTAAGAATTTTTTCTGTACTAAAGATATTAACCTCCTATCTATTACATGTTCTAATCAATTCCCCATTTGCCTTTTTAATGGTGTTTTAACCATTTTTTTCTATTTAAAAACTATGAATAGTCATTGAATTTTACCAAATGTCTTATTGATACCTATTGATAATTTTTCTTATTTTAAAATCTATAAATGTGGTATCTGGCAGCAACAAAAATAAATGAAATGTTGGACTCTTTTTGTATTCCATAAACTACTTTGACGTAATATAATTTTGTTTGAATTTGACAGTACTTTCAGGAGAACAAACCACCTCATGTTATTAGAGATGCCAATTGTTTCCTGCCTCAGGGACTCTTCCATTGAGAGTCCCTCCTGAGGACTCTCATGCTAAGTGGCCCTGCCTCCTCAACACTAAGCACCAGGGGACTGCACTAAAACTGACTCCTGACCTGAGGCTTCAGTAGTCTCGCCAGTTGTCAGGCTGGCATGACAGTGAGTGGAGCCAATTAGGTTTCCCTCTTGAGCACTCTGGACACTGAGTCAGTCAGTGGTCTGCACTTGAGCTTGGAGTACATGCCAGAGAGATGAGGCTGCAGGTGTGTTGAGCCAGGTGCAAGGTGAAGTGGCAGATATTCAGGAAATCCCGTGGTTCCTGAGAAGTTGAAGGTGCCTGGTGGGCTCCTGGGGCTTTTGAGTTGCTCGTTTCCAGTGAATCTCAGATGCATTTTTTGTCCTTGGGTTCTGTAAGAGCCCCGCAGGGTTCTTTCCATCACACACCTTCCTCTTTATTTATCCTCTTTCTTTATTTAAGGTTGTTGGAGCAGGTTTCTGATTATGCAACCGGAAAGCCTTTGCTGGACACTCATGTACCCTCCTATCCACCATCTTACTGAGTAAAGCACATGGCTGTGTGCTACCAGGGCGACAGGAGGCCACCAGGCTCCTTCTAAAAAACAAAAGGGTCAAACTCAGCATTAATGATCCTGAAATGTCCTTCCAGCCCTATCATTCTATGAGTCTTTGAAATTAATGGAGTTTTTTATTGAGGTATTTTCTAAACCTGGCTTGGTAGAACTCTAGAATGACAAAGATTCAGTGAAAACTAGGAGCCAGAAGGGAAAAATTGTGTTCTCTTCCAACCTGAAGGAGCATATTGGTTTTCAATCACTGAGTTAAAAGGATACCTCTGCTTGCTGAACCATGTAACCACAGCTGTCTGTGCTTCTCTTCATGTACCCTGACCAGGCATCCGGCAGTGACAGGAAATCAAATCACCTCAAGGGACACTGAGCCATCTGCCCCTGATCTCCACCCTCAGAAGTGAGCTGTTGGAAAGGGTTTCCACTTTTCTTCTTTAGCTTACCAGCCAGCACAATTCAATTTTCTCAATGAAAATATTGATTTAGTCTTTAAAAACAATTCCCAGGCATGCTGACATCAAGGTGAGGACTCACAGCATCAAGATAAAAGAAGATCACACTGTGAACAAAGCTGTTAAGCTTTCTTTACAGGCAAAGCAAAACTCTGAAATGCATTTCTCAAATGGCCCACAGAAAAGATCAGCAAGATTATTGATCTTTTAGGAATTTGAAAATGCTAATTTAGGATTAGGAAATGCTGTGGATTGAATGTCCCCCCTCTCCCCCGGGCAAACACATTGAAGCTTAAATTGTGTCCCCTGAAGTTCCAGGTGTTAGAAACTTGTCCTGCACTGTAATTGTTGAGGGTTGGAGGTCCTATTAGGATAACTCAAAGATGGAGACTTGAAGAGGTGATTAGATTGTAGGACCATGCCATGGGGAATGGATTAATAATGGTGGTCAGGGGCATGGTGCTGAGGGCTTTAAAAGGAAAGCACATGAGAGTGTCTCTCTGATGAGAGTGTCTCTCTGATCCACCATTTTCTGCCATGTGAGACCCCTGCGTTGCTCTAAAGCCACCACCAAAGAAGACCCTCACTAGATGGGTTCCTTGGACTTTGGACTTCTCAGCCTCTGAAACAGTGAGAAATAAATTTTATTTTCTTATAAATTTACCCAGTTGCAGGTATTTAGTTATAAACAACAGAATCAGAGGAGGCTGAGGATGACACAGTGTGTGTCCCTGGAGCCAGCATTATGCTGGGATGCTCCTCCCGCTAACGTTGTTCTGAGCTGTGAAAGAGCCCTAAATCAGCAATTGACTCATAATATTTTGTACGTTTTGTGTGTATTTCTTTCATCTTGTTGATATCAAAATAGTTGCATTCTCTTCCTATGGTTATTATATTTGTGTTATATTTAAACTAATAAATATACGTTTACTTGAGCTATCAAATTATATTTGTTTTTTTTTATTTTTATTTTTATTTTTTTATTTTTTATTTTTTTAAAAATTTTATTTTGCCGATATACATTGTAGCTGATTATTGCTCCCCATCACCAAAACCTCCCTCCCTTCTCCCTCCCCCGCCCCCCCAACAATGTCCTTTCTGTTTGCTTGTCGTATCAACTTCAAATAATTGTGGTTGTTATATCTTCTTCCCCCCCCCCCGGTTTGTGTGTGTGTGTGTGTGTGTGTGTGTGTGTGTGTGTGTGTGTGAATTTATATATTAATTTTTAGCTCCCTCCAATAAGTGAGAACATGTGGTATTTCTCTTTCTGTGCCTGACTTGTTTCACTTAATATAATTCTCTCAAGGTCCATCCATGTTGTTGCAAATGGCAGTATTTCATTCGTTTTTATAGCTGAGTAGTATTCCATTGTGTAGATGTACCACATTTTCCGTATCCACTCATCTGATGATGGGCATTTGGGCTGGTTCCAACTCTTGGCTATTGTAAAGAGTGCTGCGATGAACATTGGGGAACAGGTATACCTTCGACTTGATGATTTCCATTCCTCTGGGTATATTCCCAACAGTGGGATGGCTGGGTCGTGTGGTAGATCTATTTGCAATTGTTTAAGGAACCTCCATACCATTTTCCATAGAGGCTGCACCATTTTGCAGTCCCACCAACAATGTATGAGAGTTCCTTTTTCTCCGCAGCCTCGCCAGCATTTATCGTTCAGGGTCTTTTGGGTTTTAGCCATCCTAACTGGGGTTAGATGGTATCTCAATGTGGTTTTGATTTGCATTTCCCGGATGCTGAGTGATGTTGAGCATTTTTTCATATGTCTGTTGGCCATTTGTATATCTTCCTTAGAGAAATGCCTACTTAGCTCTTTTGCCCATTTTTTAATTGGGTTGCTTGTTTTCTTCTTGTAAAGTTGTTTGAGTTCCTTATATATTCTGGATATTAATCCTTTGTCAGATGTATATTTTGCAAATATTTTCTCCCACTCTGTTGGTTGTCTTTTAACTCTGTTAATTGTTTCTTTTGCTGTGCAGAAGCTTTTTAGTTTGATATAATCCCATTTGTTTATTTTTCCTTTGGTTGCCCGTGCTTTTGGGGTCGTATTCATGAAGTCTGTGCCCAGTCCTATTTCCTGAAGTGTTTCTCCTATGTTTTCTTTAAGAAGTTTTATTGTTTCAGGGTGTATATTTAAATCCTTAATCCATTTTGAGTTGATTTTAGTATACGGTGAGAGGTATGGATCTAGTTTCATTCTCCTGCATATTGATATCCAGTTATCCCAGCACCACTTGCTGAAGAGGCAGTCCCTTCCCCAGTGAATAGGCTTGGTGCCTTTGACAAAGATCAGATGGCAGTAAGTGTGTGGGTTGATTTCTGGATTCTCTATTCTATTCCATTGGTCAGTGTGTCTGTTTTTATGCCAGTACCATACTGTTTTGGTTATTATAGCTTTGTAGTATAGCTTAAAGTCAGGTAGTGTTATGCCTCCAGCTTTATTTTTTTTGCTGAGCATTGCTTTGGCTATTCGTGGTCTTTTATTGTTCCATATAAATGTCTGAATAGTTTTTTCCATTTCAGAGAAAAATGTCTTTGGAATTTTGATGGGGATTGCGTTGAATTTGTATATCACTTTGGGTAGTATGGACATTTTCACTATGTTGATTCTTCCAATCCAAGAGCATGGAATATCTTTCCATCTTCTTGTATCCTCTCTAATTTCTCTCAGCAGTGGTTTGTAGTTCTCATTATAGAGATTTTTCACATCCTTGGTTAACTCAATTCCTAAGTATTGTATTTTTTTGGTGGCTATTGTAAATGGGCAGGCTTTCTTGATTTCTCGTTCTGCATGTTCACTATTGGAGAAAAGAAATGCTACTGATTTTTGTGTGTTGATTTTGTATCCTGTTACTGTGCTGAAATCATTTATCAATTCCAACAGTTTTTTTGTAGAGGTTTTAGGCTGTTCGATATATAGGATCATGTCATCTGCAAACAGGGACAGTTTGACTTCATCTTTTCCAATCTGGATGCCCTTTATTTCCTTCTCTTCTCTGATTGCTCTGGCTAGTACTTCCAACACTATGTTGAATAGGAGTGGTGAGAGTGGGCATCCTTGTCTAGTTCCTGTTCTTAAAGGAAAAGCTTTCAGCTTTTCCCCATTCAGGATGATATTGGCTGTGGGTTTGGCATATATGGCTTTAATTATGTTGAGATACTTTCCCTCTATACCTAACTTATAGAGGGTCTTTGTCATGAATGAGTGCTGAACTTTATCAAATGCTTTTTCAGCATCTATAGAGATGATCATATGGTCCTTGTGTTTGAGTTTATTAATATGGTGTATCACATTTATTGATTTGCGTATGTTGAACCAACCTTGCATCCCTGGGATGAATCCCACTTGATCGTGATGAATAATTTTTCATATGTGTTGCTGTATTCTGTTTGCTAGTATTTTAGTGAGGATTTTTGCATCTATATTCATCAAGGATATCGGCCTGTAGTTTTCTTTTTTGGTTATATCTTTACCTGGTTTTGGTATCAGGATGATGTTTGCTTCATAGAATGAGTTTGGGAGATTTGCGTCCGTTTCAATCTTTTGGAATAGTTTGTAAAGAATCGGTGTCAATTCCTCTTTGAATGTTTGGTAAAATTCTGCTGTGAATCCATCTGGTCCTAGGCTTTTCTTTGTTGGGAGCCTTCTTATAACAGCTTCAATCTCCTTTATTGTTATTGGTCTGTTCAAATTTTCTACGTCTTCATGGTTCAGTTTTGGGAGCTTGTGTGTGTCCATAAATTTATCCATTTCCTCCAGATTTTCAAATTTGTTGGCGTATAGTTGTTTATAGTAGTCTCGAATGATTCCTTGTATTTCAGATGAATCAGTTGTAATATCGCCTTTTTCATTTCTAATTTTTGTTATTTGAGTCTTCTCTCTTCTTTTTTTTGTTAGCCATGCTAATGGTTTGTCAATTTTATTTATCTTTTCAAAAAACCAACTTTTTGATTCGTTGATCTTTTGAATTGTTTTTTGGTTTTCAATTTCATTCAGTTCTGCTCTGATCTTAATGATTTCTTTCCGTCTGCTAACTTTAGGTTTGGATTGTTCTTGTTTTTCTAGTTCTTTAAGGTGAAGTGTTAGGTTGTTCACTTGCCATCTTTCTATTCTTCTGAAGTGAGCATTTAATGCAATAAATTTTCCCCTCAATACTGCTTCTGCTGTATCCCACAGGTTTTGGTATGATGTATCATTGTTTTCATTAGTTTTAATAAACTTTTTGATTTCCTGCTTGATTTCTTCTTGGACCCATATGTCATTAAGTAGAATGCTGTTTAATTTCCATGTGTTTGTATAGTTTCCAGAGTTTTGTTTGTTATTAATTTCTAGTTTTAATCCATTGTGGTCTGAGAAGATACATGGGATAATTCCAATTTTTTTGAATTTATTGAGACTTGATTTGTGACCTAATATGTGATCTATCCTGGAGAATGATCCATGTGCTGATGAGAAGAATGAATATTCTGAGGTTGTTGGGTGGAATGTTCTGTAGATATCTGCCAATTCCAATTGGTCTAGAGTCTTGTTTAGATCTTGTGTTTCTCTACTGATTCTTTGCCTAGATGATCTGTCTAATATTGACAGTGGGGTGTTCAGGTCCCCTGCTATTATGGTATTAGTGTCTATTTCCTTCTTTAGGTCTAATAGAGTTTGTTTTATAAATCTGGCTGCACCAACATTGGGTGCGTACATATTTATGATTGTTATGGCTTCTTGATGGATCAGTCCTTTTATCATTAAGTAGTGTCCCTCATTGTCTCTTTTTATGGTTTTTAGTTTAAAGTCTATTTTGTCAGATATAAGAATAGCTACTCCAGCTCGTTTTTCTTTTCTGTTTGCATGGTAAATCTTTTTCCATCCTTTCACTCTTAGTCTGTGTGAATCTTTATGGGTGAGGTGGGTCTCTTGTAGGCAGCATATAGTTGGGTCCTGTTTTTTGATCCAGTCAGCCAGTCTGTGTCTTTTAATTGGGGAATTTAAGCCTTTAACATTAAGAGTTGTTATTGAAAGGTGTTGATTTATTCCTAGCATTTTATTGGTTGTTTGGTTGTCTTAGGTGTCTTTTGTTCCTTGCTTTCTGATTTACTGTTTGGTTTCTTTGTTTGTTGGTTCCTAAGGTTGTAGATAGTGTTTTTGTTAGCTTGTTTTCTCTTCATGAATGCCATTTTTATTGTACTAGCGGGGTTTAGATTTTTCTTGGGTTTTTATGGCAGTGGTAGTTATTTTTCAGGAACCAAACCCAGTACTCCCTTGAGGATTTCTTGTAAGGGTGGTCTTGTGGTAGTGAACTCCCGCAGTTTTTGTTTGTCTGAGAAATATACTATTTGCCCCTCATTTTGGAAGGATAGCCTTGCAGGGTAGAGTATTCTTGGCTGGCAATCTTTGTCTTTTAGTATTTTGAAAATATCATCCCATTCCTTTCTAGCTTTTAGGGTTTGTGATGAAAAGTCTGATGTTAACCTGATTGGGGCTCCCTTATAGGTGATTTGACGCTTCTCTCTTGCAGCTTTTAAGATTCTCTCTTTGTCTCTGAGTTTTGCCAATTTGACTATGACATGTCTTGGAGAAGGCCTTTTTGGGTTGAATACGTTTGGAGATCGTTGAGCTTCCTAGATCTGAAGATCTGTGATTTTTCCTATACCTGGGAAGTTTTCTGCCACTATTTTGTTGGATATGTTTTCAATGGAATCTCCATTTTCCTCCCCTTCTGGAATACCCATGACTCGGATATTTGAGCGCTTAAGGTTGTCTGATATCTCTCTCAGATTTTCTTCCATGTCCTTGATTCTTTTTTCTTTCTTTTTGTCTGCTTGTGTTATTTCAAACAGCCCATCTTCAAGTTCAGAGGTTCTCTCTTCAACTTCGACAAGCCTGCTGGTTAAACTCTCCGTTGTGTTTTTTATTTCGCTGAATAACTTCTTCAGTTCAGCAAGTTCTGCTACATTTTTTTTCAGGACATTGATTTCCTTGTATATTTCCTCTTTCAGATCCCGTTTACTTTTCCTCATTTCATCATGATGTCTAGCTGAGTTTTCTTGTATCTCATTCAGTTTCCTTAGAATTATCACTCGAAATTCCTTGTCAGTTATTTCAAGGGCTTCTTGTTCTATAGGATCTAGAGTTTGAGATTTATTAACTTTTGGTGGTGTACTTTCTTGATTTTTTGTATTTCTGGTGTCTTTTTTTTGGTGTTTATTCATTGTGGCAGGGGGTTTCACAGTCCACCGGTTTGAGACTAATGACTAACTAGGATGTTGCTGTGGTTGCCAATTTGGTATGGCTCCCGCCGTGACTGCTCAGTTGGCCTCTAGTGTCTTGTGTGTGTGGTTGCCTCGGGTCTTGGGCTTCTCCGGGGAGACGCCTTTCTGGTCAGCTTGGACTCTGCTGGGCTGGTGGATCACGTACCACAGGGTGTGTGATCTCTTTTGAGCTTTCACTTCCTGTACAGGACTTCTCCCCGTTCCGTGTGCTCTGGCCCAGGCTGTTAGATCGTGCAGTGGCGACCCCACCGGGTGTGTGGTTTCTGTCGAGTCTCCGCCTCCCTGGCCGCACGTCTCCCCCCTCTGTGCACACTGTGCTGGGCTGGGGTGTGTCTTCTGCACCCCTCGTCTATCAGCTGGGCCTTCAAGACCCTGCTCAGCACCGCCTCGCCCAGGAAGTCTACCAGGTTTCTGCTAGGCACAGACGACCAGTCTCTCTGGGTGCCTTTGTAGCACTGTGTAGATCTTTCTCGGGTCTTGTTCACCTTTGTATCCCCCCGGTATAAACCGAGTCTAGTGCCCGCCTGCAGCCTGCTCTCCGGCAGGTTCAAGCGGACCTGGGAACTCTCCTACCACACTATTCCCAACCAGAAATTCGTTAGGCTTTTTTCCAAACTGGTGGTCACAGAAATGGTATCTGCCTCCCAGTAACAGGAAGTTTACCGGGGCCGCAGTCCAGGGTGTGGTGGAGTGACAGTCGGCCCACCCGTACTTCCTTGCCCTCCCAACACTGGTCGGGACGCCCCACGCCCCCAGCCCCGCCAGAGAACCGCGGAGGGAGTGGGAGAGGAGGCCAGTCCGCAGGCTCCGGAAAGCCCCGCGCCAGGCCAAGCAAATGGCCTCAGTGATGGCCGAGCAGGGCGGAGCTGCCAGCACCTGGGAAAATGGAGGCAGCACCGGGGCGGTGAGTGGCCTGGTGGTGCAGGCGGGAGCCGCGTGGGCATCCACCCCCCGAACAGAGCTGTGCCAGGGATCACTCACAGTGCTGTGCCAGGTCGGGTGTTCGCTCTCTGTCTCTGGTTTGTCGCCTTCCGTGTTCTCGGCGCTGCCGCCTTGGGCTGTTCAGTCGCGGCGTGGCTCGGGCGCTCCCAGGAGTCTTCTTTAATGCCGGCCTGAAACCTCGAATCCTGAATAGGGCAGCTGGCCGCCTTCAGTGCGGCCCCAGCCTCCGGGATCCTGGCTGCATCCACAGCAGCCCTGGTGCCGTGTTCCCTGTTTCAAGACTCGCTTTTGCAGCTAGGAAACAGTTCTTTTCCTGCTCCACACTTCAAAGCTGTTGCCTGTAAATGAGGCAGCCTCTCCTGCCGGGGGCAAAGTGGCGTTGAGCCCCCACGACCGGCCAGCAGCTGTAGTCCTCCCTTAAGAGATGGCCAGAGGAAGGTCCACAAGCTTCCCGGCTGCCTGAGGCCCAGTGGCCGCCTTTTACACCTCAGCTACTCCGCGCCAGCCGCCGCAGCCGCCGCCATCTTGAAACTCCCTCTATCAAATTATATTTGAATGATCAAAAAATTCCTGGGCTGCTATCAGTTGGGATATGTGAAGAGGGATGGGGATTTCATACCTTTATTTCTACAGAAGCCTCAAATGTGCAACAGACATCAAAACTGATTGGCTTTAACATCACTTTTAAATCCCTGGTAACACCTGTTCTATTCAGGGATTTTGGAATTGTGTCTTAGGTTGGGTTTCCCAGAAATGGCTCCTGACCTGCAGATTCAAGTGAAAATAGTTTATTTGGAAATGTTCCAGGAGAAACTGGTAGGGGGTGAAGAAGTAGGAGGGGAAGGGAATAAGGGCAAGTAAGGGTGTGATATCAAACAAAGACCCACAGACTGTGACTTTTACTCAGTCCTTCAGGAAGACAATCCTGACTAGGGCAAGGGTGAGGAAGAGATCTGAGGGGATGAAATTCCCATGCACTTCTGCTTCTAGGACCAACAGGCTTGGCAGCCTGAGGGCAACCTTCTGACAAAGAGCTGCAAGGTGTGAAAGCACATGGGGAAGGGCACTTGTGTGCAAAAGGGATCTTATAGGATATGCGGGAACATAAACAGCAAGTTGCAAGAAACCAAAACTGACTCAAGCTAACTTAAGTAAAAGAATATCTCAGTTAAGACTGCATTTAGCTGTAGGTAGTAGAAACCTGACTCGGTGCCTAACCAAAAGAGTTGATGTTTCTAGTGTAACAGAAGTTCAGAGATTGGCAGTTCAGGATTGAGGGAGCAGCTCCCTGACCGGGTGATGTATGTTGCAACTCTATCTTGCTTGTTGCTGCATGATTAAAAGATGGCTATGTCCAGCCTCACACCTGCATTCCTGGCAGGAAGAAGAGGAATAGGAAGGAGGAGGCCATATATCTATCAGGAAAGCAAACATTCTCCAGAAATCTCTAGCTGACTTCTGCTTTTTTTCATTGGCCATAACTGAATCACATCTGAGAAGGTGGCACATGGCTCCCTTGAAAAGAATAACCTTTTTTTTTTTTTTTTTTTTTTAAGTAAAGAAGGGAGAATGAGCAATGACTGGGCATCCAGCAGTGTCCGCCCAATAGAGATTATTTTATTTTTATTTTTGTAAAAATGCAATAGGCCATCTTATGGGCATCCAAGGGAAGATACAAGTACAGCTCAGATATGTGAGGGATGGTCAATGAGGAACTGGCCAATGAGGAACTGAGGCAGGGCTGGATCAGGGCATGCAACCTGTAGGGCCCTGAGCTCAGAAGGGACCCTGTGTTTGGTTTAATGTTCTGTTGTCTCTATTTTAAAATTCTTAATAATTGTATCGTGTTTTGTAAGTTAAGTCTGGTGGGACAATGGAGCATGCATGTGAGCAGAGAAGATTTGTGAAGTGGTGGCACACACGCTTCCTGGCTCAGGCTGTGTTAACCCAGCTGCACAGGCCAGGGCTGGGACCCAGGCCTAGACTGGTGGTGATGGTGGTGACAGCAGCAGCAGAAACAGTAACAGTGGTGGCGGCAGCCATAGCCCTAGAGAGGGTAGGAGCTCCACATGAGGGCAGTGCTAGGATTGGTGGTGGGAGATCAGTTTGCCAGTTTCTCCCTAGAGCCTGTCCCTGGGGCATCTGCACACATCTTTACTCTTTGGCCAAGAACTTCTGGCTTTTGGACAGAAAAAATTTGTCAGTAACTTATTACAAAATAAAAATGTGCACACTAATATCTCAATAAAACCTATCAAGAAGTTATTAGGATTCCTTAGAGTTTAAAATCTCTGGTTTTGAAAACTACCAAACATTGCAAAACAAATATCCACAAACTTAGAAATAGAAATTAAATTTCAAGACCATCTCATCTGATGGAAAAGATCACTATTTTCATATAAAGGATCAGATTAACTGATTATTAATAAAGAAGGCAATTTTAAAATTAAATTTTCTCTTGTAATGGAAGACAGTGATAGAATACAGAAACAGGTGTTTGAATAACAAACACTCCTTGACTTGCAATGGGGTTCCATCCTGACACACCCATCATACATTGAAAGTGTTGCAGGTCAAAATGCATTCAATACACCTACCTTAAACGTGTTCAGAATACTTACATTAGCCTCCAGTTGGGCAAAATCATCTACCACAAAGACTATTTTATAATAAAATGTTGACTATCTCACCTAATTTATTGAATACTGTACTGAGGTATGGTTTCTACTGAATGCTTATCACTGTTGCACCATTGTAAAGTTGAAAAATTGTGAGTTGAACCATCATAAGTCAGGGGCCATCTGTATATACAAATCATGAAGTCAGTTTCTTATAAAACTCCACATGTTATAGTAGATGTAAGGGGAAATATTAAAATGCCACTGTATAAATTTGCATTTAAAATCAAATTCAGACTTACATGAAGCTGGTTTGTATGAAGAGTTAAATCTTTTTAGAAAAATTATTTTACCATAATCATCAACGCTAGATGTACTAATACTTTTGATGACCCAGTAAATAAATTTGTAGAAGTCAGCCAGAAAAATCTTATGATAAATCAAGATAGCTCACTAATAAAGTATTGTTTATTATATTACCTACGTTTATGACACCAAAAATATTTTTTTATTTTTATAAGTTTATGTTGTTACCTAGGTAGCACTATTATTCTTTGTTATGAACTGAATTGTGTTCAGCCAGATTCATATGTTTTTTTTTTTTTTTTTTTTTTTTTAAATTTTATTTTGTCGATATACATTGTAGCTGATTAATGCTCCCCATCACCAAAACCTCCCTCCCTTCTCCCTCCCCCCTCCCCCCCAACAATGTCCTTTCTGTTTGCTTGTTGTATCAACTTCAAATAATTGTTGTTGTTATATCTTCTTCCCCCCCCCCCCCCCCGGTTTGTGTGTGTGTGTGTGTATGTGTGTGTGTGTGAATTTATATATTAATTTTTAGCTCCCTCCAATAAGTGAGAACATGTGGTATTTCTCTTTCTGTGCCTGACTTGTTTCACTTAATATAATTCTCTCAAGGTCCATCCATGTTGTTGCAAATGGCAGTATTTCATTCGTTTTTATAGCTGAGTAGTATTCCATTGTGTAGATGTACCACATTTTCCGTATCCACTCATCTGATGATGGGCATTTGGGCTGGTTCCAACTCTTGGCTATTGTAAAGAGTGCTGCGATGAACATTGGGGAACAGGTATACCTTCGACTTGATGATTTCCATTCCTCTGGGTATATTCCCAGCAGTGGGATGGCTGGGTCGTATGGTAGATCTATTTGCAATTGTTTAAGGAACCTCCATACCATTTTCCATAGAGGCTGCACCATTTTGCAGTCCCACCAACAATGTATGAGAGTTCCTTTTTCTCCGCAGCCTCGCCAGCATTTATCGTTCATAGTCTTTTGGATTTTAGCCATCCTAACTGGGGTTAGATGGTATCTCAATGTGGTTTTTATTTGCATTTCCCGGATGCTGAGTGATGTTGAGCATCTTTTCATATGTCTGTTGGCCATTTGGATATCTTCCTTAGAGAAATGCCTACACAGTAGCAGGATACAAAATCAACACACAAAAATCAGTAGCATTTCTTTTCTCCAATAGTGAACATGCAGAAGGAGAAATCAAGAAAGCCTGCCCATTTACAATAGCCACCAAAAAAGTAAAATACTTAGGAATTGAGTTAACCAAGGAGGTGAAAAATCTCTATAATGAGAACTACAAACCACTGCTGAGAGAAATTAGAGAGGATACAAGAAGATGGAAAGATATTCCATGCTCTTGGATTGGAAGAATCAACATAGTGAAAATGTCCATACTACCCAAAGTGATATACAAATTCAATGCAATCCCCATCAAAATTCCAAAGACATTTTTCTCAGAAATGGAAAAAACTATTCAGACATTTATATGGAACAATAAAAGACCACGAATAGCCAAAGCAATGCTCAGCAAAAAAAATAAAGCTGGAGGCATAACACTACCTGACTTTAAGCTATACTACAAAGCTATAATAACCAAAACAGTATGGTACTGGCATAAAAACAGACACACTGACCAATGGAATAGAATAGAGAATCCAGAAATCAACCCACACACTTACTGCCATCTGATCTTTGACAAAGGCACCAAGCCTATTCACTGGGGAAGGGACTGCCTCTTCAGCAAGTGGTGCTGGGATAACTGGATATCGATATGCAGGAGAATGAAACTAGATCCATACCTCTCACCGTATACTAAAATCAACTCAAAATGGATTAAGGATTTAAATATACACCCTGAGACAATAAAACTTCTTAAAGAAAACATAGGGGAAACACTTCAGGAAATAGGACTGGGCACAGACTTCATGAATACGACCCCAAAAGCACGGGCAACCAAAGGAAAAATAAACAAATGGGATTATATCAAACTAAAAAGCTTCTGCACAGCAAAAGAAACAATTAAAAGAGTTAAAAGACAACCAACAGAGTGGGAGAAAATATTTGCAAAATATACATCTGACAAAGGATTAATATCCAGAATATATAAGGAACTCAAACAACTTTACAAGAAGAAAACAAGCAACCCAATTAAAAAAATGGGCAAAAGAGCTAAGTAGGCATTTCTCTAAGGAAGATATCCAGATTCATATGTTGAATCCCTAACTCCTGTATATTGACTGTATTTTAGAGATAGGGCCTTTAAAGAGTTAATTAAGGTTAAATGAGGTCATAAGGGTGGGGTCCTAATCCAATAGGACTGATGTCTTAATAAGAATAGGAAGAGCCGCCAGAGAATTCTCTCTCAGCAAGCACACGGAGGAAAGGCCATGTCAGGACACAATGAGCAGGTAACTGCCCGTCTGCAAGCCAGGAAAAGGGGCCTCAGCAGAAACCAACTCTAATGGAAACTTGATCTTGGACTTCCAGTCTCTAGAATTGTGAGAAAATAAATGTCTGCTGTTTATAAGTCACCTAGTCTATGGTATTTTGTATGGAAGACTGAGCTAAGTAATATATATACTCCTGTTATATTTTATAAATAATAAAATATTTTTAAAGGAAAAAATCTTTATATTTTATTACCTTTAATGGCATTTTCCCTTTGCTTTTGAACAAGGGGCTTCACATTCTCATTTTGCACAGGGCTCCGCAAATTATATAGCCAGTCATGCTCTGTGTTGAGGACACACTCTGTGTCTCCCCTAGGGCCTCAAAGTGGTTCATCTCCCTGCTTGTGTTTCCTCTTTGTCTAGATCAGCTGACTCCACATGACCTTTCAGGTCAAGTGCTCAATATCAACTCACTAATTCTGTCTCAGAGCCCTAACTCTAAATTTTTGGAACAAAAAAAAAAAAAAAAAAAAAAATCTAATTGGCTTAGCCCAGCCTATGAATTTGCTGGTCCAGTGTCAGGTGTCCATGTGTTCCAATGGGCTGGGGCTACACAGGTGTACCTGGCTGTCCAGGACCACTCTTGCTAGAGCTCAGGTGGAAGTCAACTTCAAAGGAAGTGGTTTGGGCTGGGCTTGTACTCCCAACCAAGGCAACACTTTCAGAGGATGACTTGACTTCAATGCTCAACTTCTTGTAACAAGGGTGTTCAGCATCTTTATTTGAAGAAATAGATGTAAGTAACTACAGTTTTAAAAAGGAAATGCAGAAACCAATGGTCTGTGCTGAGAACTATTTTAGAGCTTTCTTAGCTGTCCATCAACAGAGAACCCATTAAGAATGGGATTAGGTCGAGATTTTCAACAGCATAATGCAAATGTCCATACATTTCTAGTTAAGACTACTCTAAATTCATTTTAACTTGGATTTTTGACACCCCATTTTACTTAACATCAAACTGTGCTTGGAAAAACTTAAACAGCAAAGATCAAATAAAAATAGAAACATTAATATTTTCTCCTGAGATAAATTTTAAGAAAATATTTTTGGTAAGATTCATATTCATTATAAAAAAGTGTAGTAAAACCAAGACTCTTGATACAAATTTCCAGAAGCAAATTTGTAAAATTCCTGTTGTAATAACAGTATAAATTAAAATCACTGATTACCAAAAAAATTAATATAGTAACAACTTAGTTGCCTAAAAGTCAGGTTTACTGACAACTCTATAATCTGGAAAACAGTACAGGAACAAACTGAGGTACTGAAACAGTTTTCACAAAACTAATGCACTGAAGCTCATTTGTTTTAGTTGAAGAGGGACTCAGTCAGAGCCTATTCATCCTTACTATTCACTGTTTAAATAACTTTGATTATGTGGTTTGCCAGCCACAGCAGATTAAAAGCAATTTATTAGGGTAGCAGAGTGCTGCTAAAAGATAGAGTGATTATCGCTACCAGGAAGGAAATGGAAAAAGGGGAAACTAAAAATCACAGACGTTTGGAGACGTTCAACACACACACACATTCATTCAGCATTTGTGCACACACTGAGTAAGCACGGGCTGAACACCTGCGACTAGCCCGTGACAGTGCTGGATGCCCAGGACACAGTGATGAAAAGCTCGGTGCCTGCCTTCGAGGGCTTATAATAAAAAGGCAGTTACAATCTAGGCTGGAGAATGAGTAAGTGCTAGGTAAGGCTTAAGCCCAGAGCGATGAGCTAAATGCATTTCAAGTATTCTAGATGACACGTTGGAAACGCTACACACAGATTGTGGCAGTGGAAATGGAGAAATGTGTAAGACTGCTTGGGAGACCTAGAAGATAGAATTTCCAGTACAGGATGATCATTGATGTGGAGGCATGAGGGAGAGGGAAGAGTCCACTCCGAGTTCTGGCTGATGTGCAGAGAGAGTTAGAGGCTCCCGTCTCTCCAGAGAGCAACACCTTATTACAACTGACATTTTAAATGAAGACTTGGGAATCACTGACAAAAGGTCAGAGAAGTGCGAAATCCATTTAGTAGTGACTTTCTCTGCTGGAGGAGAAAACATTTCATCCTAAATGACTGGTATACAGAGAAGGCCTTGTAAGTTGCTTGAGGGCAGGGCTGACATGGTTTATTTTCATGTCGCCAGTGCCCAAATATGGGGGGTGCTTAATAATAATGTATGTATTTGATTGATAGAAACCAACTAAAATTACCCTGACCTTTTCTAGTCATCTTCCTTTAGGGAATAAGATACATTTGAGGAAATTTATAGATGTCTTTTGTCCTTGAGCAGATAATGTCATTGGCTCCAGACATATTTCTCTTTCAAACAGAATTCTTCTTAAGAGAGTTAAAAGCCCACATTGTCTTATTCCATCAGAGCCTCTTAGGACCCCGACAAGCAGTCTTTCCATCTCTTCAGGTTTCCAGCTGCTTTTATAGTTGCAGACACCAATTAGCTCCCTGAATTGCTGTGGGTTGTGAATATAGGCAAGTGGTGGCACCTCAGGACCCCGGGAGCAGCCCTGTGTGCTCACAGGCACTCTGCCTGCTGACAGGTTCAGGGAAGGGCTGTCATTTCCTACATGAAGGCTGACCTCACAGAGCAAAATGTCCCCTGAAACCTTCCTGACCCCTAGAAGTTTCCTCAGGGGCTGATACTTGCAAAAGAAGGTCATTTCTGAGAGGCAACTTGTAAACAATTAAGTCAAAATCCAGTTTAAAAAAAAAGCTCAGAACTAGGTCAGGGTTGGACGAAGGGGAAAAAACAGTCTAAATAAATTATAGAACTTTTGGAAAAGAACTGTTTTCATGATTTTAATTACTGAGCAATGTTATTTTTTCATTTGGATGTTTAATTTTCAAAGCTAAGCCTGAGAAATAGAAGCATTTTATCCTTTATCAAATAACCGTGAGTCTGGTTGGTACGTCTGAAAAAAATCAGCTCTAAAATCTCAGTTGGCTGTGAAGCCGGAACAAAAACAAAATAAAACAAGTATCAAATTGCACGGGGAAAGGCGACTTCCAAAATCGCTTCCAAGAGTGTTCATCCTTGCATAGGAAATATATCTTATTATATTAGATTGCCAAATGTGTGGGTTCGAATAGTAGATTTTGTCATTACAAAATCTCTGATTAGGCGAATATCGAATTGTGCGGGTGTAGGTGCTCGAACTAAAACCGCATTGAGCAGTGGGCGTACTTGGTCAAGGTTTATGCACCTCGGTTGGAACAGCCACGTCTTAAAATTTACTTTGAATCCTCCTGAAGCAGCTGTGATTTTCTGCAAACCTGAACTTGAGGTGAGCTCTTCCCACTTCAGACGCCTCTTTGTGGGGAGATCACTCTGGTAGCATTTAGCCGGGGTGGGGGTGGGGTGTGGCGGCCGCCCAGGCTCCCGGGAACAGGGGGGAGGGCAACGCCGGAGGATGGACGCCCGGAGAGACGGGGTTCTCATCACCTTTCACTTGCTGCCCCCAACCAGGGGCCATGTGACTACGAAAGGACTTGATCAGCCCAGAGCTGAACGTGGGAACAGGCGTGGCCTGAAGACAGGCAAGCACAGCATGCGTGGGGGCGACCAACCCTATCCCATTTCTGAATTCAGGGGGCCTCTGATAACGTAATCTCCCTGTTAAGGACGGTTGTTGCCCTCGGTGGAGGGTGATGAGGAAATGACAGACGTTCCTGGAAACACGGTAGGATCAGATCGAACCATTTTTGGATCTGAACGTCTGCAGCGGCTCACGGAAGACGTAAAGCTGCGCGGCCCGCCTGCGCGCCTCCCCCTGCAGCCGCCGCCCGCCTCCCCTGCACCCGCCTGCGCGCCTCTCCCTGCACCCGCCGCCCTCCTCCCCTGCAGCCGCCGCCCGCTTCCCCTGCAGCCGCCGCCCGCCTCCCCTGCACCCGCCTGCGCACCTCTCCCTGCACCCGCCTGCGCACCTCTCCCTGCACCCGCCGCCCTCCTCCCCTGCACCCGCCGCCCGCCTCCCCTGCACCCGCCTGCGCGCCTCTCCCTGCACCCGCCGCCCTCCTCCCCTGCACCCGCCGCCCGCCTCCCCTGCACCCGCCTGCGCGCCTCTCCCTGCACCCGCCGCTCTCCTCCCCTGCAGCCGAGGCGGGCCGCGGCTGTGAACGGCGACAGCGGAGTCTGTGGCAGCCGCGGCTCCTCCCCGCCCTCCCGCGGGCGTCTTTCCCTCGCCTCAGCCCAGCTTCCCGCACCCGAGAGCCCTGCGGAACCGGAGCCGGCCGAGGGCGCAAGGCCGGCCCCAGCAGCTCCGGAGTCGAGGGCAAGGAATCAACTAAAATAATAATAATCTGCCAAAAATGTTTAATTCTGAGGCACTGCCTATACTTTCCTTGGAAATATTAAAATCCTTGTAAACGTTGAAACTGAGGTTTCTTTTTTTTAAAATCATACCAACCACCTGGCCTCAATGGTATTCAAGAGGCAGACGTATTGAGACTCATACAGTTGTGCATTTGTATTTCAGACTCTGTATACACCAAAAAAGGTTTCCGTAAGTGAGCATCTGGATATCCAGCAGTATTCAAATATTAAAAAAATTCACCCCACTTACAACTACACAGTTGCTTTGATTCTTTTAAACAATTAAACTTAGTGTAAAGGTTCGCAAGGTTGTATAAGCTCCTTTTTTTGTGACTGAGTTGAAGAGCTATCGTTATTCTTAGGGACACTAGACTCTACTGTTTCCTAATTTCAGCTAGATAGACATTTGGGGGGGATTATTCATCTTCAACTGTATTCATCTGGTTTTACTTCCTTATTTCACATTCATTTTGAATGTTCCTGTCTGAACTTATCTGCTGGGCCTGTCCTTTATAACATTATTGGAAAGATACCATTCATTTAATTCTCACCACTCTATCCTAATTACTTTTTCTATGAGGCTTTTGTCCTTAAAAATATAATGGCCTAGAGGCCTCTCTGTTCCTGAAGGTGGTGCCAATAACAGAGTAAATGTGCTCACAGTAAAATTTCCAGACTTTTCTTTTAAAAATACTTTAAAAATGTCACAAGTAATACGTATGCATGATGAAAAATGAAATCAGGTAAGCAGAAAGAAAAACTATGTATTTATATGTACTTATTTATGAATATGTATTTATAAAAATGTGAAACATTTCATTGCTTTTTTAACGTTTTCCTGGTTAATATAGCAGGAACATTTTCTTTCATTCTAATGGCTGCCTCATTTTGCCTTGTACAGATGTAATAAAATTAATAATTAATCTTTTATTGTGAGAGATGCAAATTATTTTAAAATATTGTAAATTCAGTGATGAATATCTTACAGTTATATTCTTGTGCACTCCCCCAATTATTTTGTAAGATAAATTTTCTGAGACCCAATTTCTTTTTGACCATGGCTCTGCTTGTGGCCTCAATCTGTCCCCCTTTAGGGGGAGCTGATTTTGCTGATGCAGAAGATAGCATTGCCTCTGTTGGATTCTTCATATTTGTTCCTTTGACCTTGAGTCTTCACTTCAGCTGCTATATCTCCAGAAATTTTTCACTTTAGGTTTCCTGTCTCTTTGCTGGAGACTGTATGGGGCTTAGCCAATTACCTTTATAATTTCCCCATTTCCTCCTCTCTGTCAACATTCTTTCTCTGCTCTCTCTTTAAATGCCTGTATTTCCCAGGATTCTGTCCTTGTCTCCTCTTCTTTGTAGTCTGTGCTCTCCCTTAGGTAGTTCATCCTTTGATTCTAATTTATAAGAATGATTCATTCTTGAGCTCTATCCTTTTCCCTAGTCCTTTGGCATGTATTCTTTGACATGTGTTCCCTGGCATCTCCACATGACAATAGTGCAGATATCTCAAAGTTAGTATTTCCCAGACTCAAATCATGCTTTATTCCAAACTCCCAGTAAAACAAAAACAAACACAAAAAAACTATAAGAACCCCACCCCAAAGCAAAATGACTCCTTAATTTTCTTCTTCCTTGTTTTCTTTTTTGAAGTTGAAGGTGCCCACTGATCCATCATCACTCAGTCATTCAGATGCTCGTTGAACTGACATTGTGACTACCAGATCGTATCAGTCTCCTGTTTAAAACTCTCTAATGGCTTCATATTGCCATTAAAGTGTTATCCAAACTCCCTAAAGGAGCCACAAGTCTCCATGATTGGGCCTCTGCCTGCCCCCATCCTCATCTGCTCCGAGGCTCCCCTGCTTCACTGTGACCAGCTGCCTTCTTTCTGAGCTACCCTTCAAAGTAGTAGTGCATGTATGTCTCAGAGACCGAGCACTCGCCCTTCACTTGGCCAAGAATCCCTTTCTGGATTGTGCTAAAAAGTCATTGCAACCCCAAGGTCACATAGGTTTTCTGCTATATGTTTTCTTTTGGAAGTTTTATAGTTCTGCATTTTACATTTAGGTCTATTATCCATTGTGAGTTAATTTTTGTGAAAGGTAAAATGTCTTTGTCTCGATTCATTTTTATTTTTTGCAATAGATGTCCAACTGTTCCGGTACCATTTGTTGAATAATATTATTCTTTCTCCTTTGAAATGATATAAATTGCCTTTTTGCCTTTATCAAAAATCACTTGATTATATTTGTTTGCCTCTATTTCTGGGCACTAATTCATATAATTTTAAAGATTCATTTATTCATACATTCTATCCTCAAATATTTAATTGAGCAACAATATGACAGGTATTGTTTTAGGTGCTGGGAACATATTGGTGAAAAAAAAAAGATAAAAATTCCAACCTTCATGGAGTTTACATTATACTAGTCAAGTGATATATCACATATGAGAATATTTTTTAGAGTTATTGGCATTCCTTTTCCAGTGAAATATAGTGGGCACTTTTGTGCCTCAGTGTCATGGCTAGTGCTTTCAATGCATTAATTTGCTCATCACAGATTTGAGCTGGGTGCTGTACACTGTGCAAGGTGCTGGGGATATGAAGATATTCCCCTTCACACCCACCTCCTTTCATCTCACTTTCACTTTTTCTACCTGTTGAAAAAGCAAAATAATAAGATTTTTACATTTAGGCATATATGATTCCTTGAATGTAGTAAGAAATGAGATATTGACTAGGTGATATTTCAGAACATACTCTAATACTTCCAACAAAGAAACTTGCATGCCAATGTTAACTGCCTTTGGAGTTTTCTGGATGATTGGGATGAGAACAGATAATATATATTCAGATCAAAGAATGACATAGGCAATGTTTTGAAAATGTAGACCTGTCACTTATTTGCACTTTCTGATACATAGTTGTTCTACTAATGTCTGGTCCTGGTCTAGGTGTCACTATGTTGTGAGTCTAGTGTGGAATTCTTAGGTGGAAACTTTAAAGTTCCCTTGTGTCATATTCAAGGAAAGGCACTACTTGGCTCCTCTTAGCTGAACAGAAAGGGCAAGTATATGGCAGTTTATGGAAAACAGAAAATGAGTTACAAGCTAGTGAATTGCCTGAAAGAAAAAGGTGAGGGGAAAAGGGGGAAAAATGATTCCAAATATTGCTTTTTCATATTTCACATTAGACATTTAGAGGTGGAAGTGATCTTAAAAACCATTTATTCCAACTCCCAGCTCCATGGAGAAATCTTCTCTGCAAAAGCTTCAGCAGATACCAGCCTATGCTTGAACTCTTCCAGTGACAGGGAACTGTACCTCATATGGTTAATAATTAGGAGCTGCCACTTAGTTATGGAAAGCCCTTCCTTACTTGGAACTAAATTCTGCCTTACAGCAACTCCCAAATATGTGTTCTAATTCCATTCTCTGAAGAAACAGACATATGTTTAACGTCCTCATTCACAGGAAAGTCCTTTGCATACAGCAGCTATCAGGGCTTCACTAAATCCTGGATTCTCTCCACACTTCCCTTTTTGTCTGGGCTTTTTTTAGGTTGTTTTCTGGTTGGTTAAAGTCCTTGTTAAAATGTGATGCTCAGAATGAACACAATACTCAATTATATTTCTTTTTATACAAACGTCTTAACTATACTTCTGTTTATAAGTTTATACTTTTTTTTTTCTTGCAAAGGTTAAATGTTTAAAGTTCTTCATTATGCCTGGATTAAAGTTGTTTCCAATTGAAAGTGCTGTTTAAATGTATAATTTTACAAATCTTTCATTTGGAAGCTGGTGCAGCAAGCTGGCAGGAAATATGGGACTTAGGAAAAGCAAACACGTTCTATTTGCTATTGGTCATGAAGCATTTGTAAACAAGGCAAGCATTTCAGAAAGGGACAGTTAGCTGAGGTGTAAAGGCAGAGCATTCGAAAATCCTAACCATTTCCCCCTGCATACTAAAATCAGCTAACAGAGATCAACTATTAGCTGCTTCATAAAGAAGGGATTTGTTTACACGGTCAGCGGGACTGACTGTTTCCTGCGTGAGATCTTATTACTTATTAACTCATTATCACCTGTGAGTAGGAAAAAGGTGATTGCATTTCAGAAGTTTGCGTGATTCACATGTCTTCTCATTTCCTGCCAGAGCTCAGGTATTTGTTTTTCAAAATATTGAGTTCTCACAAAGCCAAGGTTTCGCTTTGAAAAATGCAAAACGCTGCAGCAAGAAAACTCAATCAACTCAATTAGACAATTTGTCAATAGCTCTTTCCTGTTCAGAATTTTAGACTTCGTCAAAACATTGGAAACTGAGAGGCTTTGTAAACAGAATATAGCCATAAATGTACTTGCTTCTGACTTCCAAGAGAAAATGTATAACAGCCCTCGTAATTCCAAATGCCTTGAACAGTGCCATGAAGCTAATATTGATTATGGAACCGAGAATGACACTAAAATTCAGGGTTTTGGGTTCCATTATTGTTTTACTTAATTACATATACATACATTAGGGCATGTAAAATATATATGCTCAATTTAAAGACCAATAATCAAGAGAACACCCTTGTTTCCACCACTATTTAAGGAAACCATTACCAATTCCGATGAAGCCCCTGTGAGCTCCGTCCTACTCCGTCCTTTGGTTCTCATGGGGGAACCAGGATCCTGAACTCTTTGTTAGTCATTTCCCTGCCTTTAAAAAGAATAGTTTTACCACATCTCTCTCTCTCTCTCTTTATAGTATTGTGTTTAATTTTGCATGGTTTAGGACTTTATATAAGTGAAATTATCCTCTATACATTCTTCTAGGAGTCATTTTTTTTTGCTCAATATTATGTTTGTGAGATTCATTCATGCTGCCATGTGCACCTGTAGTTCATTTATTTTCAAAGCTTTCTCCTCCTGGTAAACATTTGTGCTCTTTCTGCATTTTAAAAAAACAAATAATGCTTCTATGAACATTTTTATATATGCCTTTATTGCTGGCATTTACTGAGCACTTACTTTGTGTCAGGCACTGTTCTAAGCACCTTAAATGTAGTGATTCATGTAAACCTCCCACAGTGTTATGAGGTAGGTACAATTATTATACCAATTTTATTGATGAGGGAATTTGGTCCAAAGAGGTTAAGTAAATTGCTTGAGGTGACAAGACTAAGAAGCTATAGAGCTAGACTTGGAACCAAGCATCTTAACGAGTCTGTCCTTGCAATCAATATACCATATCGATTTTTCTTCTGCTATTAATGACTCGATCAATTTAAAAAGTTCTAAGGTTTGTTTCCCTCTGTCCATATATCCTTTTGTTAGCCAAATGCTGCCAAATTCTTTCAAAAAAGCAAAAAGTCAACAAATTTAATAGAGATTAATATCCACAGCTCCTTTTTGGGGGGTTGGGATTAAAATCTCCATTATTTTTCCACCCTCACATACTGATGTTTCTGCATTTCAAATCAATTTCAGAATGGGAAAGAATGCACTTGCATAAGAAAAGGAATAATATGTAAAGTATTGTAACTACGTGAGACCTTGAGGAGCAGTGTCTAATTCATATGTCCTACACAAGTCAGTCCCAGGGACAGGCAAACGGTGAATGGTATTTATCCCCATCGGTGTGCATCTGTCTCAGTGACCTGTGCATGAAAACACAAACGTGAGCCATATGTCCATCTTCTGAGTTGGTGGGAAGCCTCCAAGTGCCACCTAATCCAGAGAATGACAGATGACAGAGACATCAGAAGGGAGAAAATACCTCATCTGCTTCCAGATGGAGCAAAGACCCAGAGATTCAGTTCTTTGGGACAGAAGGAGCCTCCCTCCACCAACTCAAACACAACATAAAGCACCACCACACAACATAACAAACCAGCCCTCACCCCTCCCTAAAGGGAGCCCTGTGTGTAGCAATGCCAAAAGAACCTTAACTCAGCATCTTTATAGGCATGAAAACCAGAAATGAAAGCTAACTGGAAAATTTGTTAAATATTAAAACTAGCAAAGTAGGACTGAAATCTTGCAGTTGCTGAAACAAACAGACCCCTGATATTTCTCCTAAGGTATCTCCGCACCCCCAGTCAGGTCAGGCCTCTGCTGGGGGCCAGGGAGTAGCTAAAAAAAAAAAAAAAAAAAAAATCTGTTGAATTCCTGGGAGTAATCAAAAGCTCTGTTAACAATGAGATAAGAAAAAAGTTAGTTAAACATCTATCTCCGTAGGGCTAAATATGATCTCAGAGTCACCAGATGTTACTTGGTAAATGTCTTAAGATAATCTTGAGTTGTTTTACAGAACTACTGTCACCTGAAAGCCTGCTTTGAAGCAGACCTGAAGGAGTCAAGAACATTAATCAAGATGCCAGGGATAATTATGCTGACTTCACCCAGAACCAGATTCCCATGCGACCCCTACTCATTATTTTGCTCTTTAAATGCTTGTGATTTTAAGCTCTAGGGGAGTTCGAGGTCTTTAAGCTCCTTTAGCTGCCTTGTCCTCCTTTGGCCATTCAAATAAATGCTGTTCTTTATCATTGCAAACTTTGGCATGAGAGACTTGAGTCAGTTGACCCTGTGGATGATGGACCCTCCTCTGGGTTTGGTGACACTGCCACAGGCGGAGGAGGCTGGAGGAATATCAGTACTGCTGAAATGATAAAAGTAATGGCCTGCACCACCAAGGCTGCCTTCAAGCACTTGTCACTGAGGGTGGGACGGCTGTGAGAGGAGTGGTAGTCGAAACTAAGCACAGGGAGTCTGGCTGCTATAGGAGGAGATCACTGGCCATCTAATAGCCAGCCAGCCACTTTGGAGAGGTAGTGATTTTCAGGACATAATGTTTGTAAGAGGTTCAGTTATCTTTAAAGGACTTTCAATATCTATAAAGGACCTTAATAACTCCAATTTTTGATTGCTGTTTGGCTAAACAAATTTTAAAACATTATGTTTAGAAAAAACAATTTCCAATCTACCATTTCAAAAGTTCAAGTTTGAATAATATTGGTGCATCATAAACTTAATCTAAAATTAAAATAAAATTGTTATGTGTTTTTGAGTGAAAGGAGCATGTTATGAAATAATTTAATATGATCCCCCTTTTTGGGTAAAATATATGCATATATGCAATGAATATGTCTGGAAAGTTCCACAACAGGGTTTATTAACCTAGGCACCATTGACATTTAGGTCCAAAATTCTTTGTCTTGGGGAGCTGCCCTGTGCATTGCAAGATGTTTAGCGGTATTCCCGGCCTTTCCCCACTAGATGCCAGCGGCATCTTCCCCCTGAGTTGTGACAATCAAAAATGTCTCTATACATTGCCAAATGTCTCCTTGGGGACAAAATTACCCCCAGCTGAGAATCATTTCTCTACCCTAATATGATTACAGTGGTTAAATCTGGGTGGGAGTGTTACAGGTAATTTTGCCTCCCCCCTCCCCATTTATTTCTAGTTGCTCTACAATGAATATGTATATACATCTCTTAATATGTATCTTCTGTAATAAAAATAAAAGCTACTATTAAAATACCCACAAGCATAGCATTATTTATTTTAAAAATGATAGGCAAATGCTTTTGAGCAAAGGTTTTGAAAAAAATCTGCAGACAGAAGATTTATGAATGATACAGTAGGGAACCAAAATGTAAATAGGGAAAAATAGTTCTTTTAGTGAAAAATCATCCACAAGATGGGGGGGGGGGGGTGAGGGTGGGGGTGGTAATAAAGTGAAGGAAGAAAGAATTTGATTTATGCCCCAGGTGTGCCCATCTGTAACGATCAAGCCTTCTGTTTAATGTTCTCATTAGATGTGCCATGCTGGGGAGGCTTGTGCTCTGGGCTGTACAAATAGGTTTTCTCTGTGCTGATTTCCTTTCTAGTTGAGCTCAGCCCGGGAGCACCACATCTTTCCCTTGTTGTGGGGACCAGTTCACTTCACTCACTCACTTCCCTTGGGCACGATGTGGCACGAGGTTTCACTCACTTTATAGTGGTGGTATTTTCATTCACCAGTTTAAAATTTATGGGGTGTGGAAATAGAGCCAGTAATAGATGTCTTCACGAGGGAAACTTACCTAACGTGGAAGTTGTATGTAAAATCCTAGAATCGAGGAATAACCAGTGATAAATAGTACATGTCAAAGACTGTGAAACTTCAACTTCCCAGCTCCTCTCGAACCTTGGGCCTAGAGACAGAATCTGATGAGGATGCAGAGGACAACTTCTCAGAGCTGGTGAGGACCGACCACAGAAGTGATGAGATGTATGGCAGATATATGACATCTAAGAAGACGTTACCCTCCTCCACAAGAAATAACTATTGTATGCTTGTGTTTGAATGGATATGTATGGGTGTACGTATCCATGTTGCAAAGCACTGAAGAAGTGAAATTAGAGAAAGCTCAATACTTCCGATGTGCTAAGAATGGCAAGAGATGTAAAAGCAACCCAGAATTAGATTCCCTTTCACAGAAAATGTGGTTCAACTGCTAAAGGATTTCATTCTGAAGGCACAAAGTAGGAAGTAAATTACTATTGTACTTTCAGGTGGAAAAACCAAAGTTAGGCAATGTCTGCTTTTGAATCGAAATGGTCATATGTCTCCATGGCTTCTCTTTTTGGTGCTAAGCATGTGATCTGGCAGACAACTCTTACATAGCACCCATATGTGCCACGTACCCTCCTGTGTGCCTTCTATAGTCTACCTCTTTTAATCTTCAAAACAACCCAGAGGAAGTTGGTATTTCTATCTCACAGACGTGGACACTGAAAAACATAGTAGGTGCTCGATAAATATTTTGTGAATGAAATTAATAAGACAAACTATCACCAGTCACTCTATTTTCCTTTTGTTCTTTGTAACAACTCATTCTTTCCCACTCCTGAACTTCTTTTGCAGTTAGTATTATACATTTGTTCCTCAGAACTGGCAGAATCATTTCTACAAAGATTGAGAAAAACAGAGCACTCTGATTAATATAATTATACTCTAAATTAAACCATGAGATCAGAAACTGTTTGGATTTGTGGACAATCACCGAAGACCATGACTCCAGAACACATCTCTCCTACCAGGGCTGTCTGCTTGTGCCAAAAATATAAATAAGGAAACAGGGATGATATCTGTTTTCCTGAAAGAGCATTAATGGATTATGAGTTTATGATTAAAACAAATACATATTAAAGCAAAGCATATGAAATTGCTGTTTCTCAGGTCAAAAAAAGCCAAATATCAACAATTTTATATAGTTCAACTTAATAGATTCTGTAACATTTTAATGTAGTGTGACTGTAGAATTTAACTTTCTTAACAAGTGGCAAAAGAGATGGGGATAGTTACTGGAATTTAACTAGAAAGGTATTGTTTTATGGTATAGTTTAGTTCCCACAGTAAATTATGTCAATTTTAATAATCTCTCCCTTACATATTCATTTAACTTATTTCTTTTGTGTATCCTGCGTTTATTTATTGATTTTAATACTATGTAGACAGGGGCTATTTATTCATGCATATTCCAAAGAGTCTTTGATACACTGCCCATTCTAATAGAATATTTAATATTATAATAGCAACACAGTGCTTCGACTGCTGAACTTTCTAGTTTGCAGACCATACAAACATCTTTTAAAAAACACATTTCCAGAAATAAATATAATATTCTATTACAAAATGTGGCAATTTCTTTTAGGTTAGCTTTGAGGGACAACAGAAAACCCCCATTAAATTATCAAGAGAACATTTTTTCACTACAAAAAAATAATAATTTATGTTTACACTCCAGAACTAATCGCAAAGCATAAAATATGGCCCCTTAAAGTAGCCAAAAGTGTGTAATATCATGGTCTATGCTTGATTTATTCACTCTAAACATGGATTATTATGATTGAAGAGTGGGTTGAGGTCCTTACATGTAACCAACTTATCATCAACCTCGTGGCATTTGATGATTTAAGTACCTCATCACTCTCACAATAAACCAAATTCTGAAAAAGTACTATTTATAAAATAAATGATCTTTGTGAAATATCTTTTTACAGTGCTACATACACATGGTAAATACTCCCAAAATAACTGTAGAAGTGTGCTTGTTAGAAAATAATAAACAAAGAGGTCACCACAGTACACCCACCTGGGTAAATTCTGCACCCAATCTGGCAGACATTTACTGAATGTTTAAGATGTATAAAGCAATCAGTCAACTGCCACATTCCAAGGTGCCCAGTCACTGTATGAGACCCACATGCCTGACCCAACCACCCCTAGGAGGCAGGACCAAACAAGGGCTCTGAGAACAGAGAAAAGAAACAAGCAATTTGCAATGACACTGAAAAATTAGAATAAACTTCTTTGATCTCAAATGCTTTATTGTTCGGCTGCTCATTTGTGTGCACTCACGTGCCTCATTGCAGCAGGGGTCTGGCAAAGGGACATTTTGGAGTTAGTTTTCCATTTGTATGTGTAATCCCCATTCCTCCATAAATTGCATGAGATAGGCTTCACTGTCTTCTAGTGGCTTGTCTGGAGACTGCTCATCACAGAATCTAGACAAAAGGCCCTCCTCTGAGAAGCCATTGTACTCAGCATGCTCACAGCCCCCTGAGTCCTGCTCAAAGCTGGACATTGAAGGCATACACAGCCTGCCAGTCCAAGGGTCCCAATCGACCAGTGTTGTTGATGGCTCTTCCTCTGGCCCCTCTTCTGAGTCTGCGTGCTCCTGGGCCAGGTGGTCTAAGTCTCTGAGCTGAGGGGTATATGAACACAGCAAAGTTTGTGGACCCAAGTTTGCCAGACCTGCCTGTTGCTCACATAATTTTCCTTGTGTGAGCACCTCCTCTTGCAAAATAAGCTCTTGATCTTCAGGCCCCACACAAACGTCAGTAGATCTCACATCGTATTCATATTTAATGACTGTTTTATCTGTGGGTATCATTCTGCTGAGTGACTCTTGCTGGCTGAGGGAACTACATTTGGTGTTTTCCTCAGAGGCACAGCAAATTTCCATCAGATGCGAGGCATACCCTGAGTGTGTCCCCTCCGCTTCCTCCTGATGGGGCTCCAGGTTCCTGCTGGGCTCGGTATCATTAAGGCTGGATACATCACTGCTTTTTTCCAGCAAACTCATATCCTTATGAGAAACTTTAGAATCATCCAAAATATTGACGGTGATAAAGTTAATCATGATTTTTTCAGCAGGTACAAAGAATCTTTTGTCAAATTCATTTCCATAAATCAAAATCTACAAAGAGAGAAGAGAATGGTTTTCACCTTCTCACTTTAGAGAGACATTAAAAACAAATGTTAAGTAGAATTTATAGTGTCACCAGATAGTTTTAAATATCTGCTCTCACCAACTCATGAAAATGAAAGTTATGCTTGCAATATGCAGAAAGCCTGACTCCCTGGGAGGCGAGGGACCCAAGACACACAAAATGTATCCAAAGTGCAAAGCGGCTCACAGGTGACGGGATTTATCAGTGGAGGCTCAGGGTGCAGCTGCCGCCTCCTCTAGCTGGCTGAGGGAATGCAGTGAGTCACTGAATTTCTTGAACCTTTTTAATTCTGTACAATCAGAATGTCTGCCACATGAAGAGTGGTGAAGACTGAGACAGAGTTTGTGAGAGTGTTTTTATTTATAGTATACTCTATGTTTGTTAATAAGCTGTGGTTACCTGGGCTACCAGACCTTTCTTGGACACACCATGGGTGTGAAATGTGACAGGCATGAACACTGGATGTAGAAAGGGAGAGAAGCATATGAGTAGAAATGCTTACTCCCCTCCCACTGTTCTAATCATGCCACAATAAGGCCCCAAAGGGAATTCATCTGCCACTTAATGGTGGTGAGAGAAACTCTAAATCATGCCAGGGAAGCTCATTTGAGATTAAAACATTGCTGGGTGTACGTGGAAGGTGCCTATTACCTAAGTGTCAGTGATGGGTTATGTTACAGTCCCCATCATCACCCTAGGATGGGGTTTCAGTTAACATGACAAAATGGGACCCTCAGCCTCATTCTTTAACAAAATTTTTAGTTTCAAAAAATCACATGAGGTCAATTCTCCTGTGAATTTTCCTTCCAGGAAAGGTCTCCCTAGGCTATCAAGAAGCTAACTCTGAAACCTAAATGCAGGCAGAATAACAGAAAACTTTACAAACTGAACGGACAGGAGCAAATGTATGTTATCCTGTACACACACGTGTGAACACATCTTTTAATAATTCCCAAGGAAGAGATTTTTATTGTTAAAAATGTGCTCAGCCCTTTGGAACCCTTCAGTGGATGGTCCAGTGACATAGGATTTATTCCTTCTTCTGCTTTCTTGCTTCTCCTTGTTGTGAATGATCAGGTCCTGGCCATGTTCCTCTCGTGTATTTCCATTCCATGTCTTTATCTCTAGCCTGACATCCATGTTCCTCTTTTAGACTCCCATCTACTCCCCCCCAGACAATTGCCACAGTTTCCTAGCTGCTTTGCTTGTTTCTAGTTTTACTTTCCCTGAGTTGTCCCATAACTAATATCCAGATGGATCTAAAACACAATACTAACTATGATACTCCCCACTTAAAACCCTATGGAGAGTTCTCTTTGCCAACAGAATAAAGCCCAAGCCCCTTAGACTAGCACCCCACTTCCCCGCTTACCTGGCCCTACCACCCTCTCTCTAGTCTCATCTTTCAAAGCTCACAAGGAACCTCATGGTTTAGCAGTAGGACGTGGCTTCCCACACATCTACCCACCTCTGCCCCTCCTCTTTCTTCTGCCTGCAGTGGGTGTCCTGACTCACCTTCCATCACCAAGCCTTGGCATGAGAACCGATCCCCCGTATAGGGTTTCAGGGCCCTCCCTGTACTCCAGAGTCCCCAGTGCCGGTTTTCATCTTAGCCATGGAATATTTTGAAATTCTAGTCCCCAACTAGGCTTGAATCCCTAAAAGGGCAGGGTTCATGACTTAATTTACCTGGTACCCCAGGACCTTGCATAATCTGGCCAGTAAATATGAAATCTTTTCAGAGCTGAGGAATCTTTACATTTGGTTATGTTACTGAACTAATAAAGTACAGAGTGTTTCTTAATCCATCTGCTACTTAACTTTAAATTCACTTTGCCCTAAAATGGAACTGTATCTGTTCTGAGGCTCCTTTTCTATCCTCCTGGAGGTGTGTTATTATAATAAAGACTCCTGTCACGGCGCCAGGGCTGCTGTGGATGCAGCCAGGATCCCGGAGGCTGGGGCCGCACTGAAGGCGGCCAGCTGCCCTATCCAGGATTCGAGGTTTCAGGCCGGCATTAAAGAAGACTCCTGGGAGCGCCCGAGCGGCGCCGCGACTGAACAGCCCGAGGCGGCAGCGCCGAGAACACGGAAGGCAACAAACCAGAGACAGCGAGCGCCCGACCTGGCACAGCACTGTGAGTGATCCCTGGCAAAGCTCTGTTCGGGGGGTGGATGCCCACGAGGCTCCCCGCCTGCACCACCAGGCCACTCACTGCCCCGGTGCTGCCTCCATTTTCCCAGGTGCGGGCAGCTCCGCCCTGCTCGGCCATCACTGAGCCCATTTGCTTGGCCTGGCGCGGGGCTTTCCGGACCCTGCGGGCCGACCTCCTCTCCCACTCCCTCCACGGTTCTCTGGCAGGGCTGGGGGTGTGGGGCGTCCCGACCAGTTTTGGGAGGGCTAGGAAGTACGGGCGGGCCGACTGTCACTCCACCACACCCTGGACTCCGGCCCCGGTAAACTTCCTGTTACTGGGAGGCAGATACCATCTCTGCGACCACCAGTTTGGAAAAAAGCCTAACGAATTTCTGGTTGGGAATAGTGTGGTAGAAGAGTTCCCAGGTCCGCTTGAACCTGCCGGAGAGCAGGCTGCAGGCGGGCACTAGACTCGGTTTATACCGGGGGGATACAAAGGTGAACAAGACCCGAGAAAGATCTACACAGTGCTACAAAGGCACCCAGAGAGACTGGTCGTCTGTGCCTAGCAGAAACCTGGTAGACTTCCTGGGCGAGGCGGTGCTGAGCAGGGTCTTGAAGGCCCAGCTGATAGACGAGGGGTGCAGAAGACACGCCCCAACCCAGCACAGTGTGCACAGAGGGGGGAGACGTGCGGCCAGGGAGGCGGAGACTCGACAGAAACCACACACCCGGTGGGGTCGCCACTGCACGATCTAACAGCCTGGGCCAGAGCACACTGAACGGGGAGAAGTCCTGTACAGAAAGTGAAAGCTCAACAGAGATCACACACCCTGTGGTACGTGATCCACCAGCCCAGCAGAGTACAAGCTGACCAGAAAGGTGGATCCCCGGAGAAGCCCAAGACCCGAGGCAACCACACACACAAGACACTAGAGGCCAACTGAGCAGTCACGGCGGGAGCCATACCAAATTGGCAACCACAGCAACATCCTAGTTAGTCATTAGTCTTAAACCGGTGGACTGTGAAACCCCCTGCCACAATGAATAAACACCAAAAAAAAGACACCAGAAATACAAAAAATCAAGAAAGTACACCACCAAAAGTTAATAAATCGCATACTCTAGATCCTATAGAACAAGAAGCCCTTGAAATAACTGATAAGGAATTTCGAGTGATAATTCTAAGGAAACTGAATGAGATACAAGAAAACTCAGCTAGACATCATGATGAAATGAGGAAAAGTATACAGGATCTGAAAGAGGAAATATACAAGGAAATCAATGTCCTGAAAAAAAATGTAGCAGAACTTGCTGAACTGAAGAAGTTATTCAGCGAAATAAAAAACACAACGGAGAGTTTAACCAGCAGGCTTGTCGAAGTTGAAGAGAGAACCTCTGAACTTGAAGATGGGCTGTTTGAAATAACACAAGCAGACAAAAAGAAAGAAAAAAGAATTAAGGACATGGAAGAAAATCTGAGAGAGATATCAGACAACCTCAAGCGCTCAAATATCCGAGTCATGGGTATTCCAGAAGGGGAGGAAAATGGAGATTCCATTGAAAACATATTCAACAAAATAGTGGCAGAAAACTTCCCAGGTATAGGAAAAATCACAGATCTTCAGATCCAGGAAGCTCAACGATCTCCAAACGTATTCAACCCAAAAAGGCCTTCTCCAAGACATGTCATAGTCAAATTGGCAAAACTCAGAGACAAAGAGAGAATCTTAAAAGCTGCAAGAGAGAAGCGTCAAATCACCTATAAGGGAGCCCCAATCAGGTTAACATCAGACTTTTCATCACAAACCCTAAAAGCTAGAAAGGAATGGGATGATATTTTCAAAATACTAAAAGACAAAGATTGCCAGCCAAGAATACTCTACCCTGCAAGGCTATCCTTCCGAAATGAGGGGCAAATAGTATATTTCTCAGACAAACAAAAACTGCGGGAGTTCACTACCACAAGACCACCCTTACAAGAAATCCTCAAGGGAGTACTGGGTTTGGTTCCTGAAAAATAACTACCACTGCCATAAAAACCTAAGAAAAATCTAAACCCGCTAGTACAATAAAAATGGCATTCATGAAGAGAAAACAAGCTAACAAAAACACTATCTACAACCTAAGGAACCAACAAACACAGAAACCAAACAGTAAATCAGAAAGCAAGGAACAAAAGACACCTAAGACAACCAAACAACCAATAAAATGCTAAGAATAAATCAACACCTTTCAATAACAACTCTTAATGTTAAAGGCTTAAATTCCCCAATTAAAAGACACAGACTGGCTGATTGGATCAAAAAGCAGGACCCAACTATATGCTGCCTACAAGAGACCCACCTCACCCATAAAGATTCACACAGACTAAGAGTAAAAGGATGGAAAAAGATTTACCATGCAAACAGAAAAGAAAAACGAGCTGGAGTGGCTATTCTTATATCTGACAAAATAGACTTTAAACTAAAAACCATAAAAAGAGACAATGAGGGACACTACTTAATGATAAAAGGACTGATCCACCAAGAAGACATAACAATCATAAATATGTACGCACCCAATGTTGGAGCAGCCAGATTTATAAAACAAACTCTATTAGACCTAAAGAAGGAAATAGACACTAATACCATAATAGCAGGGGACCTGAACACCCCACTGTCAATATTAGACAGATCATCTAGGCAAAGAATCAGTAGAGAAACACAAGATCTAAACAAGACTCTAGACCAATTGGAATTGGAAGATATCTACAGAACATTCCACCCAACAACCTCAGAATATTCATTCTTCTCATCAGCACATGGATCATTCTCCAAGATAGATCACATATTAGGTCACAAATCAAGTCTCAATAAATTCAAAAAAATTGGAATTATCCCATGTATCTTCTCAGACCACAATGGATTAAAACTAGAAATTAATAACAAACAAAACTCTGGAAACTATACAAACACATGGAAATTAAACAGCATTCTACTTAATGACATATGGGTCCAAGAAGAAATCAAGCAGGAAATCAAAAAGTTTATTGAAACTAATGAAAACAATGATACATCATACCAAAACCTGTGGGATACTGCAAAAGCAGTATTGAGGGGAAAATTTATTGCATTAAATGCTCACTTCAGAAGAATGGAAAGATGGCAAGTGAACAACCTAACACTTCACCTTAAAGAACTAGAAAAACAAGAACAATCCAATCCTAAAGTTAGCAGACGGAAAGAAATCATTAAGATCAGAGCAGAACTGAATGAAATTGAAAACCAAAAAACAATTCAAAAGATCAACGAATCAAAAAGTTGGTTTTTTGAAAAGATAAATAAAATTGACAAACCATTAGCATGGCTAACAAAAAAAAGAAGAGAGAAGACTCAAATAACAAAAATTAGAAATGAAAAAGGCGATATTACAACTGATTCATCTGAAATACAAGGAATCATTCGAGACTACTATAAACAACTATACGCCAACAAATTTGAAAATCTGGAGGAAATGGATAAATTTCTGGACACACACAAGCTCCCAAAACTGAACCGTGAAGACGTAGAAAATTTGAACAGACCAATAACAATAAAGGAGATTGAAGCTGTTATCAGAAGGCTCCCAACAAAGAAAAGCCCAGGACCAGATGGATTCACAGCAGAATTTTACCAAACATTCAAAGAGGAATTGACACCGATTCTTTACAAACTATTCCAAAAGATTGAAACGGACGCAAATCTCCCAAACTCATTCTATGAAGCAAACATCATCCTGATACCAAAACCAGGTAAAGATATAACCAAAAAAGAAAACTACAGGCCGATATCCTTGATGAATATAGATGCAAAAATCCTCACTAAAATACTAGCAAACAGAATACAGCAACACATACGAAAAATTATTCATCACGATCAAGTGGGATTCATCCCAGGGATGCAAGGTTGGTTCAACATACGCAAATCAATAAATGTGATACACCATATTAATAAACTCAAACACAAGGACCATATGATCATCTCTATAGATGCTGAAAAAGCATTTGATAAAGTTCAGCACTCATTCATGACAAAGACCCTCTATAAGTTAGGTATAGAGGGAAAGTATCTCAACATAATTAAAGCCATATATGCCAAACCCACTGCCAATATCATCCTGAATGGGGAAAAGCTGAAAGCTTTTCCTTTAAGAACAGGCACTAGACAAGGATGCCCACTCTCACCACTCCTATTCAACATAGTGTTGGAAGTACTAGCCAGAGCAATCAGAGAAGAGAAGGAAATAAAGGGCATCCAGATTGGAAAAGATGAAGTCAAACTGTCCCTGTTTGCAGATGACATGATCCTATATATCGAACAGCCTAAAACCTCTACAAAAAAACTGTTGGAATTGATAAATGATTTCAGCACAGTAGCAGGATACAAAATCAACACACAAAAATCAGTAGCATTTCTTTTCTCCAATAGTGAACATGCAGAAGGAGAAATCAAGAAAGCCTGCCCATTTACAATAGCCACCAAAAAAATAAAATACTTAGGAATTGAGTTAACCAAGGAGGTGAAAAATCTCTATAATGAGAACTACAAACCACTGCTGAGAGAAATTAGAGAGGATACAAGAAGATGGAAAGATATCCCATGCTCTTGGATTGGAAGAATCAACATAGTGAAAATGTCCATACTACCCAAAGTGATATACAAATTCAATGCAATCCCCATCAAAATTCCAAAGACATTTTTCTCAGAAATGGAAAAAACTATTCAGACATTTATATGGAACAATAAAAGACCACGAATAGCCAAAGCAATGCTCAGCAAAAAAAATAAAGCTGGAGGCATAACACTACCTGACTTTAAGCTATACTACAAAGCTATAATAACCAAAACAGTATGGTACTGGCATAAAAACAGACACACTGACCAATGGAATAGAATAGAGAATCCAGAAATCAACCCTCACACTTACTGCCATCTGATCTTTGACAAAGGCACCAAGCCTATTCACTGGGAAAGGGACTGCCTCTTCAGCAAGTGGTGCTGGGATAACTGGATATCGTTATGCAGGAGAATGAAACTAGATCCATACCTCTCACCATATACTAAAATCAACTCAAAATGGATTAAGGATTTAAATATACACCCTGAGACAATAAAACTTCTTAAAGAAAACATAGGGGAAACACTTCAGGAAATAGGACTGGGCACAGACTTCATGAATACGACCCCAAAAGCACGGGCAACCAAAGGAAAAATAAACAAATGGGATTATATCAAACTAAAAAGCTTCTGCACAGCAAAAGAAACAATTAAAAGAGTTAAAAGACAACCAACAGAGTGGGAGAAAATATTTGCAAAATATACATCTGACAAAGGATTAATATCCAGAATATATAAGGAACTCAAACAACTTTACAAGAAGAAAACAAGCAACCCAATTAAAAAATGGGCAAAAGAGCTAAGTAGGCATTTCTCTAAGGAAGATATCCAAATGGCCAACAGACATATGAAAAAATGCTCAACATCACTCAGCATCCGGGAAATGCAAATCAAAACCACATTGAGATACCATCTAACCCCAGTTAGGATGGCTAAAATCCAAAAGACTATGAACGATAAATGCTGGCGAGGCTGCGGAGAAAAAGGAACTCTCATACATTGTTGGTGGGACTGCAAAATGGTGCAGCCTCTATGGAAAATGGTATGGAGGTTCCTTAAACAATTGCAAATAGATCTACCATACGACCCAGCCATCCCACTGTTGGGAATATACCCAGAGGAATGGAAATCATCAAGTCGAAGGTATACCTGTTCCCCAATGTTCATCGCAGCACTCTTTACAATAGCCAAGAGTTGGAACCAGCCCAAATGCCCATCATCAGATGAGTGGATACGGAAAATGTGGTACATCTACACAATGGAATACTACTCAGCTATAAAAACGAATGAAATACTGCCATTTGCAACAACATGGATGGACCTCGAGAGAATTATATTAAGTGAAACAAGTCAGGCACAGAAAGAGAAATACCACATGTTCTCACTTATTGGTGGGAGCTAAAAATTAATATATAAATTCACACACACACATACACACATACACACACAAACCGGGGGGGGGGGGGAAGAAGATATAACAACCACAATTATTTGAAGTTGATACAACAAACAAACAGAAAGGACATGGTTGGGGGGGAGGGGGGGAGGGAGAAGGGAGGGAGGTTTTGGTGATGGGGAGCATTAATCAGCTACAATGTATATCGACAAAATAAAATTAAAAAAAAAAAAAAAAAAAAAAAAGAAATTATTCAACTGAAAAAAAAAAAATTAATAATAGTAATAAATAAAATTTTTTTAAAAAAAAAAAAAATAAAGACTCCTGCCACACTGAGCACTTACCAAATTTGCTGGGTGTTTCTCTTTGCCAACGTGGATATATCGGTAGGTAAAATAGCCCATCACAGAAAAAAGAAACACGGTAACAGATATGGGCAAAACATACCAGAAGATGATTTTAACCTCGAACACTGATGTTTGATCTGTTAAAAAAAAAAAAAAAAAAAAAAAGGAGGGGTTGGATAGTTGTGATGTGGTGTGGAGAGAAAACACCAGCAACATCAAGAGGCTTTGGACAGAGCGCTTACATTAGGAACTCAGTTTTCTCATCTATACATTGAAAAGCTGAGCTAAACATTATAAGGGGTCTCAGAATTCCTACTCTCTCTGACAACAGATGGTCTTAAGGAATCATCTGGACTCACCTCAAACCTTTACAGTAAGGATGCATCAATAATCCAACTCAGCAGATATTCTAGCATTTTATGTCTGGCTATGAGATTCATGCTGGTTCTTATACTCGAGGTAAGTGTGTCTGATATTCAGGTTACTCACAGCCCTTCAAACAAAACAACAAAACCCTCTGTGGAGATTCCATTAAGAGGCTCCACTTTTCATGCCACTTATTTGACTCCATCTTTTCCATATACAGGAGTCCCCCTTATCCCTGGTTTCGCTTTCTGAGGTTTCAGTTATCTGAGGTCAACTGCAGTCCGAAAATAGGGATGTACAGTACAATAAGATATTGAGAGATATAGAGAAAGAGGATACATTCACATAACTTTTATTACAATAGATTGTTATAATTGTTCTATTCTTATTACTGAGTTGTTCATCTTACTGTGCCCAATTTATAAATTAAACTTTATCACAGGTATGTATGTATAGGAAAAAACACATTATGAAGGTACTTCAAAAGTTCACAGAAAGATTCGTATTATTTTTCAGTTTTATTTTTCCATGAACCTTTTACATACAGAGTTTGGCACTATCCATGGTTTCAGCATCAACTGGGGGTCTTGGAACGCATCTCCCGCAGATAAGGAGTCACTACTGTATTCTAGCAGAAGACACGAATACGTGATGCATCACCTTTTGCATGACTGACAGAATCACTTTTGCACTGGTTGGCCAGACTTTCTGGAGCTTGGGGATGTATGTAGGGAGGAGGCTGAGCTGGAGTATGCTGAGACTGGCAGTAACTCCCTTCCAGGTCCTGCTATGCTGTAGGCTCATGATGAGAAGTCCAAAGAGCAATGAAAAGACCTGGTTTTCAGAAAAGCATCCCTGGCCTGGCATTGATGGGATGACATAGTTGATGATGGGTGTATCACGACTAACTTCTATTTGTTAAGCTCTTATGGTGAACCTGGAAGTTGTGATGGTTAATTTGATGTGTCGACTTGGCTAGGCCACGATATTCAGATATTCGGCCAAATATTTTTCTAAATGTTTCTATGAAGGTATTTTTTGGATAAGATAAACATTTAAATCAGTAGATTTTGGGTAAAGCAGATTACCTTTTATAACGTGGGTGGGCCTCATCTAATCAATTGGAGACCTTAATGAAAAAAAGACTGATGGCCCTGAGGAAGAATGAATTCTGCCAGCAGACCACCTGTGCACAGCAACTGCAACATAACTCTTCCTGGGTCTCCAGCCTCCTGGCCCACCCTACAGATTTTTGACTTGCTAGCCTTCACAATCTCATGAGCCAACTTCTTAAAATAAATCAATCAAGCTCTCTCTCTGTTTCTGTCTGTCTGTTTGTCTGTCTCTCTGTTCTGTTGGTTCCTATCAGTTTTGTTTCTCTGGAGAATCCTGACTAATACAGCAGTAGAAATAGGAGCAGCTTCAGCACAAATGACAAAAGTCCTGGAGTATTCCTTACATGCTAATAAAATCAACAAGAGTGTCACAGGAACATTCTAATCCATGTGAACATCTTGATGCCTGGGCCCAAAAGAAAGCAGTCACAATTAACTGCTGGCTAAAGATGGAAACAGATGAATCGTGGATGGTGAGGGTACTCAACAGTAGCTGTGGGAAAGCCCGTCTGGGGTTCTAGCTGTAGGCTCTGTTACCCTGAGCAACTCCCAGAGAGCACATTGGTCAGCAGGTCCCGCACAGTAACGTGCCAGCACTGCAGTGTGGGTGTTGCAGGTGTCTGGACACCACCTGCCCCTACTTCAGGCTGCAACTCAGTCCAGTCCTCTTAATACAGTTCCTGACTCTGGACTGAACTTGTCCTAATTAAAAAGAGTCATGACAATGACTGATGGCATTTAGTGTACATTAGCACATTTACTACAATAAACACAATAAACCGTATCTGTATTGTAGGGGTAGGGGGTCGGTGGAGAGAAGAAATTTTTTCAAAGAATAGTCCCAATAGAAGAATTACTTGAGTTTTTAGAAAGCGGACCTCCTAGTGTCTAGGAAAGGTATCTTCCATGATCTAACAGCTGGGATATCATGGGCAAGTTCAGAATCAGATATAAGACCTTGTTACTTTGTTACTTTTCCTACACTAGTGAGAAAGTGGGCTCCATCTGCTTATCAGTAAGGATTTAATTTAATCTGCACTTTTCGTTGCTTTAGCTCTGCCAACTGCATAAATGATTTCTGCTGGAAATTCATTCCAATCATTCAGCACTGATCAAGCTGTTCGTAAACACAGCACTTTTTCCCAATACAAAAATGATTTCTTCAATCTGCTTTGTTTGGCTTGCTTGGCATTTTAGTTTGATTTGATGTATGATGGAGAATCGTACTCACAAAACTCCCTTTCTTTTCCTTGGGATTGTTTCATCTTGAGAAGTGGGAGGTGGGAGGAAGAGGAAAGCAGGGGATGGATTCCTGTTCGTAGCCAGTGAGAGAAGCAAGACTGGGGTAAAAGGTTGTGAGCATTTGTGTCTGGTCCAGCATGTTTGGAGGAGAAGCAGAAAACATTGGATGAAGAGCCACTCAATGCAGGCAAACTTGAGGATTTATTTTCTTTCAATTTTCAGGTTTTGAGTTCAAGCTCCTCTCAGCCTGGGCGAAGAAAAGTTATACAAATGCCACACTCCCAACTCTATGACTCCCAACAAGAATGAGAATCTTCAACCACAGTTCCCGGGCAGCTCAGTCCAGGAAAGGTGAGAAGGAGACAAATACAAGGAAAGAGAGAAGCAACTGGAAGAGTAAAGGAGTAACTACTGATTTGCTGCTTCCAGACCCTTGTGCAGCCAATAAATGGCATCTGAACACAACCTGAAGAGTCTGGAATTTGTATTTCCAAGGGGGAGGAAAAAAAAAGTTTTAAAGTGTTTTTAGGGTAATGCTTTGTTTCTAGCAATAACATTGTCTGATGTTCTTGAAGACCACAGAACTTCTATTGATCCCAGTGATTATAATTTTAAAGGAGAAAAAAGATGTATGTACAAATTCTTAAGTGTACAAAGAAACAGAAATACCGCATGTTCTCACTCAGGCTGCTAGGAAGGAAGACGGGGTGGGGGGTGGGGGGGAAGCAGGAAAGAAGGAAGGAATGAAGGAAAGAAAGAAAAGACCGCAACAACACGTTGGACTTTCAGAAAGAGAGAACAAACCTAAGGATGCCAGGGCATAAAGAAATATCCTGATTTGTAAGAATAAATATGCTAATAAATAAAAATTTTTTAAAAAGAAATAAACATTTTAATATTAAAAAAATAAATTCTTAAGTGTTATTTCGCAAGGCAGGAAGCTGTGGGAGGTTTGTTGGTATCGGACTCCAGCACCCTACTGAGAGTTCTCCAAGAGGGTGTAGACACTTCCTAACACTGGCCGAGCTCAAGGGCAGAGTCCCAGGCTGCTTCGTGCATTTCTGGTAATAGTTGTTTCTTGTTTGTCTCAACCTGTTTCTGGTAGACATGGATTTGTCAAAACCTTGCCCTTCTAGTTTTATCAGATTTCCTTCCTCAGACCCGCTGAGCTTTTTTTAAAAAGCTTACCTTCCAGAGTACTGACACACTCCTTTTCAGAAGGCTGAGCAAGGCGAGGAGGCCCTGGGATGAAGGACTGCACATGGACGCAGTACAGAGTGTTGGGCTCCAGCCAGTTGAGCACCAGTGTGTGGTTGGTCACACACTGGGACCACTAGGACAGGGAATTGCAAACAGCAGTTACAGCCAAAGATGTCTGGGACCATCCCAGACAAATAACTCTAGAAGGAAATAAAAGACTGAGATACTGTTTAATCCTTTACTATCACTACCAGCTTTTTTTTTTTTTGTCAGCAACAGTTGCAAAATAGCCTTTTCTTTTAGATTGGCAGAGCATGGTTAGAAACTGGACCCATTCTGGGAACAATTTTAAGCAATAATACATGCATGGATTTCTTATTCAACTTTGTCCTGTGTTCTTGCTATCATTTTTTTTTTTCCTTCTTGGAGAGTGAGTGACAAGTTACGCAAGTAAAAGCTCTCCATCTAACTCAAGTGCATAATTGCTCTATACTCCAGTGGAACATCATGGCCTGCTAACAGAGAAGTTCTGTAAAGAAAATCTGAAGTCAGTTCTGTAAGTTTTCTACAGATCAGCTTCAACTGCGTCTTGTATGCATCTCTTTTGAATATCACATCAAAGCACCAGGGCTGTTTGTTTTAGCATTATTTACAAAAAGTGATACATAGATTAGATTATGTGCTCCATTCCATTTCAGGCTTACCATTCTATTTGATTTAGTATTATATACAGACACATTATACTTCAGATTGGAGTATATTTGTTGCATGGAAACAGAACTGTCTTCTGGGTTTATCTTCCATTTCTCTGGAGCCGTCAGGACAATAGAAATGGACTTCTCATCAGTAGTCAGAGCAACTTCTGGTGGGCCAATTTGTGCTTAAAGGGGAGGGGAGAGGTATTATCATGTTCAGATGTAAAAACCATCTTAAACAAAGCTACAATATAATACTACTCAGATCAAAGCCCTAAAACCCACTCTCATAAGAGATGCCACAAAGCTGGGCCCGAGTTATGCCATATCTTGAAACAATGATTTCACATACCCTGACACAATGTTAAAACAGCAAATTCAAGTGTTGTATTTACCTAGCTCCTAGTCACATGGATAAACAGTATTTGGTGATGGTAAATACAATCAAACATGTTGGTAACATTTCTATGGCTTGAAATTTGGTGATAAATGACATTAAAATGATTTGATAAGTGGTAAAAACAGACATGTGATTAGAACGATCTAGAACAGAGGTCAGCAAACTTTTATCATAAAGGTCTGGAAAGTAAATATTTTTGGCTTTGTAGGCCCTTATGATCTCTGTTGCATCTATTCCACCTTGGTCATAGCACAAAAGCAGTCATAGATAACTGTCTAAACAAATAAGCATGGCTTGTGTTCCAATAAAACTTTATTTATGAATAACACCACGAGTTGAATTTCATGTAATTTTTATGTCACAAAATATTCTTTTGATTTTAAAAAAACTATTTAAAAATATAAATACCATACTTAGCTCTTGGCCTGTGGAAAAACAGAAGGGGTGGGGGGCGGGTACTGGATTTGGCCTAAGAGCTGTAGTTTGCTGACTTTTGTTCTGGAATAACACTGGGGAAAGGCTCCAGCTCTTAGGTCTGCAGAACACTTGTAATACTCAGCCACAGATCAAGGATGGCAAAATTATAAAAGCTAACACCAGGAAGACATTGCCTTAATTCTGAGTTACACCTAGAAATGACATCATCACACTACTAAGTTTATAACAAGAAGAGAGTTGGGTAATCAGGATAACCTTTAATCAATCTTGTGGATACATATCTATGGTTCATAAAACCCCAACATTTAAAGAAGACCTGCTAGGTGTTCCCCAAATTACATAGCTTCCACTAAATAGTAAAACAAAATCAAAAGCTGATAGTTTTGGCATCTGGCATCAATTTTGGATCTGAGCGAGACCTGAAAGATCATTTGTCCAAATCTCTCATTCTAGAGATCAGACTCTGAGACCCAGCAAGGTGAGGCACCTTGGCCTGGTCACTCAACTCACTGGGAAAGAAGAGAACCAAGCAGAGAGCTCTCCTCTGGGACAAGATTATCTATGAGACTGAGACTGTTAAACCAAGACGCTAGATTAACTTGGTATTAATCCACATTTAACTGACAATTACAAAAATTGCATTACTTACTTTCTAAAAAAGGATAGAATCGCCCAGTTTCAGCCCATTTGGAACAATTTGTTTCCAAAATGGCTTTCACTCTAGCATAATATTGGTGTTCATAGTCGGCAGTCTCAGCAGAAAGATCACAGTAGGTCCTATGGATGTTTCTACATTTGGACTTATTCAGCCATTTCTTTTGCCCATATCTGTTGAAAAGAAAACGATGAATTAATAATGAGGTGCCCTCTGTACTTTACAATAAAAAAAGCAGTCATTATATGAAACTGAATGGAACTAAGACCTTCTCTTCAGAAAAACAAAAGCGCCTGTCACTAAGACAAAAAGAATCCATTTCTGCTACTGGCAATTTTTTTCATTAGCTGTCAGGAACATGAGTCAGAGTTTCTGTAATCACCTTTCTTTTCTGTGAATTATAATGTGGATAGTACATTCTGAAAGCATGTACTTTATTTTTACTCTGGCTACAGTAAAATTTTTACATATTGTATGATCAATTCTTCTAGTAATTACCTCTGTAAATTGTTTGTCCACTAGGTATACAAGGTCAGTTTGATGGGCTATTGTAAGAAAAGTTAGTCACTTTTTTTCTTGGAAGAAAAATTACGTTGACATTCTCATAAAATTTAAAAATCTGCTAGGCATCAAGAGTTCTGGGAAAAATTCACTAGGTTGAAGTTCACACCAAAATCTGCATTTTCAATAATTACAGTGATGATGATGATGATGATGATGATAATGACTAAGTTGTTCATATTGATTTTCTTTTCCTTTATTAAAAACACCACCCCCATAGCAAACAGGAAGGGGGAAATACTTTTAACACTTTTCAGGTGGGAGAGACGGAGGTATAAAGAGTTTATTTACATGGCTCACATGCAATGAGCCAGTGAAAGAGACAACGTTGAACAGGAGGCTACCAAAGGGATTAAAGCAGGGGTGTTGGGGGACAAGACGAGCGGCACATTTTCGAAAGCCAGCTCTGGTGGTAGCATGGGGAATGCAATGGGTTGGCAGTGGCAGCCTGGGGAGCAGTTGAAAGGATACTACAGTGGTCCAGGTGGAAGACGTAGGTGGCTTGTACAGGGAAAGTGGCAGTGGAATGAATGAGGACAGAACTAAAGCAAGAAATATTAGGAGCTAGGACTTGGTGACTGAATGCATGTGAGAGATAAGGGAAATAAAGACATTAAGGATATTGTCTCTTTATGTCTTGGGGTAGATGGGTGAAGTAGTGGTAACATTTACCAAGATAAGGAACACCAAAGAAGAGTAAGTTTGGGAAATGGGGAGTGGGTGTAGGAAACGTAGAAAATTGTAGGAAAATGTAGAAAAATATAACTTTAATGTACGCAGTTTTGTAACAAATGCCTAAGTAAAGCAGCTTCTAAGGGGCCATACAAAGGTCAGGCCCGAGCACACTAAACATTCCAAGGAAGGGAATGTCCCCCACCCAGTTCCAGGAACTGTCTAGTTCCTTATCAAAAGGCCACCTGGCCAGACCCCAGGGAAGATAAACGATTGAGAAATGTGCTGTTCCTTATCGGGGTACCAGCCTGCTAAAGCCCACCTGTAAATCTAGAGGCACCACAAATCTATCAGGGTACCAGCCTGCTAAAGTCTACCCATAAATCTAAAGGTGCCACAGATAACCGACAACGCATCTTGTCACAAAGATCTGTTCAGAAAAACTGTATAAAAGGTGCTTGTATTGTAAACTGGGGGTCGCTTCTGTCCAGGAGACAAGGTGACCCCAGCATGTTGGAATAAAGTCCCTCTTGCTTGATTGCATTGGTCTCAGTCTCATGGTCTTTGTGAAGTGAGCCGTCCCAGTCTGTGGATTTGTGCATGGTGCACGGATCTTAGATGGGGAGGGATAGAAGGACGGAAACGTAGTGTGATGTTTTGACATTTTAAGCTTGAGTTATGTAAGAAACATCCAAATGCAGGTGCCCAGCAGGCAGTGGGGCTCAGGAGAGAGGTGAGAGCAGGAGCTGGAGATTTTGGAGTCAATGGCAATACCTAAACTTGACCATGCATTCCGTTATTTTCCATTCCACTTTGCTCCACACCATTCCATTCCTTTCCATGAAAAATAACGCTAGTTATGTCCCTCATAATTGATTTCATGACCCATGAACAGGTCTTTACTTGTGTTTTGAAAAATATTGCCATGGCCTGTTTGGCTCTCTCTCCTCAAACTTCCTCACTCTGCCGAGGGCAGGGCAGCTTCCCATGACAGATGCTGATGAAGGAGAAAATGCTCCTTACTGAATTCTGAACAAAATGAAAGACATGACATGAATCACTAAACAAATATTCCAATAATGATGCTTATGCATGGCAAAAAGAGACAGAAAACATTTATCAAGGTGCCTATTATGTGCTGGGATTGGTGCTTAGCAATTACATGCTTTATCTCATTGAATTATCATAATAACCCTAGGAGGTAGGTTCCATTATTTTCATCCCATTTTACAGAAGAAGAAACTGAAGATCAGTGAGCTGAAAGGAGGCACTCAAGTTCACATGACCAGTAAAAGACATATCTGGGGTTTGAACCACTTTCTTTTGATGTCAAAGCTTGAGTTTTCAGTGCTTCACTCTATTTCTTACATTAAATGGTTTTGGCAGATATAATTTAAACTTCTGTTAAAATTTCATCTTGGAAACAAACTTCAATCAAAAGTATCATATGTAACCTGCCCAAGATTACCCAGCTAGGTTCATAGCCTGGCTGTGAACCAAGGACTGTCTGACTCCAGAACTGAGCTTGGAACACTTTGGCAATGAAATATGCCACCCGGTCTTCCTGTCCACCTTTCACATGCATGGGCGTGTAAGAACTCTGACATGGCAAGCTTCTCTTTAAATAGTCTTTTAAATGTTGCACAATCTAAATTATCTGCTCTCACAGAGCAGTGATGACTCTGTCTTATTTTTTAAAATCCCTTCCTGAATCACACAAAAGTACAAAGAAGACAGCAAGCTCTTTGCTCCACCTAATGGAAAAGGAAGCAAGAGCATGCTCTTGAGCTGTACCTCTTTGCAGAGGGATGTTTTCTTTCCTGAAACACTAGCTCCTGAGAAATTCACTGGAAATGAGAATGACATTCTAGATTGATGAGGTCATTATGAGTAGTTGCTGACATCTTTCACTGGCTTTAGTGGTCAGAATTTTTTTTTCAAAGACAAAGACTTTATTTTTTTTTTATAAATATGGTACATTTAAAAAAACAAATCAAACAATTCAGAAAAGTATAATCGAGAGAAATAAATCACCCTGAAACTTGTTTCATTGAAACATTTGGTGGACTTGATTCTGGACATCTTGTTGTCCTTATATATAAACAGAAAGATGATTTAGATAGCTTGAATATAGAGGGACAAAAATTAATTATACCATACATATGGTTTTAATACAAGTAGTAAATTTAACTTAATTTAAACTTTAATAGAAAAAGAAATGACATGAAATTAGAGTTGTTGAAATTCAAATATTTCATTGCCACAAGAAATATTAGTTCCTACAAGAGCTTTTAAATTAAAAAATGGTTTATTAAAAATATTGAGAAGTTAGTTATTAAAATAATGGAGTATTTCCATTTTAGATCACATTGAATAGCTTCCTGCTGTGAAAATCAGTACACTTATAGTTCTTCCTTATCTTCTGATTTTTATATTATTGTTTAAGTTCAAACATTTACAAGAATGTTCTGGAGCTATAGTTCCCATCACTGCTTAGTCTTAGCACTGCATCTAGATGGAGTCAACGCATGTCAACAGCCTTTTGTGCTATAACTGTGTTGTTACTACGTTCTTCTAAATCTCTCTGTCAGCAAGATATCATCTTTAGTTAGTGTTCTCCTCAGCCCCCAAGAAAGTCGTGGGAAGTGATTTCTTGAGTTTCTACCTGAATGAACACACCTGTCTATTGAACTTAATAAGAGTCTTAGGTCAGACTTGTCTTTCCCTTAGAAGATGTATTCTGTTGAGTGTAAGTGTTGCTAGACTGAAATTTCTACCTTTCCCCCAACTTGAATTCTGCTTTTGCTATGATGGCCATAAATCATTTCATCTTCTTGAAGTTCAGTAACTTCACCAGGATATGTCTTGCTATTGTTTTTATTAAATTTTCCTTGACATAGCATGAATTTATGATATGCAATTCCAAATAGTCTTTATTACCTGTTTAACCATTACTATCACTTAGGTAAATAGGTTTTTCATCTTGATACAATATTTTGAAAAAGTTTTATCTTGTTTACTTTTCTTTTTAATTAATTGTTTTACTTATACATGTTTATTGGGTGCAATGTGTTTCAATGCATGCATTTATTGTATAATGATCCAATCAGGGGAGTTAGCATATCCATCACCTAAACATTTATCATTTCTTTGTGGTGATAACATTCAAGATCTTGAAATGTACAGTACAACAATATTATTAGTTATATTCACCCTGGAATATCAGAACTTACTCTTCCTATCTAGTTGTAACTTCGTACAAATGTCTCCCCATAACCCCTCCACCCCAGCCTCTGGTAACTACTATTCTACTCCCTATTTCCATGAGAATCTTTTTAGATTCTGCATGAGTGAGATCATGTGGTATCTATCTTTCTGTGCCTGGCTTACTTCACTTAACATAATGGCCTCTAGGTACATCCATGTTACAATAATATAATATTTTTATTTTCCAACATTTTCCTAAGATCTGCCCACTTGCTTTTTTTTAAAAAATGTTCTCCTTGCTGTCTTATAATCTCTTCTTTCACTGTTTTCTATTCTTTGAACTTTACCTTTAGAGATCATGTTGTTTATGGACTCTCGTAAAACTATGGGCACCTATTTGTCTGAATTATTTCTTCTCTGACTTCCACGGAAAGCTTTTCAGGAACTTTTCACTTGGATACTTTTTCCCTCTTCCCCCTTTCAGTAATGATAAAGAGGTGCTGTGCTGGTCTCTTTGGGATTATTACTCTTTGAATGGGGCCAGCTGCTTCCTGAATATTAGGTGAATGAGTATAGGAGTAGGGGTTAGGTAATGAGCTCTTACTGTTCACAATTTTAAGCTTCTCATTCTGTCAAACACCCTCTCACCGAAATCTGTTATTCCCTTTGCTGGGAGCCTGCCTGCCCTCAGGTTTTGACAATATGAGCTGATGTGGTCACAGCCTCCTGGGCTGTCTCCCAGCCATCTCCACGTCTCCTCCCTCCTGCACCTGTCTCTCAGGTTTCTCCCTGGGCAGTGAGCGGGCCTCCACAATAGATGTGTCACTTGAGCCTGATTTCTACTTCAGCTCCGCCTTCTATGACATTCTGTAGCACCAAACTGGGGCTTCATGGGGACATTTCATCAATTTCTGGTGGCAGAAATCATCAGATTTCCATATCCTTAGATTGTTAGATAGGCCTCTTAGTACTGTGTTACATAGGCCTGATTGATGGAATCATCGGCCACTGGTGATCAGCCTGCTGAAGAAGAGACCATGTTATTCTTGTGAAATTGTTTTCTGCTGTTGGAGCTCGAGAAGGTATAGGTTTGCTTTTCAGCTTCTGCAGTTGTTTTTTTTTCCGATTCCACAGTATTTGGCTTGCATGCTTCATAGTTTGTGGTTTGGAGTCATGGCCATTTCTTTTCTTTCACTGGAGATGGACATTGTCTATCTGTCTTGCATTCTTTCTTGCTTGCATTGAGTTTTGAGGGATAAATGAGAAGTAAGAATGTCCATTCACTGGTATCTTTAATAGAAATAGCTGGTTGTATGGAATTCTGCCCTCGGTCTTACTAAGTCTAAGACTGCCCATACTTCCATTAAGTTTAGAAGTTTCAGAGATGATGGATTGCTTTGTTTGTTCAGCCACATAACAATGTTTTTTTTTTTTTTTTTTTTTTTTAAAGATGACCGGTAAGGGGATCTTAACCCTTGACTTGGTGTTGTCAGCACCACGCTCAGCCAGTGAGCGAACCGGCCATCCGTATATGGGATCCGAACCCGTGGCCTTGGTGTTATCAGCACCACACTCTCCCGAGTGAGCCACGGGCCGGCCCCCACATAACAATGTTTTGATCAACTTCTTTTCTCTATTTAAATAACTTCTCCTTGCCTACGTACCCAGTGCTTCTGTCTCCACGAAGGAACTGCTTTCCAATGTAATCTAATGGTGCATATCAAGAAAACATAACCTAAAATATGTAAAACTTTTCTCTTTTTTAAACACTTATTTAATACCATAAATGGTTTATCTTTGCAAAATTATCAGAAGTCTGAGTCTTGTGTTTATGAATTAGCCAAAAGGAGAAGAATCAACTTACATGAAATACTGCACAGTATAAGTAACTTCAACTCCTTGTAGACCCTCTGGCGGATTCCACTGTAGGACATTCTTCATGTTTATGGATAAGAAGGTGATATTTGTTGGTTTAGGCAAACCACTAGAGACACAGGGAACTGAAAAAGGAGTAGACAGGGATCAAGGTCTTAGTGGAGGAAAAGGAAAACATAATCCCTGTAGTAGCTAGTCTCCAGAGATGGCCCCCAGTGAACCATGCCTTTCAGTACTCACGGCTCTTGTGTTTCCTCCCAAACTGAACCTGAGTTGACCCTATGACTTACTTCAACCAAGAGAATGTGGAAGAAGTGGTTCTGGAACTAAACCATAAGGCAGCCTGGGAGCTTCCATTTCTGCCCTTTTGAAAGCCCTGAGCTGGCATGTAAAACAATAGCTAACCTGCTGGAGAGTCCATGCCAAGGGGTCATGTGAAGGAGAGGTTCAGTTGTCTCAGTGTCCCAGCAGAGCCCAGCCTTCCAAGTAAGGGGCCAGAATGAAGTCATTATGGTCTTTCCAGTCCCATACACCATAGACTGAAGCTTTATGAGAGACCCCAAATGGGACCAGCAGAAGAACCATCCAGCTGAGCCCCAGTCAACCCCCAAAATTGTGAAATATAATAAAATAATTTTTTTAAACTACTAAGTGTTGGGGTAGTTTGTTCTGGAACAGCAGAGAACTGAAACAAACCATTTATTAAATACAGAAATAAAATTTTGGATAGATGCCTCTGAAAAGCCAGAGTTTCAGAGGCTGGAGTTGGCTTTACTAAAGTATATAATGAAGCAATAATTAGAAAAGGAACCAGTGAAAGAAGACTTACTTTATTTAATTAAACACTGATATGTTCACATAACTGCACTCAAAGCAAAACAGTATCTTAGAGGATTTGTAGAAATCCTCTGTACAGAAACGATAAAAAATTGAGAAACTATCAAAAAATTAGAAAATAACAAAAAAAGTGGATGATACTTTCTTATAAAAGAAAACAAGAATAGTCTTCAGATTAAAATAAATGAAAAATATCATGGTGACATGTAGAAATCAAAATATTAATTTAAAATATTGGAAAGATCACAAAGTACTGAGTAATAAACAATCAAATTTTACAAAGGACTTATCCTGGCATAAATATACACGTTTTAATCAATAAATTTGGAAAATATCAAATTTTAATATCACAGATCAAACTTAGGAAATAAAATTTAGATCAGTCACTGAAGGCTGGTCCAATCTTGGTTAACTCCCACAATTCCTGTGTAAATTAGCTGGTACTAATGTCAAAGAAAGGAATTAGTTTTATGCTAGGAGTAATCTGGCTAAGATTAGCTCTATACATGTTTTTCTGTAGAGGGTTAGAAATCTTAATTCTTATTGATTATTAGATAGGGTTTTTAGGTAATGCATGCATGGGACAAAAGTCCTCGGATAGGAGACAAGAGCCTACAGCGAGGTGGCAAGAGCCCACTGAATCAATTCTAATCACTGTTTAGGTAAGGGATTGTATACACTGATTGTTAATATAATGGGTTCATTGGAATATTTTGTGAGAAGGAAACTGACACAAGTCTAAAGCCTTTAATGTGAACAAGAGAACTGAAGCAAAATAGGGATTGTTCTGACGGCAATAACCCTCAATACAACAAAGCTTAAATGATGGGAAAATAGGTGAGTTAAGATTTCCAAGGACGTTTTGCTCGATTAGTTAGTACATGGGAGTTTTTCCACATTTTGCTTTAAGCTGTTTCTTTGAGTTTCTCAAGAAGTCAGGCACTTTAATGATTATCCTATCATTTCTTTTGCATGTCACATAGCTTAGATCTATGACTCTTTTGATGGTAAATTGTTTAAACTATTTTGGACCATGCATACTTGGATGAAGGTTGTTACACAGCCAATTTCTTTATGTTCTTACTATGATTGATGAACCATCTTTTCTTTTCCTGTAATTCCCTTGTCTTTACAATAAAAACTGAAGCAAAAACCAACTTAGGGCTGTACTCTGTTTCTCCTTCTAACAGAGGAGCTGCTGAGGCACAGTCCCTTTGGGCTTCTCATCGCATTCACGTTGCTTTGAGTAATCTTTTTGCTTCTTTGTTACACAGACATTTTGCATTTTCACAAGTCAAATGAAAATAATGAAAAAATTCTTTACAATTAAATTTTGTAATATGATCCTGATTCTAAGCAAAATAAGCTCTTTAACATATGCTGTTCGAGTGTGTGTGTGTGTGTGTGTGTGTGTGTATGCATGTGCTGTATTTATAATGACTCCTGCTTTTAACTTTGAAGATTTTTTTTAATACCTCTATTACATTTTTAAGAAGAAAGTTAAATATTCAAAGTGGGGCACATTAACTGATCACACATATCACAGTGTGCGTGTGGGCATGTGTGTAGTACGGGTAGGGAGATTCTCAAAAGAATCTCAAACAATATCTGTCTTTGATTTCTTTTCTTCTAATTCTTTGGAATCATGTGTATCAACTGGTATTTGCATCTTCTGGAGATTTTGACAGTGAATAATTATCAATGACAATACTGCTCTGTGGAATTACCAGTTTCTAAATTTTAATCAGGTTTTTAAAGATTAAACAGAGAACATGGGGTGGTAGCATCATTGAGTATAATATTTTCCAATCCTTCAAAAATGAGAAACACTTTTAACATAAAAAATTCCAGGGATCTTTCCAGTTCTAAAATGCTGTGGTTCGTTCTACAGTTTTAGATGGCCCTAACCTGTGAACAGTGGTTAGTGTCTTGTAGAAAATAAAATTAAAATAGATTGTGCATTATAATATCACTGACAGAAGACATTGCTAAAATATGGCTTTATAGAACTAACTAATAAGGAAATAGAATACACCAATCTGTGGCAACATGAGCTTGGAGATATAAAACACAAGTTATCTTAGATATTATGGTCCAGGCATATTTTTTTAACATTTAATCTATACAAATCTTTATCTTTTACAACACTGGTTTCTATTTTTCGTTTCATATGAGTAAACAAGTGGCAGAACTCTCAAGATGCTTAAAACATACCCAAAAAGTTTTAAAAAATAACCTGAAATAAAATAAATGGATTACTCATTTTATTTTAATGTAATTTAACTTTTTTTGGCTATTGTTATGAGGAAACAAAACAACTTTGCTCTTTTAAATGAACTATGCCCTGGAATGCGCTGTTAATCATTAATGTTCATTGATTCAGTAGACATTTTGATTAATGCTTTGTAATAGTTTAAATGATCCTTCACAAATGCTACACCAATTATCAAAATGTTATCAAACTCTGGTAATAATAGGTTAAATAAAGAGAATGAATAAACATGACAATAATAATATTAAAACATTAAATAATTTTCTTATCATTCCATTCTATTTTTTGAAAAGAAAATATATTTTATTATAAATGCTGTGAACTGTGTATACACCTCGTCTGCAAATCTACATTATGGGTAAATCATATCTATCACCGCAATTGTGGTAGCTAGCCTCCAATAATCTCTTTCTCATGGCATTCACAGCTTGTACAGTTCCCTCCTAAATCGTATCTGGGTTGGTCTGTATGATCAATAGAATATGACAGATGTGATTACCGCTTCTGATGTTAGTACTGTGGTTTCTACTTTTTTTCCTCTCTCTGGATCATTTGCTCTGTGCACAGCCAGCTGAATTGTTGTGAGCAGCACTGTGGTCCATGTGGCAAGCAACTGAGGCTCCCATCGGCTGGTGAAGACCTGCATGAAGCCTCCTCCAAGAGGTATGTTAGTGATCAAGATCCTCTGGCCTCAGTTCCAGCCTTCAGATGACTGCAGCGCCATCCTATCTCTTGACTACACGTTTCTGGGAAACCCTGAGCCAGAACCACATGGCTAAGCCATTGCTGCACTCTTGACTCTCAGAAACTGTGTAAGATAATATTTCTTGTTTTAAGCTACAAATTTTGAGATAATTTGTTAAACAGCAATAAAGAACTGTTACAACAAAGAATCTAAAAATGAAAGAAACTAAGAGACCAATCACTGAAAAAAAAAAACAAATTAAAGTGGAAGAAGAAAAAAATGGCCCCTTCCATTCCCAGTAACGTTATAAATGACTTCTGCCTTCACAATCTTGAAAAATGTTATTTTTAATAGTTCAATTTCATCTTTCTAAAGAAAATTGAAAACCTAACGAGAAGACCAGAAACTTATCATCCTTTTAATAGCAAGTGAGGGTCATAGCAACACATCTTTGCCTTTTTAAAAAAAGATAAATGCTTGGTGAAGGTTATTGTAAATACATTGTCAAGATTTCAGAGTAGTAAACACCTTTAATAGAAATTCATTTTAAAATGGATGTTACTGTTTTGTACACTTTCTGGGGAAAGAATACTAGAGCTTTTAGTCCTGCAGATTCTTCATTTGGACTGGCATTATCTTTCTGAATGCATAAGCAGAAAAGATATCAGTTTTGGATCATCCTCCGTCAATAAATCAAATATTATCTAGGGGTAGCCCTATCCTGAGAAAAGTAGGTCACATCTTGGTATCAACCCGTTGCTAAATCTCCCTAGGATAAAAATTATTCCTTGTTATGACATGGTCTGCTGGTTTCTGAAACATTTTTTTATTAGAGCAAATTAAGCCATGTTAGTCATCTTCCTTAATACCAGGCACAGTACATCTTGTCCCTCTGCTCCCAGAAAATTTATCAGTTCCTGTGGGTTGGTAGTAATTTGTTTTTATCAGTTATAATTTTTGTTAATTATGGAATTTTAATGATCTGTCTTTGATCAATGAAAATAGATGGTTCTTACTACAGTGAGGTTTGATCTTTCTGCAAAGAAGAGTTATAAGAATTTTTACTTGGGAGAGCTTGATGCTGACAACACCAAGTTAAGTGTTAAGATCCCCTTGCCAGTCATCTTTTTTTTAAAAAAAGAATTCTCTCACAAGGACTGCTTGCTACCTTGGATTAGTTCTGGTTTCAGTAGGTCTTTTAGTACGATTAAAAATAATGTTGAAAGTGACTTCAATTCGTGACAGGCTAAGAGGCTCTGTTTTAATAGTAGATAGAGTATGTACATAAAACTCAATTTGCACAAGAATTAAAAACATAATAAATACTGTTGAAAACCTTGATATGTTATAGTATTTAGTTAATGTGAGGCAAATTGGTTAGCATCTCATAAAGACAGTTGCTAACATTTATTGAATCCTTACCGTTCATCCAGTATGCTTCTGTGTGTGTTACACAAACAGTTCATTCAGTCTTCATAACAGTCCTATGGTAGGTACTATTATTATCATTTCCATTATACAGATGAGGAAACCAACACACAGAGAAGTTAAGTCAGTTGCACAAGGTCACACAGCTAGTAAGTGCAGAAGCTGGGATCAGAACCCATACTCTTAACCTCTCACGCACTTGCAATCCTTGTAAACTAACCTGAATTTAAACAAAGGCAAGACAAGGCTTTTGGGGAAACTAGTATTATTCTAAGATACTAATAAATAAAATAATTTAAGTATTAAAAAATATTAGATGCTGATCTGGCCAGCAAATATTTTGGATCCCACCACATCCTGTAGTAGGAGGCCCTTTCTGTTTCCTGCCAGAATATTTCCTTTTATTTCCTCTCATTACTGATCCTAGAGAATGCAAGCAGGAAATCTATTCCTCCTTTAACACATTCCCCAGACAACATGGTGACTACAAAGAGAGGGATTCCTAGAAGACTGTGTTTAAGTCAATTCTGGTTTCTTCAGAGTTGCTGAGTATAGGACCTTTATTAATTTGAAACCATAGTAAAACTTATGGATGTGGAGATATATATATATATATAGTTTGCTATAGCCTTGGGTTTTAGCTCTTGGTCTCCATATAAAACATACTATACTCAGTCCCATCTGTATTGGTGAGAAAAATCACCTCAAGAGTCATCTTACCTATTCATTCAACTAATATTTACTGGGTGCTGTTATGGTTTAAATTATATCCCTCCCCCATCTACCACCAAAAAAGATATATTGAAGTCCTAACACCTAGTACCTCAGAATGTGACCTTATTTGGAAAAAAGGTTGTTGCAGATATAATTAGTTATGATGAGGTCATGCTGGAATAGGGTGGGCTCCCAATCCAGTATAACTGGTGTCCTCACAAGAAGACAGCCATGTGAAGACACAGAGACACAGGGAGTATGCCATGTGATGATGGAGGCCAAGACTGGAGGACTGGAGTGATGCTTCTACAAGTCAAGGAATGCCTGGGGCTACCAGAAGCTGGAATATCAAGGAAGGAGCCTCCAGACTCCAGAGACTTCAGAGGCAGTGTGGGTCTGTCAATACCTTGATTTTGACTTCTAGCTTCCAGAACTGTGAGAGAATAAATTCTATGGTTTCAAGCAACCCAGTTTGTGGCACTTTGTTACAGCAGTCCTCAGAAATGAACACAGGTGCCTACTGTGTGGCTTTCTAATGGAGAATAAACAGATATGTCCCTGCCCTAATAGAGCTCCTAGACTAGTGGGAAGAAAGACACCATTAAAAAGTAAAACAAAAAGCCCCCCAAAAACCAAGTCCATACTTACAAATTTGGTGATCAGTTAAGAGTGAGGATAAGGTTGGAGAGACGGTTCACAGAACCTACTTAGATAGGGGCTTAGAAGTCAGCTATGGTGGGAGGACAGTGTTCTAGGCAGAGACCTCCATGCTGGGAAAGAGCCTGTCCAAAAAGACAGTGTCTTTGGAACTGTCAAAAGATCAGGGTGGCTGAGAGTTCCCAGGTCTGCTTGAACCTGCCGGAGAGCTGGCTGCAGGCGGGCACTAGACTCGGTCCATGCCGGGGGGATACAAAGGTGAACAAGTCCCGAGAAAGATCTACACAGTGCTACAAAGGCACCCAGAGCGACTGGTCGCCTGTGCCTACCAGAAACCTGGTAGACTTCCTGGGCGAGGCGGTGCCGAGCAGGGTCTTGAAGGTCCAGCTGATAGACGAGGGGTGCAGAAGACATGTCCCAGCCCAGCACAGTGCGTACAGAGTGGGGAGACGTGCGGCCAGGGAGGCGGAGACTCGACAGAAACCACACACCCTGTGGGGTCGCCACTGTACGATCCAACAGCCTGGGCCAGAGCACACAGAACAGGGAGAAGTCCTGCACAGGAAGTGAAAGCTCAAGAGAGATCACATACCCTGTGGTACGTGATCCACCAGCCCAGCAGAGTCCAAGCTGACCAGAAACGTGGCTCCCCGGAGAGGCCCAAGACCCGAGGCAACCATACACACAAGGCACTAGAGGCCAACTGAGCAGTCATGGAGGTAGCCATACGAAATTGGCAACCACAGCAACATCTTAGTTAGTCATTAGTCTCAAACAGGTGGACTGTGAAACCCCCTGCCACAATGAATAAACATCAAAAAAAAGATACCAGAAATACAAAAAATCAAGAAAGTACACCACCAAAAGTTAATAAATCTCAAACTCTAGATCCTATAGAACAAGAAGCCCTTGAAATGACTGACAAGGAATTTCGAGTGATAGTTCTAAGGAAACTGAATGAGATACAAGAAAACTCAGCTAGACATCATGAGGAAATGAGGAAAAGTATACAGGATCTGAAAGAGGAAATGTACAAGGAAATCAATGTCCTGAAAAAAAATGTAGCAGAACTTGCTGAACTGAAGAAGTTATTCAGCGAAATAAAAAACACAATGGAGAGTTTAACCAGCAGGCTTGTCAAAGTTGAAGAGACAACCTCTGAACTTGAAGATGGGCTGTTTGAAATAACACAAGCAGAAAAAAAGAAAGAAGAAAGAATCAAAGACATTGAAGAAAATCTGAGAGAGATATCAGACAACCTTAAGTGCTCAAATATCCGAGTCATGGGTATTCCAGAAGGGGAGGAAAATGGAGATTCCATTGAAAACATATTCAAAAACATAGTGGCAGAAAACTTCCCAGGTATAGGAAAAGTCACAGATCTTCAGATCCAGGAAGCTCAACGATCTCCAAACGTATTCAACCCAAAAAGGCCTTCTCCAAGACATGTTATAGTCAAATTGGCAAAACTCAGAGACAAAGAGAGAATCTTAAAAGCTGCAAGAGAGAAGCGTCAAATCACCTATAAGGGAGCCCCAATCAGGCTAACATCAGACTTTTCATCACAAACCCTGAAAGCTAGAAAGAAATGGGATGATATTTTCAAAATACTAAAAGACAAAGATTGCCAGCCAAGAATACTCTACCCTGCAAGGCTATACTTCCGAAATGAAGGGCAAATAGTATATTTCTCAGACAAACAAAAACTGCGGGAGTTCACTACCACACAACCACCCTTACAAGAAATCCTCAAGGGAGTACTGGGTTTGGTTCCTAAAAAATAACTACCACTGCCATAAAAACCCAAGAAAAATCAAAACCCACTAGTATAATAAAAATGGCATTCATGAAGAGAAAACAAGCAAAGAAAAATGCTATCTACAACCTAAGGAACCAACAAACATAGAAACCAAACAGTAAATCAGAAAGCAAGGAACAAAAGACACCTAAGACAACCAAACAACTAATAAAATGCTAGGAATAAATCAACACCTTTCAATAACAACTCTTAATGTAAAAGGCTTAAATTCCCCAATCAAAAGACACAGACTGGCTGACTGGATCAAAAAGGAGGACCCAACTATATGCTGCCTACAAGAGACCCACCTCACCCATAAAGATTCACACAGACTAAGAGTGAAAGGATGGAAAAAGATTTACCATGCAAACAGAAAAGAAAAACGAGCTGGAGTAGCTATTCTTATATCTGACAAAATAGACTTTAAACTAAAAACCATAAAAAGAGACAATGAGGGACACTACTTAATGATAAAAGGACTGATCCATCAAGAAGACATAACAATCATAAATATGTACGCACCCAATGTTGGAGCAGCCAGATTTATAAAACAAACTCTATTAGACCTAAAGAAGGAAATAGACACTAATACCATAATAGCAGGGGACCTGAACACCCCACCGTCAATATTAGACAGATCATCAAGGCAAAGAATCAGAAGAGAAACACAAGATCTAAACAAGACTCTAGACCAATTGGAATTGGCAGATATCTACAGAACATTCCACCCAACAACCTCAGAATATTCATTCTTCTCATCAGCACATGGATCATTCTCCAGGATAGATCACATATTAGGTCACAAATCAAGTCTCAATAAATTCAAAAAAATTGGAATTATCCCATGTATCTTCTCAGACCACAATGGATTAAAACTAGAAATTAATAACAGACAAAACTCTGGAAACTATACAAACACATGGAAATTAAACAGCATTCTACTTAATGACATATGGGTCCAAGAAGAAATCAAGCAGGAAATCAAAGAGTTTATTGAAACTAATGAAAACAATGATACATCATACCAAAACCTGTGGGATACTGCAAAAGCAGTATTAAGGGGGAAATTTATTGCATTAAATGCTCACTTCAGAAGAATGGAAAGATGGCATGTGAACAACCTAACACTTCACCTTAAAGAACTAGAAAAACAAGAACAATCCAAACCTAAAGTTAGCAGACGGAAAGAAATCATTAGGATCAGAGCAGAACTGAATGAAATTGAAACCAAAAAACAATTCAAAAGATGAAAGAATCAAAAAGTTGGTTTTTTGAAAAGATAAATAAAATTGACAAACCATTAGCATGGCTAACAAAAAGAAGAAGAGAGAAGACTCAAATAACAAAAATTAGAAATGAAAAAGGTGATATTACAACTGATTCATCTGAAATACAAGGAATCATTCGAGACTACTATAAACAACTATACGCCAACAAATTTGAAAATCTGGAGGAAATGGATAAATTTCTGGACACACACAAGCTCCCAAAACAGAACCATGAAGACGTAGAAAATTTGAACAGACCAATAACAATAAAGGAGATTGAAGCTGTTATCAGAAGGCTCCCAACAAAGAAAAGCCCAGGACCAGATGGATTCACAGCAGAATTTTACGAAACATTCATCATCCTGATACCAAAACCAGGTAAAGATATAACCAAAAAAGAAAACTACAGGCTGATATCCTTGATGAATATAGATGCAAAAATCCTCACTAAAATACTAGCAAACAGAATACAGCAACACATATGTAAAATTATTCATCACGACCAAGTGGGATTCATCCCAGGGATGCAAGGTTGGTTCAACATACGCAAATCAATAAATGTGATACACCATATTAATAAAGTCAAACACAAGGACCATATGATCATCTCTATAGATGCAGAAAAAGTATTTGATAAAGTTCAGCACTCATTCATGACAAAGACGCTCTATAAGTTAGGTATAGATGGAAAGTATCTCAACATAATTAAAGCCATATATGCCAAACCCACTGCCAATATCATCCTGAATGGGGAAAAGCTGAAAGCTTTTCCTTTAAGAACAGGAACTAGACAAGGATGCCCACTCTCACCACTCCTATTCAACATAGTGTTGGAAGTACTAGCCAGAGCAATCAGAGAAGAGAAGGAAATAAAGGGCATCCAGATTGGAAAAGATGAAGTCAAACTGTCCCTGTTTGCAGATGACATGATCCTATATATCGAACAGCCTAAAACCTCTACAAAAAAACTGTTGGAATTGATAAATGATTTCAGCACAGTAGCAGGATACAAAATCAACACACAAAAATCAGTAGCATTTCTTTTCTCCAATAGTGAACATGCAGAACGAGAAATCAAGAAAGCATGCCCATTTACAATAGCCATCAAAAAAATAAAATACTTAGGAATTGAGTTAACCAAGGAGGTGAAAAATCTCTATAATGAGAACTACAAACCACTGCTGAGAGAAATTAGAGAGGATACAAGAAGATGGAAAGATATCCCATGCTCTTGGATTGGAAGAATCAACATAGTGAAAATGTCCATACTACCCAAAGTGATATACAAATTCAATGCAATCCCCATCAAAATTCCAAAGACATTTTTCTCAGAAATGGAAAGAACTATCCAGACATTTATATGGAAAAATAAAAGACCACACATAGCCAAAGCAATGCTGAGCAAAAAAAATAAAGCTGGAGTTATAACACTACCTGACTTTAAGCTATACTACAAAGCTATAATAACCAAAACAGTATGGTACTGGCATAAAAACAGACACACTGACCAATGGAATAGAATAGAGAATCAAGAAATCAACCCACACACTTACTTCCATCTGATCTTTGACAAAGACACCAAGCCTATTCACTGGGGAAGGGACTGCCTCTTCAGCAAATGGTGCTGGGATAACTGGATATCCATATGCAGCAGAAGGAAACTAGATCCATACCTCTCACCGTATACTAAAATCAACTCAAAATGGATTAAGGATTTAAATATACACCCTGAAACAATAAAACTTCTTAAAGAAAACATAGGAGAAACACTTCAGGAAATAGGACTGGGCACAGACTTCATGAATACGACCCCAAAAGCACGGGCAACCAAAGGAAAAATAAACAAATGGGATTATATCAAACTAAAAAGCTTCTGCACAGCAAAAGAAACAATTAACAGAGTTAAAAGACAACCAACAGAGTGAGAGAAAATATTTGCAAAATATACATCTGACAAAGGATTAATATCCAGAATATATAAGGAACTCAAACAACTTTACAAGAAGAAAACAAGCAACCCAATTAAAAAATGGGCAAAAGAGCTAAGTAGGCATTTGTCTAAGGAAGATATACAAATGGCCAACAGACATATGAAAAAATGCTCAACATCACTCAGCATCCGGGAAATGCAAATCAAAACCACACTGAGATACCATCTAACCCCAGTTAGGATGGCTAAAATCCAAAAGACCCTGAATGATAAATGCTGGCGAGGTTGCGGAGAAAAAGGAACTCTCATACATTGTTGGTGGGACTGCAAAATGGTGCAGCCTCTATGGAAAACGGTATGGAGGTTCCTCAAACAATTGCAGATAGGTCTACCATACGACCCAGCTATCCCACTGTTGGGAATATACCCAGAGGAATGGAAATCATCAAGTCGAAGGTATACCTGTTCCCCAATGTTCATCGCAGCACTCTTTAGAATAGCCAAGAGTTGGAACCAGCCCAAATGTCCATCATCAGATGAGTGGATACGGAAAATGTGGTACATCTACACAATGGAATACTACTCAGTTATAAAAACAAATGAAATACTGCCATTTGCAACAACATGGATGGACCTTGAGAGAATTATATTAAGTGAAACAAGTCAGGCACAGAAAGAGAAATACCACATGTTCTCACTTATTGGTGGGAGCTAAAAATTAATATATAAATTCACACACACACACACACACACACAAACACACACACACACACACACAAAAAAAAAACCGGGGGGGGTGAAGAAGATATAACAACCACAATTACTTGAAGTTGATACGACAAGCAAACAGAAAGGACATTGTTGGGGGGGAGGGGGGAGGGAGGAAGGAGGGTGGTTTTGGTGATGGGGAGCATTAATCAGCCACAATGTATATCGACAAAATAAAATTAAAAAAAAATTATTTCAATTAAAAAAAAAAAAGAAAATTAATATGAAAAAAAAAAAAGATCAGGGTGGCTGGAAAACAGTAAAGAGAAGAGTGGCTAAGATGACATCAGTGTACAAAGGAGCTAGATCCCCCAGTTTCTGTAAACCCTGGGAAGGAGTCTGGATTATATTTGAAATTCAGGGAGAAAGTACTGAATGAAGCCTTTTCAGCCGGGTAAGCCACGAGCCTATTTATATTTCAAATGGATTATTTCACTGCTGAGGGGAAAAACATTGGATGGGAACAAGAGCAGAAGTGAAGAGACTAGTAAGACCCTAACCACAGTTGCCCCAGACGGGGAGGCTGAGCTTGCACTGAGATGCTGGCTGTGGAGATGGAGATGGGCAGGCACGTTGGGCTCTAGTTTCAAAGAAGCAGGACCACCTGATGAAGCAGAGTTGCAGGAGTCTCATCAGGAAGGGAGGTGCTGTGCTGTGAAAGCTAACTTAATGGATGAAGATTTATCAAGGAATACTTGCCCTTTTATCAGTTTTTTTTTTGTTTTTTTTTTTTTCTTTTTGCAGCTGGCTGGTATAGGGATGGAACTCTGGACTTCATGTTATTAGCACCATGCTCTAACCGACTGAGCTAACTGGCCAGCCTAAAAAAATAGAATCAGCACTTTTTTTTTTTTTAAAAAAGGAAGAGAAATAGCACCTTTGAAAAAGAAAACAATTTGATAACTAGTATTAGGTGGTTTTTAAAAATCTTTGCCAAGTTTTTGGCACTGTGTTAGTTTCAGGCTTGGAAAACATAAAGACACTCCTGAACAAATGTTGCAACTGAGCTAAGTCATTTTTCTAACCTGCTAGTACTGATAAGACAATCTAATCAACACCACAGTGAAAATATGTTACACCCACATCGATATCAGGAAACATGTGCCAATTTATGGGTAACAAAAGCATTTTTGTTCACGTAGATTAATGGTCTGGAAGCACAGCTCTTATTCTTTGACAATCTACAGATTTTACATCCCAAATTAAAAAGCCGTTGGATTGGTGTGCATAGTTTCATGTTTGGGGAGTGCTGAACCATTATAACTTTGGTTTGGCACACAGATTCTTCATGGTCTGGTCTGGCCTCTCATTTTGCAAAGGCAGTGTTCAGCTGTACCAAATTCCCTTCAATACCCAAACTTGATCTGCTCTTTTATGCCCTTACAATTTTGGTTCCCTCCGCCTACAGTATCTTTTGGAACTAAAAGACCCCTTGTTCCTCCATGTGTGCATCATTTAATAAATATTTTCTTGTGCTATTTTAATGACATAATTATGCTGTGATGTCATCTAGAGTATACATGGTCTCCACTAAAGTAAGCGTTTCTGGTTGTTAACATCTGGGTAGGAGACTGGTCTTTCAAGAGAAAATGGAACTCTTGAGGAAAGGGGCAGGACCTCTGGGTTCTCTTTCAGCTTTCCTGGTGCCTTCGATTGAGTGTCTCCCCAGAACTTGACCCCCACTCTGACAGTGTTAAGAGGGTGGGAAATCCTATTATGGTAACTGAAAGGTGGGGACTTGAAGAGGTGATTAGATTGTAGGGCAGTGCTATCCTGAATGGATTAAAAATTTGGTCAGGGGCGTGGTTCTGAGGGCTTTAAAAAGAGAGGGCATTAGGGACTATTTCTTGCTCTCTGCTCCACCACTTTCTGTCATGTGAGACTCCTGCATTGCTTTAAAGCCACCACCAAGACCTTCACTAGATGTGTTCCCTGCACTATGGACTTCCCAGTCTTTGAAACTGTAAGAAATAAATTTCGTTTTCTTTATAAAATACCCAGTTCCATGTATTTGTTATAAGCAATAGAAATGGACTCATACACCTGGCTAGGGTCTGGACTCTGAACAATGGGAGGATACTTGAGGTGCCCCCTTGAGTTGTAGGCATTAAAGACGGCCTCTGCCTTAACAAAGTTGTGAGGGGTCGGCAGGAAAGGTCCACTTAAGGAATGTGAAGGTAACAATTGGTTATGTAAGCCACATCATTTAGATTTGTGTCCCTCTGTGTATAGCTTCCTTTTGTTACACCTTGGTCTATAAACTTAGTGTTTGTGGTCCTCCCCATCTCCCACTCCCATTCATACGTTAAATCCTAATGCCCAATGTAATGGTATTTGGAGATGAGGACTTTGGGACTTAAGTCGTAAGGGCAGGGCACTCATGAATGGGATTAGTGCCCTTGTAAAAGAGATGCCAGAGAGGTCCCTCACCCCTTCCACCCTGTCGGGACACAGTGAGAGGATTCCTGTTTATAAACAAGGAAGTGGGTCCTCACTAGGCAGAGTCTGCTGGTGCCTTGATCTTGAACTTCCCAGCCTCCAGAATGGTGACAAAGAAATTTCTGTTGTTTATAAGCTACCCAGTCTATAGTATCCTGTTGTAACAGAAGCATGGACAGTCTAAGATACTTGTCCTTTGGCAAAGCCTTCTAGTCCAGCTTAGTCTACGTGACAGCACCAAAAGTAGAAAGTCCTGTGTCTACTCCTGGGTTTGTTTTCAGTAGGAAGACAATAGATAAATGAAATTTAAAATAAGTAAATTTATGATAACTTCATAGTGGAGTTTTATAAAATGTGTCTGCTACATTGGTTCTAACAGTTGCCTTGAATACAGGTCTCTAGGTGTAGCAAAATGGTATGCAATGTTTTCCTAATGGCCTCAAAGCTAATGCTAAGGTCATTGTCTAAGTATGTGGCAGTTTTAATTGTATGCCTGACAGTAAAAGGTATTTTCATTTTGTTATACTGCAGGAAAAGCCTATGCCTAGATTAGTGCCTGATGAACACCAGTCAGATGTGGTGATGGTCTCAGGGTGAACTCCCAAAGAGCCAGGGTACTCAGCCTCTGTACCAACCAAAACATCTCTCTTTCATGGCTGAGGCATTCTGACTTTCCCATTAGGAACGGTATGTTCATCAGCCAGTGCAGAAAACAACCAGACTGCAAGACACTGAACAGCCAAATGTGTCAACTTCTGGGGACTTCCCCTTTGGGGCCATTCGAGTTTCTCAAACTTGTGACTATCTAGGGAAACCTTAGCATTTAGGAAGCCCTGTCCAACCTTGCCAAAGAAAGTCTCCAGAAGCCCTAGCCCACTTTATCCTTCTAAAGCTGAAGCAGTGAAGGATTCACGAGGCTCTGAGCTTTGCGACAATGGGTACCATGTTTTATAAGGTCTTTGTATCCCCAGTGGCTGGCAAATAAATACTTTTAAGGGGAACTGACCAGAGACCCATGGGGACAGGGCAGGATCCAGATTCCCATGAGCGCCTGATTTGGGATGGAACAGCTCGAACCACAAATCTTTATAGCTTGACATCACCTTGGTAAGATTATATTACACACAGGGGATCAGCACAATCAGAAGATACTCAACAGCTGGTTTTTTTTTTTTTTTTTTTTGTCTTTTTCGTGACCGGTACTCAGCCAGTGAGCACACCGGCCATTCCTATATAGGATCCGAACCTGCGGCGGGAGCGTCGCTGCGCTCCCAGCGCCGCACTCTCCCGAGTGCGCCACGGGCTTGGCCCAACAGCTGGTTTTTAATGAAGGAACAGCCACCCATGGCAAGTGGTTGCTACCTACTGCAAGTGTATTTTTAGACAGGAAAATTCCTTAATAGGCTTGTAAGAAAAAAACACAGCAACACAACAAACACCCACGCTGAGTGAATTTCTTACTGTGGGAATGAGATTAAAAAGAGTTGAAATACAAAAGCACCAGAGGGTGATTAATAAATTTCAGGAAGCAAAAGTCTTAAATAACTACATCCTAACCACTGTAGAAGAGCAAAACAGGTATGACTGCCTTCAAATAGATTGTCTTAGTACTGTTCTAATTGCATCAGATGGAAAGGAAAGAAATGCTTTCTTGTCTCAAGTTATAAACCATTTCTCTTGGAAAATATTAACTGCTCTCTCTTCCTCTCCCTCCTAATTATACAAGTGTCCTTAAAAAGTAAGTCTTTGAAACAGCACTTGAAATATTATTCAGTAATTAACCCGAGAAAAATGATACGCAACTGTCTCCTATGAAGGAGAAAGCATAGTTTGGTGCTAACATTAGGCCCTTTGAACTTGATTTTCTTTCTCTAACCACCATCCCACTATTATTTCTGGCTTCTCGTTGCTGCCTCAGTTTTCTCTGTAATAATATTGTCTATTTATACAAGGTACTGCCAACTGCCCTATCCCATTGGCTCTAATAATTGTTTATGTGAGCAGGTCAGGGAGAGGTTCCAGAACAAACATTCTAGAGTCACCCTGGGACCTACTCCCTGCTCTACCAATTACCAGCTGCGTATCCTTGAGTGAGTTACTTAACCTCTGTGCCTTGGTTTCCTCATTTGGAAAATGGAACAATACCATCTGCCTCAGGCTTGTTGGGATGATTAAGTAAGATTTTTTATGTAGCGCTCCTGGAACAATGCCTGGCACAAAGAAAGAGCTCTATAATTATTAGCTCAGTATTGTCCTCCATAGTTACCCTTCTCATTTCACAGCTGAATAGATGGAAACCTAGGGAGGTTGAATGACTTGCTCACAGTTATTCAGCCATTTGGCAGATGCTCAAGCCCAGGTGTTCTGACTACAGCAGGACTCTCTCTACTAGGATACTTACCTACTGCCTTTAGGAAATGCTTAACAGTATTGTAGGGAGAAAGGATTATATGATCAGTATAAATTTTGCATGCTACAGATGGTAGTTCCAAAGAAGAGATATAGAAAATTCAATGAGGTAAACTCAATTACTTCTTCTTTTGTGAAACTTTTCCTGGTGGAACTGTATGTAGTCATATCATTCAACAAATAGTTACTGGGCACCTACTATATAGGCTAGAAATAAAAACTATGAGAGTAACTGGGGTACAGTGGAGGACAGAAGCACACAGAAGTTCCTATTCTCATGGAGCAGATATTTTCTATATCTGGAACATGACCCTTCAGTATGTACTTTCTGTGCCGGATATGTGCACATTGATATGAATGGGCAATGTATACGTCATACAGAAAAATCAGTGTTACTTCTTTGTAGCCGCAGTTCAGTAAGTCAATCTATGTGCTTAAACATGTTTTTGAGTATGTTGCTGTTGGTGCTTGATAGAAAATAAGATTTTAAAATAGAGACTACTTTAAAAAATAAGTATATTGGAGTTTACTCATCAAAGAAAGAGAGTGTACATCTTCAAAGTAGTTTGTTCGGGATGGTTTATGAATATTCCTGTGGTACTGTTCAGCTTGTGGCATTTGGGGGATGCTTCCTTTCGGTGACAATTATCTTCAGAGTTAGCTTATAAACATGCAAAATACTCAATCTCATTTTTTTTGATAGTCATTTTGTTTTGCTCAACATAGCATTTCCCAGTTTGAATCCCCAACTTTGTTGAATGTGGCTTTAAATGCTTTTGAAAATGAAATTCATTCCCCAAAGATGAAAGTTTGCCATTTAATGTAATGTCCTGACCAGTGTGTGCCAGGCTTTACCTGGAACCCTGAAAAAAAGTAGTTTAAGAAATTCACTGTTGCGAGATTTTTGTGCATAGCCTTCCCAAATGCCTATTTTGAAAATGCCATTATTAATCTGTATATGTCAGCCTCATTTTTGTCAGAAAACCAGTCCCATTACCAGGTCATCTCTTGTATGAACGTCTTTTCTTCCCTCCCCTTTTAGTAAATAAGCTTTATGAAAGCAGGCATCTAATTTTCTCCACATTTTATGATTTCCAAATTGTCTTTAATTGGTAATAATGGTTATCATAGTAACTGTGGAGAAGTAGATTTCAATGTGTGTTGGAATCTCTACTACTTGATAATATATCTCAGAAAGCAAAATATAAAAGAAAGAATAGGGTCAAAGACAAACCATTCAGGATTGCTAAGGTATTGAAAAGGATACCTGTTGGAAATGCCAAGTTCAATCAGCAAGTATTTCTTATACATCGACATACATTTTCACTATATTTTTCAAATCATTTTCACAACTAGTACTTCTTTCTGAGGCAATGTAACTTTTCTGTTAATCTCAATCACTTGAAATTTTCAGAGAGAAAGTCAGCAAGATAAAAGTGTAAGAGAAAAAGAATGACTACACAAAGTTAAGGAGCCTTAAAAATAATTACATATTGGAGATTTGGAAGTAAAAAAATCAGGCAGAAATGACAAAATGGTAAATGATGAGCAAAAGGAAAGTAGAAGGGAGGAAAATGGAGATTTATTTTCATTTTCATCAAAGAATTGTAGTGAAGAATGTCAACTTTGCGAATTTTCAATGCATATATTACTAAGGGTTTCAGTAAGTTGAGAAGCCACAGCAAAGCTATTTAGCAGAGAATAAGTAAAACTGCTGAGATTAAAAGCATACCTCATTCACTCATATAGAGAACATGTTTTACAATCAACTTTCCTCAATTTTTATATTTACCTTTTTAATTTACTTTTTTTGCATGTGGCATTGTTTTCCTTATGAAGGACAGAAAGAAGCAAAGAAAAAGAAGCAGTGGGACAGGATTTAATCTTGATAAATCATTTGAGAAAGGCAGCAAAAATACTTGCTAGCTTATTGATTAACCCCAAGGAATGGTTATATTTCTTTTTGGAAGGGAAAAGTGAAGAAGAATAATTTTCCCCATTCTCACTAGTAATTTTCCAATTTGCTCGGTGGATCAGCAGAGGTATGAGTGTGCTTTCAGTATTATCTCCCCATCCATCCCCCAGCACTATCCCCACCTACCTATCTACCCATTCTCACCTTCTATACTTATTTCTTCCCAACCATCCATTTAATACTTACTATTCATTTAATTACCATTAGTAATAAATATTATTAGTAGTAAAAATAACTACCAGTATTACAGGTAATAAACATCGCTACAAATGGCTTATCTGTGGGAAGTGCACAGGCAAATGGAAGGCGGATGGTGGGGGATATAAAAAAGGCACAAAACACACTCCTCCATTTCCTCCCGACACGTCCTACTCACTTGCCTATGCTGGATAATCTTCCTGCATAAGTTACCTTTCAGCCCCTAACAGCCGAGTTAACAAATAGTGCTGTCACTGTGGCACTGGACCATACAATGTGTAGCTGGGTGATGGTGCACCACTGGCTAAACGATCGACCTCAACTACTGGAGCATACTTCAGAAGTATATAAGAAAAGCATGTCCTTAATATAATCCGGTACCAGGCTGTGATCAAGAAATCCAAAAAGAATGGTTTAAAATCCAGTGTAGCACTCACCCATTTGGTATGAGTTAGAATGAGCTGGGTGGAGAGAAAAAAGACTGTTGTGCTGTCTGTTGTTAGGTGGCACCGTGGGGACCTGCTGGAGGAGATGTAATGAAGCAAGTCTGTGGAGTGTTATGCAGGGGCTGGTCTAAGTGGCAGGAAGGAGCTCATGGGAACCCGGGTACAGAGGCAAACGTCCTGGGGCTGGCTAGCCTCAAGGGCAAGGAGTGACAGGGGAAGATTTCCTCAGACAGGTGGAGGGAGCAAGGCCAGGTGAAGGGATGACCAGGTACTACCCAGGCAGGGGTCAGCTGGGAGGGGGACAGGTGGGTCTAGGCACCTCAGAAATCACCGAGCCTTCCTCCTTCATGGTACTTTTCAAGAGGAAACTGAAGCCCATTCAAGGTAAGTGACGTGCCCACAGAGAGGCTGCAGAAGAGGAGGCACTGGAACGTCCACCTTCTGACTTCTGGCCACCATTCTTTCTCCTCTGCCCTGAGGTCCTGGCGGCAAGTACTTTCTGTTTCAGCAGAAGCATTACTGAGCAGCGATTTGATGTTGCATTTCCTCTTAACTCTCAAGAAAATAATCAGTAGTATCTACTTCTATTTATTGTTGGTTGGGATTTTGTGGCAAACGAGGTTGATAATGTGATCGCAGACTTTCCAAAGGAACACCATGAAGACGGAGTGTGCAGCAGCCATTGAAAACACTGTCAGAAAGGTGGACTAGTTTTCAATAGGCTGACTCTCCTCTACAGTGACAAGCAGATGCTTTAATGTTTTTGAGGGTGACCAGGATGGGGGTCAGACCTCTTTAGGGTTGATATGCCTTGATAAAGCTGTGTAACTAAATGCAATAAAATGAGCAGGCATTCCACACGCTGCATAGGCCTTGCAGATGGCTGGCTCTTTGAGGTACTTATATTATTTTGCCACAAGGTATAAAAATGTAGCGCTCGGGATAAAAGCTGAGCAATAGTGAAGAGACAGTCTGCAGAAAAGAGTCAAAGGCATTTGTATTAGTTCCCTAGGCTGCCATAATAAAGTACCACAAATTGGGTGGCAAAGAGCCACAGAAATTTATTTTCTCACAGTTCTGAAAACTACATGTCTGAAATCAAGGTGTCAGCAGGACCATGCTCCCTCAGAAGGTTCTAGAAAAGAATCCTTCCTTGCCTCTTCCAGCTTCTGATAGCCCCAGGTGTTCCATGGCTTGTGGTGGCATAACTCAATGTGTGCTTACCTCTCCTTTGCATGGCCTGAGTCCTCTCCTCTTCTTATGAGGTCACCAGTCTACCCTAATTTTAGAATGATTTCATCATGAGATCCTTAACTGATGACATCTAAAGACCTTATTTCTGGATAAGGCCACATTCTGAGGTTGTGAGTGACATGACTTTTGAGGGGGACAACTATTCAATCCATTGCTACATTGACAGCACTGGGACATCTCTAGGAACAACACAGAGACTGGATTAATCAAGACAGTCCCTTTGCTTTTGTTTACTAAAGTTAACAGAGCCTTAAAAGGACTGCATTGACTCCAGAAGTGGGAAAAAGCCCCTATATTATAAACTAGAGCTGTCACATGTGTGCCTTTTGATAACTTTTGTGGTTTTATTCAGTATTGCAGAGACGCAAAACACAGTGACTTGTTGATGCTGCCAGTGACCTTGAGGCCAGTGTCCTATAGCCACAGAGCTCCTGACTCCTACCCACTTGGTAACTACCACGCTCAGAAAAATGATCTTTTTCATGGGGTTTTGCTGTTGGTTTTTTGGTTGCTCCTTTTTAGTTTTATAAAGAAAAATTTTGTGAAAAGGAATATTAGGACCTGCTAATTTATAGATAGAATATACTTAGAGCAGGATTTACCTTTGTTTTCTTGCTAATATTTAAATTTAAAAGGCCTGAGTTTATATTGGATTATAAATATTTTACATAATATAGACGGAAACCTACCTATGACTATTTATTGGATTTACATGGTTTTTCCTCAAAGTATTCGAAATATTGATCCATAGTGAGACATTTACTTGTACATCAGATTTCTTTTCTGATTTATGTTTTCTCCTCAAGGAGGGAGAATATGATATAATATATACATCTACATACATACATTAACTTAAAACTCTTATAAGTCTCAGTTTAAAGGACCTTCCTATAGGAAGCTCTGCATGATCCCCTGATTAGATCAGTTAGTTACCTCTTTCCGTGCTGCTAAAGATACTTGTTTTCCTTAATTCTGGTATTTATACTTTAATATTATCACTTAATTGTCTCTCTCTGGAGACTAAAAGAAGAAAGTGACCTTTTTTTTGTTCACCTTGAAGCGTAGAATAGGTCATAATATATATAAATAAATGACTTTAAATGAATCAGTGAATGAAAAGCACTCAGGGAAAGATTATTTAAAAATCACATTGAGTCAGGTTATAGTTTTTTTTGAAACTCAAAACAGAGGCATTGGTAATAAGGTAATCCTTTTTCGTTAAATCTGATCACTTCAAATACCTCATCCCTCTATGCTATGGGCTGCACGTGATATTCTGAAATCCATGAGCTAATTTTTAAAATAACAAGTTGAACATTTAGTATATAGTTTATTATACAATTTGCAACATATATATTTTAATCTGAAATGGAGAGGGGCTGGGTTGGAATAATATGGACAGTTATGCTTTAAGTATGAAAATGGCACTTATGGGAGCAAGGGAGAGGATTTTGCAGTGAAAATACTCCCTAGAACAGCAGAGATGGGAGGCAGAGGTGTAAGAAGACAGAGCCCCTCTGCTGAAGAAATTTGAACATCATTAGTCTTTATTAAGCACCGATTGACAGTGCTCTCTTACATTTATGCTGTGGAAAGCACAAGAGAAGACCTTATCTCTGCCGTCAACATTCTTAGAAGAGCCTTTCAGGTCAGACACTTCTGCAAAAGTTTCCCTCCAGCAGTGGACTCAGACTACTAAACATGTTGAAGAGGAGGAACTACTGCGTGCAGCTGAAGACAGATTTTCCCACTTTGCAAGCCATGGATTCTGCTCACTACCCTACAAGTCTTTGAGGGTATGTGAGGCAGGTGTTGTGAGTTGAATTGCACTGCCCAAAAGAACTATGTTGAAGTCCTAACCCCTAGTACCCCCAGAATGTGACCTTAATTGGAAATAGGGTCTTTAGAGAGGTAAGCAAGTTGAAATGAGGTCATTAGGGTGGGCTCCAATCCAATAAGACTGGTGTCCTTACAAAAGGGGCAAATTTGGACAGAGTAAGACAGGTGCAGAAGGAAGACGAGGTGAAGAGTCACAGGGAGAATGCCATGTGAAGAGAAAGGCAGAGATTTGGGTGATGCATCTATTAGCCAAGGAATGCCAGAGCTTGTCAGCAACCACCAGAAGATAGGAGAGAGGCCTGGAACAGATTCTCCCGCACAGCCCTCAGAAGGAATCAACCTTGCCAGCACCTTGATTTCAGACACCCAGCCTCCAGAAATGTGAGACTATAAAGTTATGTTGTTTTAAGCCACCCAGTTTGGGGCACTTTGTTATGGCACCTGTAAGAAATTAATACAGTAGGTGTCTGTTGCTTGCTTTGTCTTTCCTTAAAAATGAACACGATGTTTATTGAAGAGAAAAAAGGAATGCTCTAAGGGCTGCCAAGTCACTCTGAAAGTGAAGACAAGGGGATCGATGTAGGGAGAAATAATACCTACAAAGATGGAAAAGAGGACATTTAAATGGAGGAAATAATGTAAACAAATGCTTTAACTAGGAGGATGCAGCTGTCAAAACATTCCATGTCATCAAAAGGCAGATGTAGTTATAAGGAATGGACGTTTGGATTATTCAGCCTAAAGGAAGCTGGATGAAAAGTATACATGATGAAATCAAAAAGTAAAAAGAGAAGTTATCGACAAGTCTACACAGGACAAAGTATGCCCATTCTCTGTGCTCCAGGTGGAGTTGGCGTTTGATTTGGCAGTGGGTAAAGTGATTGAAGTAGCCATTTTTATTGGTGCATTGCAGTGATTATCATACTCAAAAACAGAATTAATTTTGTGTAAATAATATTTATAATCAGTAAAATTTTTTTTCTCAGAAAAAATAGCCTTAAAGACTACCATCACAGACATTACAAATTCTAGATAAAACATTATGCCATACTTGCATTCTCTGTACTCTGATTAACAAGCAGAAGGAAGATCGCCTCGACTAAATGAAATTGTATTAATGTGAAATTCTGAGTTTGAATGAGCGGTTAGGATCTGTGTTTCAGAGAAGACAACAAAGATGAGAAAGGAGGTCACCATTTAGGCATTAGGAACCCATGTTCACCCAGAACCTGATGCTGAATCATTTAAGGACAAGCCTTCCTGGTCCTGTGTTTAGAACGTAGTAGACCTCATCATAATCTATAGGGAGTCAGCCTGACAGGTTACAGATAAACTGGAACATACACCAGGAGAGAGGCAGAACCTAGCAGGACATCACGAGGGAGGCAGTTAGCAGAGAGGAAAGAAGACACAGAGGAAATGTGTTGCATTCAGTGATCTGAACATTCTGTATGGCTTCATCAGCTTAGAATGAGGACTAACAATGGGAAAAAATTAAATGGATCAAGTCTTAGCTCATTTTATGGAAGAACTTTTTAATAGCTGGAAGTCTGCAGTGACAGGACATCCTGCCTGCCTGGGTGCTGGGTAGTGAGTTTCTTGTGATGACAGGTGCTCAAACAGCAGACAAGTGATTACTTGGCAGTGATGCTGCAGAGGAGATTTAAGAGAGATTCAAGCAGTGAATGGGATGACCTTGAAGGTCCTGTCAACTCTGGGTTTCTATGTCAAAAGGAATTCTGAACGATAAAGCAGAGGAAGTATTTGATTTTAATGTCTACAACCAGCATTCTTATTTTCTAAGGTTCTCCTGTTCTCCACTTTATGTGTAGATACATCTTGGAACTAATTATAGTGACAATTCATTTTTGTGGTATCAGCTTTTGTGTTATTTTATCATAAGTGTGGCCCAAGAAAAGAGTAAAAATGCTGTCAGAACATCACAATGATAGCAAAAGTATAATGTTATGATTAAGATTCATAAAATGATTTTACTTTAAAAAAATGCTATCTTAAGCCTCAGATAATCTTTTTTTAAAATATCAGTATGGAAGTAAATGTGTCAATAATATCTGGTAAAATTGTACTTTAAAGAAAAAGATGCAAATAGAAAGTCATTTTAAAAGTATCATACATATAACACAAGTTGCTTTTAACCCAAGAATACAAATTTACCAAGTAACTATTTGTGAAAAGTACTCTGCCAAGTACTAAAAAAGGCAACACAGAGATATGCAGTTTTATTAAAAATATCATTACAACAATAAATGTTTCACATTGAAATGTTTATACTAAAATATTAATTTTATGGCATTCATCATTCCATTTGCTTACTGTGTCTGTCCAAAGTTTATAAGTGGAAAACACACGTCCTACCTACACTTCTAAGAGTCAGAGCTACACAAAAGTGTATATTCAGAGAAGTGTTGCTCACTCCTCATCCCTACTACCTTGTTCCTGTTCCATACCACCTCCATGGCTAACCAGTCCCTTTAGTTGTTCTCCAGGCACTGAACACTGCCTTTCCTGAATTTAGTCTATAGGTAACTCAATAAATAGTTACAGACCTCAGGAATGCACATTCTGAAGAGTGGGGCTGCTGATACCTGCAGCTGCATACTTGGATCTACTTTCATGACATTCTCCAGTCATGCTGGGGATAGGCCTCCAGCTGAGAAATGGGGATGCCATGAAAATATACACTTCCAAGAACTCATCCCATGTCTGATGGAGAGACAACGGGAGAGGGGTTAGAAAAGAAGACAAGCTCGTTTGATGAAAAGAACAGTTGAGTGAGCAAATCCTACATTAGCTGTAGTAGAGAACCCACATTTAGACCCGGTTTTTGTCTACCAGCCTATAATATACTTAAAATGAGGTGTTTTCATGCTATGTTGAAGGAAAATTTGGAAATAATTTAGCTTTGAAGTCAACTTGCCTGGAACGTTCATTGCCTACCCTTCAGGAATATTGATGAATAAAGAAATATTGATGAATAAAAAAGAATACTTTGAAAGGGATTAAGATACTGTTGAGGGGGAAAAAAGTAAAGTGCAAAAGAGTATCTCTAGTATGCTATGCTTCTTGTAGGAAAGAAGGGGGATATTAGAAAATACATACATATCTGCTCACTGGTGCAAACAAAAGACAGGAAGGATAAACCAGAAAATAAGGAGATTGTTTATCTACGAGAGGCAGGATGAAGTAGGCACGAGGTGGTGGGGATGAGGAGGGAGAAACACTTTTCTGAGTACACACCGTCTATCAGCTTTAACTCTATAGCCACAGGCATGTTTCACATACCCTTTACCCCAAACTCCGCAAACAATTAAAACCACCTTGCATGTAGGGGAACCCAATTGAAACACAAACAGTAACAAATTAATCTAACTTGTTACAAATGGATAATATAACCACATAAAAAGAGGTGAAGAAAAAGAGGAGTTATCTAGATAATTTTGGTCAACAGCATCTTGACTGGATACCATAAAGCTAAAGACCAAAGAACCATATATAAATGCTATAATGTAGTTAGTAAACGTGTTTCTCACAAGAGCATGGGTTAGCAATTCTGAAACTAACTTATATTAGAATTGAACAAATAAGCAAATCTATTGTAGATACAGATATCTGGGTTTCTCACTGTTGTAGAAAGAATCTACAAATAAAGAGGAAGGCTAGACTAAACCCTGTGCTGTTAGATTGAAATCAGAGGTATCAGTATAAAGTCATGGTCTTTCATATATATATTCACACACATATATACATATACACACACATAGAGATAGATACAGAAATACAAATGTTTGTATACCTGGGTTGTAAACATTTAAATTTCTCAATTCTGTCTGCTGAGAGAGTCTAGAAATGACATTCCGGCAGCAATGAGCATGCCTAGTAACCAGGTCTTGGTTTTGAAACATTATTCTCCAATGGAAGAATTCTTCCTTGGGAGGAGTGGTTAATTCCAGGCCTGGGTCAGAGAAAATTCACAATGAGTGTGGAACATTCTGCAGTGTTAGAAAATAATGAAGTGCTCAAAAGGGATGAGGCTTCTTAAAACAACGGAAAAGCCAAACTGAAGAGGCTCTTAATGGTCAAAGCTAGAACAACTGGAGCAGCAAAACTAACAATGATAGTATTGGATTATAACTCAAAGAATAAAATAAATATTTATAAGTCCGTATTGATGTATTTAAACAATTGAATAAATAAATAAATGAGGGAAAAGGTACAGCTCTTCTTTGCAATAGAATTCTAATTAATAAATGTGGAAGGAAAGAGTGAAATAAAAAAAAATCATTACTAGGAATAATAGTTGTTGCAGTCAAAAGCCACAGGTGGATACTAAAATTAGTGGGTGTAAGTTTGAGGAGAAACAGGATATTTGCATCTCAAAGTAATTCTTCATAAGCTCTTTATTAATGACAAAGTGAAAAATAGTAACTTTATACTCAGAAACCCTGAAGATACTACCTTAACCAAGTAATCAAGGTTAACATCACCAGGAAGAAGACATTGATATAACAAATTCTTTGAAATGATGCACTGAGAAAGACAATGTAATTCATATGGTATTCTTGCCAAAAATGGATAACTTCATTCTAGTCATGAGGATACATCAAATGAACCCAAATTGAGAAACATTCTAAGAATGAGGTGACCAGAATTCTTAAAAGTGTCAAGGTCATGAAAGCAAAGAAAGACTGATGTACTGTGACCCATTGGAGGAGACTAAGAGGACATGACATCTAGATATAATGTGAGATCAAGGATTGAATTCTGAAACAGAAAAAGGGCATTAGTGGAAAAATGGGTGAAATTCGAGCAAGGTCTATAGTTTAGTGAATAGTATTACACCAATGCCAACTTCCTGATTCTGAACAATGCACAATGGTTAGGTAAGATGCTGAAACTGGGGAGAAACTAGGTGAGGGGTATATGGGAACTCTCTGTGCTTTTTCTGCAACTTTTCTTCGTCTCAAATTAGTTCAAAATAAGAAGTTTTAAAAAAATTATAAAAATCTAATTAGCTCACTGGAATCATTAGTGTGTGTGTGTCTTAGTGAAATAAAACATCCAATGCTGCTGTGCCTATATCAAAGAAGAGACAGTTCAATAAATACCCTCACTGTATTACTTATAGTATATTAGTTCTAATAAGCGTAGTCGTTGTAATATTTAGACTGCATTCTAAACCTCCGAAACTAAAGTTAGGTTCATTAGTTCACAGACATAATAAACCCTTTATTTTTTCCCTCTCTGGGATTTAGGGATGACTTCCTTGAGGGAGGCACATTGGAGGTGAGATGCCAAGTGTGAGCAGGAGTCAGCTGGGGATGGAGTTGGGGAGGAGCATTCTAGCAGAGGGAACTGAGAGAATGAATCCCTGAGATGGAAACAGTTTGGCTTGTTCTAGAAACTGGAAACGTGACAGGACAGCAGGAATTAAGTGGTGTGAGGTAAGGCTGGAGAGACAGGCAGGAGTGGGCCACATGGGACCTTGTAGGAGAATTTAGAATGACTCCAAGAGCCCTGGAAGCTTCCAAAGGGCTTTGAGTAGAGGAGACACACGATCTGGGAAGTCCTCAACTCCCACTCTCTCTTAGTGATTTTGAATGCCTGTTCTTTATTGTCACTGAGGACTAAGATATGGAACTGGACAACAGGACAGAGTTTGATAAGCCACAGGGACAAAATTCCTAGTGAAATTTTGCCCCTGGAGAGTTTAGAGAGTGACTGACAGAATGTGTGTTACACCTGCCTTGAGGGAGCAGCAGGGACATTCTGAATTCCTTTAAAAGTTCACCTGAAATGAAATATTAAGATTTTCTTAAAATGTTGAGGCCACACCGAGTTTTTTTTTTTTTTTTTCTTTCTCTTTGGATATTTTGGTATTGTACAGCCTGAACCAACACTAACTGTGAGACACTGAATTTTTAAGAAGTTCAAAAAATTAAGGCATTCATCTATCAGAGAGTGGCAGAGTCATATAACTTTTAGAAAGCCCATGTTCAGCAGACATTGCAGGTGATCCATCAGTTAACAGCAGGTATGGTATTTGGTAACTTCTAGAAGGTATGTATGCATACACCTTTTAACCTGGCTTTCCCAGCAGTCCTTAGAGTGCCTGGAGAGGACAGGAAGGCCCTAAGAAGAGCTAAGTCTCATGGGTCAGAAAAGAGTTTCTTTTGCTTATTTTTTTGCAAATTTGGCTTTGAAGTTAAGAATGTTACTACCTTCTAATGTCACTCCCCCAACCCAATTAAGAAGCAAGTTTTATTTTTGTCTTTGATTGAAAAGAAAAACAAGCATATTCATATCTGTTAGTCAAAGGCTCAGTATCTGCATAAGTTAGGAGGAGTCTCAACATTCAGCTTACCGGGCGATATTAAAAGAAAAAATAACTATAATTTGTGATAAATTTATGATTTAGAAGAGACACTTTTTTTGTGCCTAATATCTATTTTTCAAAATCTCTCCAAGATCTGTACTCACACTTTTCTTACTTTTGTGACTATTTGGAACTTAAATAACTTTTTCTTTGACTCCTAAGGACCCTGCAGTTGCACAGACCACTCCTGAACCAACTCTCCACATCTGTACAAAATACAGTATTCCGGGAAACCTTGTTGTTGTTTCTCACTTAAAAAAAAAAAAAAAAAAAGGATCCCGGACAGATATCTTGCTTTAAAAAAGAAACCCGGTTATTGAATCATTCTGGTTTACTGGATTCCAACTGGTAGAGTTCAAACTTAAAACAACACCCTTCAGTTATGTCACAAATCTGTTAAAAGTTTTGTTACCTCTGAAAAATCAAAGAGCACATACCTGTACGTGCTCCTACTACAAAGAAAAAAAGTGACGTGCCCAGGACAGGGGGATCTTAGAAGCTCTACCTCTTTCTAGACCCCGTTCCTTCGGAGCAGACTCCCTGAGGGAGTTTGGTTTTGCAAAGTGCGGCCCCTACCTCGCGCCTGTGGTGGCGGCAGCCTGCGACGCGCCGGCGAGAGCGCTCCGCACGGTCACTGTCACCGACCGCAAGTCACAAGCCGGGGGTACCATTCAGAGCGACCACCTCCAAACCTCCTCCACCCCACTGCGATCCTCGCCACGGAACGGGTGAAACGCGGAGTCACGCAAACTTGAACCCTCACCAGGGCGCGCTCGGCTGCGGCGAGCGTCTCCCCGGGGCTCCCCGCGCAGACCCCGGGCCTGGCACGCCGGACCCGCGCCTCGCCCTCCGCCCGCCCGAAAGCGAAACCCGGCAGGAGGGCAGGAGACAGCTCAGCCGCGGGCGCCTCCCAGCGGGGCCCGGGCTCGGGGACGTCCGCGACCCGCACCGGGCGGCGCGACCCACCTACCTGCCCATCCCGACGGTGCCGCCACGAGCAGCAGGAGCAGCGGCGGCAGGACCGGGCGGCCGGGCGCCGGCGTCCCGGGAGCCCGCATGGGCGGCGGGACTGGGTCACATCTCGGGAGGCAGGCGGCTCCGTCCCGCGCGAACTCCCCTCGGCGCCCGGGGCTCTGCGCGCGGCGCTCGGGCAACCCGGAGCCCAGGGAGGCGGTGCCGCGGTCGCGCCCCACCCGCGCCCCGCCGGGCTCCCCAATGAGCCGACGGCGAGCAACCCGCGGAGCCCGACGCGCGTCCCGGCTTCCCGAGCCGATGCCAGCGCCAGGGCAGGCTCTGGCCGGCCTGTGGTGCCCAACCTCTGGGGGTTCGGTTCTGAGAGTGTCTCCACCTCCTGGAGCGCACGGCCCCAGCCAACGAGGTCGGGACGCACGTAAAACTCCAGGAAAATGACAGCGTGACGGTAGCCAGCACAGGGCACAGCGATTCTGGACTTCAGCCTATCTAATGGTCACTTAACATGTCAGACCTCAGTACTGGAAGAATGTAATGGGTGGTTATTTCTCAACATACTGTCAGGCACTCTGCCATACCCTGAACTGGATTTCATTCGACCCTCACAACCTGCAACTAGGTACTGTCCCATTTTACAGAAGAGGACAACTGAGAAAGTCGAGGAATCAGCCTGAGGTCCCCAAGCCTGTGAGCGGCGGCGTCGGGGACTTGACACAAGTCCTGATTCTAGGTCCTAGGCTCATCATAACGGGAGGCGGGAGGAGTGAAATTGAGAGAAGTGTTGGAATAATGTAAAAAAAAAAAAAAAAAAAAAAAAAGTCTGAGAGCAGGTCTCAATTCTCATCCTTTCTAGGTAGTTGTAAAGGTTGGAAACAGCCTAAAAACAGAGAAATAAACGATGTACCTCGGGTGTGTTCCGTTTCTTTCCTCCTGTTTTCAAGGGCATAAATAAAGAGAAACGACACTAAAATCAGGTCAACGACCATTATCTTAGCAAAAAGAGTTTTCAGTAATTGAAAAAGAAATCTTTTCGGTGGGGAAGGAGTAAGAAGATGGTGCAAGATTTTCAGAGTTCCCTCAATATTCTACTTTCCCTCCCGGAAAGACTTAGGGGAGGCGTCCAGGTCAGGTTGGCCCTTAGGCTGGGACCCCAGCTCTGTGATACTGAAGCTAGGACTCTACCAACCGCATTGTTTGTTAGTTAGCCGGCTCTCTCAGTTTCCACCAATAGGGGGCACTGGAGGAAAGCTGGAAGAGGAGCGAAGGGCCGTGCTTCCTAGTTATTTGCTGTTCCTGTAGTGATGCCCCACAGCGCCTGTCCCCTAGCAGGAGCAACTAGTGCCAGTAGCAATTGGTTCTAGTTTCCACCTTCTTCCTGTACTCCCAGAATCAGCCTCACTGCATCTCCTCAGAAATACCAACACTGGGCAGGCCAGAGGTCCAAGTCCCAGTTTGGTGGGGTTCCCCTCGTGGGATATAACCCCCACATCTTTCCTTTGTTCCTTCAGCCCTGAGGGAGGGAAGTTGCTTCCAGTGGTCACTACCTCTGTTGCAACCTCAGTATCCCCTTTTCACCTTTTTAGTTCTTCAACATCTGTTTAATCAGTTCTTTCTGTTAACTAGTGTGGTTTCTGTTTTCCCCACTGGAATCTTACTATTCTGCTGTAATTCCTGAACATTTTAGGAAGGACTCTATGTTATCAGTATTATCTTGAGCTGCTGTTGTTCTGACTTTTTAATGATAAATTATATTCGTTTAGCTCCATCATGATCGTCTTAAAACTCTTGTGGGTCAAATTGGGTGTATATTTGTTACAAAAGTATTTTGGGCCAATCGTTTTTGATATCTCAACATTAGGACATGTATGCGTTTCTGTTCAAATATGAATCATTCATGGCTTTAAAGGGGCTAAAGGAGACATATATATATATAGCCCTCCCTTATCTTCTACCTTTCTTTTTTTCTATTTGGCTGCTGGCCAGTAAGGGGATCCCAACCCTTGACCTTGGTGTAATCAGCACCCAGCTCTCCCAAGCGAGCTAATCCACCAGCCCCTCTCCTAACCCTTCTTCACCAAGTTTTCCTTCCAACTAGGAAGTGGGAATGGGTGGGGTAACTGAGACTTGGAGTTTCTTCTCAGTGAGTGGGCTTTCCCTAGTTTGAGAACAAATAGTTTTCTGCATGCTGCTCCTCCTCTCTCTCCTGTTCTCTTCAAGTTCCCCTTGGTCCTTGTTAGAGGACAGTCAAAATTTCACTTGGAAGTCTTGTCTCTCACATGTTAATAAACTTACCACTCTGTCCTCAAGATGCCCGTGGTTCTGTAGCATGAGTGTGGCCTGAGAACTTGCTAGTTATTCAGTAGATGTCTCCTGTGCATTGAAGTGAAATGTTCAGTCATAACTTTTGTTTTTACCTGTGACCCAGAGCTCACCTTAGGGTGTTTCCTTAGTACCTTTAAATTCTAACCTCTTACCCACCTCTGTTAATTTCAAGAAGTAACAATCCTAGCCCCTTCCCCTCTAAACTTTCCTAGCAAAATAAACTCTAGTTTATCTTTCATAAGATTTTTGAAATGACTCAATGCATTCAACTTGATGTTTTCTTCTACTTATCAACATTACAACCCTTTTTGCCATGACTTACCACACTGAGATTTTAATTTTGTGGAGTCTGATGTATAGGGGTTTTGGGGCTTTCTGATTAAAAATACCATAAACGAATACCCCTCACATCCCACCCCCAAGTACTAATACCACAAACAAAAAATGCAAGTTTTTTCTATTCTAGTTTAATTCCTAAATGGTTTCCAGGGATGCTACATAACAATAATAATATGAAGTTACTGAATTTTTACTTCGAGCTAGATACTATGCTAAGAATTTTACATTTGTGATCTCCTTCATTCCTTGCAACAATTCTGTGAGTTAGTCATGTTTCCCGGAGTTTCAATACAAGGAGACAGGCTTGGACAGGTTGTTCATTTTATAAGCAACAGAACTGGAATCTGAATCCTCGTTAATCTAGTTCTAAAATCTGTGCTTTTAATGATTTCCTTATATGCCTCTTACACTTAACAAAATAAAGCAAGTACACTCACGGTGGGAACTGTAAAAAAACATGCATATTAATATATATACTTATGAACTTGTGGAAAATGCAGCATTGGTGTGATTTTTATGTTGTAAACTACATTGTGAGAGGAGTCAAATGCCTGGACACTCAGATATTGTCAGGGCAGTTTCAGATTATGTTAATACGACTATTCCTAAAGTAAACTGGAAAAATTGTTGGCAGTTAGAAGGAGAGAATTGGTGACATAAAGTTCTCTGAAAAGGGTTGGGGGGGGGTGCAAATGCCAGAAAAGGAGAGAGTCCTGGGCAGATAATAAGCATCCCATACTTGAGAGATTTCTAAAGTTCTTTTAGTTTACTCTGCCATTCTATGTAGATATTTGAGGGATACTAGCAATTTTTACATTATGCCATCTGCTTAAATTCAAATATTGTCTAATACTTAAAATTCTACAAAATTTTATCTCATCAAATTTGCCTCCGACTCTTTTAAGTTTTTTTTGAGAAGTGATTTATGAGTTTAAAAAAATGTAATTGTGAAATATAATATGCATATAGGAAAATCACAAAGGTAGATGTTATAGCTCAATGACATCACAAAGTAAATGTGGTGGTAAGCACCACTCAAGTCAAGAAACAGAACAATGTTAGCCCTCCAGAGTCTCCCCTGTCAAACAGAACAATGTTAGCCCTCCAGAGTCTCCCGTCACCCTCTTTTTGTTTCCCTAAATCATTCGGTGTGTGTTCTCCATTGCTTTTAGTTTCTTTCACTTAACATTATGCTTATGAGAGCCATCCATGCTGTTGCATGTAGCTGTAGCACATCACTGCAAAGTTATCTGTCATATGACTATGCCACAATTTATCTATTCATTCTATTTATACTGTTTGCAGTTTGGGGCTATTATCAATAGTGCTATATACCTAGGACTGTAATTGCTGGATCATAGGCTAGACATAATTTGAACTTATATAAATAATGCTAAACAGGTTTCCAAAGTAGTTACACCAATTTATACTCTGATCAGCTGTGAATGACAGTCCTTGTTCCATATTCTTATAAACACTTGGTATTTTCAGGCTTCATAATTTTAGTCATTTTAGAGGGCATTTAATGGTGTCTATTGTGGTTTTTATTTGCATTTTTCTGTTGATTTATGACACTGAGAACTTTTTCATAAATTTATTAGCTTTTTGCATGTACTTTTTTTGTGATTAGCTTCTTAAATTTCTTGACAATTTTTTCTGTTATTGTCTTTTTATTTTATTTTTAATTTGTTTGAAAGGATTTGCTCTATATGCTGATGCAGGATACAAAATCAACACTCCAAAATCAGTAGCATTTTTATACTACAATAATGAACTAGCAGAAAAAGAAATCAAGAAAGCAAGCCCATTTACAAAAAATAAAATACCCCAAAATAAAATACCAAAAAAGTAAAATACCTACTGTATATGCTGTATTTTAGACCTTGTAGAGCTAGGGCTAGGCCTGGAGATCACAGACCCCTCAAGCCCGTTCACTGACTGGTTCACAAACCCTTCACACGCCAGGCTGGGTCCCCAGACCCCTCACACGCAGGTCTATGAGCTAGGTAACCAGCAAACAGGTCCTTGGAGCCGCTGCCGCTGCACCGGAGGGGGGAGGGGGGCTCGAGGCAGACGCCAGCCAAGTCTCAGCGCTGCGCAGGCGCACTAACTCCACCCACACACACCTTGACCTGAGGTGAGGGGACCTGATTAAACTATTCTATTTTTTGAACAGACCTTTAGCAGTTATATATGTTGCATATATCTTTCCCCTTATTATGACTTGCCTTTCTACTCTTAAGACTGTCTTTTAACAGAAGAAGTTCTTAAATTTAATATAGTCCAATTTACCAATTATTTCTTTATGGTGGTTGTTTTCTGTGCTCTGTTTTTTAAAAAAAATCTTACCCACCTTAAGGTCATGAAGATGTATTTTAAAGTTTTTTTCTGGAAACTTCATTGTTTTATTTTCACAAATAAAATTATGATCCATCTGGAATTTATTTTTATATATGGTGTAAAGTAAGTGTTAAAGTTTTACTTTTTTATATAAGTTCTAACTGAACCAGCATTATTTATTGAAAAATCATCCTTTCCCCACAGGTTTTCAGTTCCACCTTTGTCATAAATTGTCACTCATGAATGGGTCTGTTCATAGACTATATTTTGTCCATTAGTCTACTTGTCTATTATTTTGCCAACATCACGCTACTTAATTACTTTATTTTTTTGCGGGTAGAGCAAGTCCTTCTACCTTTTTCTTATGAGTATCTTAGCTATTTTTCACCCTTTGCCTTTTCATATATGTTGTAGAATCACTTGTCAATTTCCACAAAAAACTTGCTAAGGTTATTTGCTTTTCGACTTTTTAATTAAGGCATAACATACATAAAATAAAGTGCAGACAGCACACTGATCTTAAGGTTTTCATATATACAAAACCATGTTACCAACCTCAGATCAAAATATAGAATATTTCCAGCACTCCAGAAGCTTCCCTCATGCTCCTTCTCATAACCTTCTCATGCAAGAAATCACTATTTCGACTGCCACTACCATTTGATTAGTTTTGCTTGTTCTGGACCTTCTTATGTATGGAACCATACAGTATGTATTTTTGTGTGTGTTTGGCTTCTGTCATTCAAGAGAATGACTGAGATTCATTCACGTTGTTACATGTACCAGTAGTTTTTATCTTTTTTTATTGCTAGTGTGTTTTATAAGTATTTTGTATCTATATTTGTTCATTATTATCCAAAAGCAAACAGGAGGTATTTACGGCCAAGATCAGAGTTATTATTATTACTTAGAGCAATAACTGCTACAGTTCTTTATGCCCCATTTTCCCCTGCCTTCTGAGGTAATGTGATAAGAGCTGGGCAGGACCTGTGCATGCACCACAGGAGAGGAAGCCCCAAATTAATGAATCTGGGCATTTATCTAGGACACCCTGCTTCGCTGCCACTCTCTCCTGAGTGAGGGAGAGAAACCCTCGGTTTCCCCAATCTAAACAAATCCTTTGGAAAGTAAATTAATTATCTCAAGAAGGCAAAGGGGAAAGCACCTACCCTGGAATGCAAACATTTGCCTGTGGAGGAGATAAATTTTATTACCCTTTGAATGGGAACAGGTGGCTCTAGGTCTAACACCCTTGCAATGTTAGAAGCAAATGAGTCCGTGGAAAAGGAGATATTCTATAGCACGCCCAGCTCCTTTGCTCAGGAAGACAAACCATCCAGAAACATGAACATATTCATGGATCATTGTTTTCATGGCATCCATTATCTGCATATGCTCCATTTGATTTATCCATTCTCCTGTTGATAAACACTTGGGTTGTTTCTTACTATTGAGTTGTAAGAGTCCTTTATGTATTCTGGATACAAGTCCTTTGTCAGATATATGTGTTGCAAATATTTTTTCCCCCAGTTCATACCTTTTCATTTTTACAAAGATGTCTGCAAGAGCAAAAGTTTTAATGTTAGATAAAGTCCGATTTTTCAATTTTTTCTTTTATGATTGTGTTTTGGTGCCATTTAAAAATCTTTGTGTATCCCGAGGTTGAACAACGTTTTTTTTTTCTTTCTAGAAATGTTATAGTTTTAGCTTTTACAATTAGGTCTCCAGTACACTGTAAGTTAATTTTTGTGTATGGTGTGAGGAAAGAATGGAGGTTAATTTTTTTCTATACACATTTCTAGTTATTTCTGTATCATTGTTAAAAAGAGTTTCTTTCCACATTCAACTGCTTGAGCCATTTCGTTGAAATCCTATTGATGATATATGTATGGGTTAACATCTGGATTTCTATTCTTCTCATTGGTCTCTTTGTCTATTTTTGCACCAATACTACATTTTTTTAAAAGAAACTTTTTAGTTTTTATTTCTGAACTTTTATGTAGAAAAGTTGCAAAGTCAGTAGGGAGTTTCTGTATACTCCTCACCCAGTTACATTACCGTAGTAAATTTTGAAAACTAACAAACTTTAATTGGCGCATGACTGTTAAGTAAACTTCAGGTTTTATTTGGATTTCTCTAGTTTTTCTGTTTCTGTCCCAGGATCCAATCCAGGGTACCACATGCATTTAGTTGTCATGTCTTCCCTGTCTTCTCTGGTCTGTGATTATTTCTCAGTCCCCAACCTCTCCACCCCAGCCAACACCTTTTTTTTTTTTTTTTAATTGATCTTTGTTTTGATTTGTCCTGAGCACTTCTTTACTTTCTGGTAATATAAAATGCTCTAGCTTCATCTTGTATTTATTTTCTCTCCCAGCCCTAAAAATCAGTCATTTCTTCATGGAGCCCTGCTTTGTTTTATTGGAGAATGGTATTCCATTGTTTGGAAATGGCAGAATACAAAAGTACTCTGTGTGCATGTGTGTGTGTGTGTGTGTGTGTGTGTGTGTGTGAGAGAGAGAGAGAGAGAGAGAGAGAGAGCTGGAGGAAGGGAGAGAAAGTTTGTGTGTGTTTTAATCTGAAGGAAGTCAGGGAGAATCAATTTCTTTTTAAAAAAGAGATCATTTTTATGTACATGGGTATGCCTGAAAGCCAAAAAACTTACGCGTTTCCTGATGCCAAAACAATAGAGAGTCACTGAAATGACTCCTTCAGTGTACTCAAATTCCAAATAAGCATTTGTCTGGCCCCTAAGTTAGAGTCTCAAGGAGTGATGTGACTCTTTTCTCCATCCTTTAATAGTTGAACAAATGGAGGATGGACTAATGTTGAGAAAACTGCGTGGCTTTGGTGTCATCCATGGATTTGATTCTCAGATCCACTCTATCCAAACAGTATGGCCTTGGACTCTGTCTCGCATGCTCTGATGTGTCACCCAGACTCCCCTTCAGGGAAGGATTTCTTGTCCAAACTCCTGAGGTGCTGCTATCAAACAGCCTGCAGCCATCAGCCTCTCCGAGGATTGCCTCAGCAAAAGAAAGCCACATCATGCAAGGACGTGTCCCTTTCCAAGGCTCAGATCCAACAACTAATCAGATGTGGCACTCTGAAGGCCTTGCCATCTTGGTCACACTTGGGACAATCCTGACTGTCCATTCAAAGTCCAGAGCTCTTTTTGGCCAAGGCTGTTGTTGGACCTTCCTCCCAGCTCAATTTCTTCCTCTGTCCACTCTTTCTTCCTTTTCTTCCTTTTATCTATTCCTTCCTCTCTCCCTCCCTCCTCCCCTGAAATCCTGGCAATGACTGATTTCTTTTTCTCACTACCACTAACATTTGTCATTTCTTTGTTTTGGGAACATTCAATATCCTTTTTTTGTAGCTAATTGAAAGTATACAATACATTGCTGGTAATTATAGTCACACTACAGTGCTGTTGACCACTAGATATTATTCCTCCTATCTAGCTGTAGTTTTTGGACACAGACACCTGCACAAGGAGAATGTCACATAAGCATAAAGGCAGACAGATTCAGGTGGTGTGTGTATAAGCTAAGGAACACCAAAGACTGCTGGTAAACCTCCAGAAGTTAGGAGAGAAACATGGAATAGATTCTCCCTCACAGACCTCAAGGAACCACCCTTGCTGACACCTTGATTTCAGATTTCTAGCCTCCAGAACTGTGACACAATAAATTTCTGCCATTTAAGCCACCCAGTGTATAGTATTCTGTTATAACAGCCCTAGCAAACCAATACAAGAACCAAATGTGAAGGAAAAACTAGGAAGATTTTAGAAGACCATACGTTAGAATATCTGTGTAACCCTGGAGTTGGAAAGCATTTCTTAAACATGAAAAGACTAGCCATAAATAAAAAGATTAATGAGTCTGACTACATTAAAATTATGAATTTCTGCACATCAAAAGGCACTAAAAGAAAGTTGAGACAAGCCACAGACTGGAAGAATATATATGCATCATACATAAGATATATTATGCAGAATATTTTGTTATATATACATATATTCTGGGTATTAGGCAACTTTCACTTAACTTCAAAAAAGTTTTTAACTAAGGGATTTGTGATTTTGTTTTGGTCATTTCTTTTCTATTTTGAGGTTGAGAACTGCTATGGACAGTGGAAACAATGTTCTTAACAACAGAAACAATGGCTTCTGAAAGGATTTGTAAATAGCCACAAAATTTACTTCAGTCAGTACCATGAAGAATGGTTGTAATAAAGAAGATAAAAATCCCTGCAAATGTTGAATGACCTTGGCATTCGTGATCACCAAAAACATTCTCAATGCAACAACTGTTAGTAATAATTCAGCTGCTGGTTGTACCTGCCAGGCATGCTAATTAGCCAGAGTATGTGAAAAGAAATGAAAGATTCCTCTTTTCTGATATGGAAAAACAGAGTACAACATCAATAATCTGCTTTGGTCCAAATACAGAGGTAGTCTGGCTTTTCCTCAGAAGCAGTATAGTTCCCTCTTTTGAGTAATTTAAGGAATTAAGATCTGAAGAGTTTTGAAAATGCTAGGTTAGCACATTTGGGAGCTTTTTATTTCAAAAAGACCTAGAAAAGTCAAGATTATCTTGAAGAAGAAGAACAAACTTGGGCAACTTACACCAAGATATCAAGGCTTACAATAAAGCTACAGATTGATAAATTAGATTTTATTAGAATTGACAAGTGCTGTTCATCAAAAGACACCATGAGGAAAGTGAAAGAGAAGTACAGACCAGGAGAAGATATTTGCAATAAGGATCTATGTTAAAAGAATGTAGAAAATAGAACTGCTACAAATTGACAAGAAAAAGATAGACAGACCATATAAAAATGGGCAAGAGTTTGAACAGGTACTTTACAAAAGAAAATATCAAAATAGAAAGCAGGCCTCTCAACACCAGTACACTCCCATTTTGATGGTTAAACAATATCAAGTGTTGGAGCAACTGGAACTCTCATACATTGCTGGTGCAAGTGTTAAACTGGTAAAACTACTTTGGAAAACAGTTTTCTACAGCCAGTTTTTTTGAACACTTGCTCAGGATCCCAAACTCAGAGGATCCAAAAGACATGTACAAAAATGTTAATAACAGATGTATTCATAATAATCCTACACAGAAATAATCCAAAACTTCATCATCAGTATAAACTGTAGTATATTCATATAATGGAAGACCAGACTGCAATGGAAATAAATGTATTACTGCTACATGCAGCAACATGAATGTATTTCACAGGCAAAATATTGAGCAAAAGAACCCAGACAGAAAAAGAATATATACTCTGTGATTTCATTTATAATAAGTCCAAAAAACAGGCTAAAGAAATGTGTAGTGACGGAAGTCAGAATAGTGGTTACCTTTAGGGGTTTGGAGGAAGGGGTATGAAAGAAACTTCTGAGAAGCCGAGATGTTCTGTATCTTGATCTGGCTGTGGTTGAACTAACATATTGCAAAGATTAAACAAGCTGTACCTTTAAATATGTGTAATTTTACTATATGTAAGTTACACCTCGATACAGAGGAAATAAAAAGAAAAAAGTGGTATCTTTCCCTTTTCTATTACCAAATGCCATAATGAATGTTATAAACTTTCTAGGGTGTGTGTACCTGTGTGTGTAAAATGCCCTTACTGTTGCTGTTGAATGTGCTTGAGGTGGGGCACCTAGTAGCTGTCCACACTCCTGACTAATGGTCCCTTTGCCTTTTCATTGAAATAAGTTGTTTGTAAACAGTGGCATTTTGTTATTATACTACACTATTTTACTTTAAGTCTGCATTCCTAATTCAAAGATTGACTGTAATTAACTTTTGTGCCTCCTGTTTATGAACATTGACCATTGAGCTTAGGTTCATAGCTTCTTTTCTTTAACTAAAAATAGGATTAAAATTGCTTTCAGGTATAATTATTTTTATTTCAACACTGACAATCTTATTTTAAATTTTCTCCAGAATCTTGATTCTGTATGAAAATTATCTTTGCCATTTGCCTTTCTCTTTGTTTGGAATGCTCTTCCAATGTGTATGTGATCTGATCCCTCACTTAATTCTGGTTTCTGCTCAAATGTCCTCAAGGAGAACTTGTATGATCACCCATACAAAATGTACCAATCTTCTTGTCAAATTCTATGCCCTTCCCTTCCTTCATTTTTCTTCTAAGTATTTACCATGATCTGACATTATGGGATGTCTAAGTATGTGTGTGTGTGTGTCCTCTTTTACACATTGCTTAGGACCTCGTAGGTGCACAGTAAACATTTATTGATTGAATGACAAACCTTATTTTGAAAGCAGAAAAAAGCATAATTTTAGAATTTTACATTTTCTCAAATGTTGAACATTAACATTTATTAAATGTTATGATGCAATTTAAAACATTGTAACTCTAGAAAGAGGAGAATACTTATCCTGCAAGAAAAAGCCTGGCAGAGAATATGGAAGAATAATTATTATTGGTAGAACCTGGTATGCAATCAGAATCTTCCTGGAGCTTCTCAGTGTTCCCAGACTTGGAAGGACAAAAGCAGAAGTCAGTATGTGCTGCAAAGAGTGAGCTCTGTCTTCAGCAGTTTGTGGGCCCTGCACATCAGAAATGTAATCACCAACCACTGGATGTCACTGTTCTCTCACTCCTGAGTCTGGGTGTCCTACTCAGTCTCTCTATGCATGAATATGCAATGTCCTAGTTTACAACCATGACAGAGGGCACAGACTCACCTGTACAGGCCTCCTCAATATGGGATCACTTACTGCTCCTACATAAAATTGATTTTTGGTTCTGAGAAGCACAGAAAGGTTTAGAAGAGATGAGTGGTCTTAAGTGTGGCTCTCAGCTTTAGTCTCAGCCCTAAAATGTTGCTCAGGAGAAGGAACAGAGCTGCCAGGATGCTTATCTGTCAGTTAAGAGGTGACAGACTCTGGCACAGGTCAAGACCTAGAAGCAAGGACTGGCAATCATTTGGGTTTCACAGCTGGCTTAGATGACATTCCAAGATAACATCAAAATCCTTTCATTACAAAACAGAAGAAAAAACAGGAAATGAAAAACACGGGTCAGTGACCAGTTTATACCGAAACGTGACAGTTGCTCTCATTTTGTAAGAACTTAACAGCGCGTGGTTACAGCTTGACTCAGAAGGTTATCTTTGGACAGTCCCACCGAGATTTCCACCCTGCAGGCGTTATCTGTTAGGCTTCCATCCTTACCCACCCGTATAAACCTGGGAAGGTGGGCTGTGTCACAGCCTCCTCCATGGCTCCCCTCATGCCCCCTTTGAGCCTGTGCTCACATGTATCATTTAGATCAAGGTATGAATGATCCACAGGAACTTGCTATGCTCCCATTAGGAGCATTTCCTTTAAACTTCGTTTATTCAATTATTCAACAAACATTTATTGAGTACTATCTCTTAGTCCTGAGCACTGTTTTAGGTGCTGGGGACATAGCAGTGACACAACAGACATAGTCCCTGTTACTGTGGAGCCCACATTCTAGTGTTTAAGTGGAGATGAAAACCTTAAACTAAAGGGAAATGGGCCAGATTGTTTCTGTAGATGTCAGCCAGTGAGTGAAGATGATTTGGCCTTCCCATCCCCAAGAGGGTGGTTTAGTAGCTCGCTCAGTAGACGAGGCTCTAGTGAGAGCGGTCTCCTCCCAGCATGGGCCGCTGCGACACACTGAAGAGGCTGCTTTCCTCATTTCCATTTTTGCTCTCTCCAATCAGTTCACCTATAGCCAAAGAGACTTTTTTTTTATGGCAAATTTTTTCTTGTGGCTTTCTTGCTTCAACCCTTCCACAGTTTGTCATTGCTCTTGAGATGACAACAAAAATCCTGCCGTCGCTGTGATTTGGCCCCTGCCTATTTCTCCAGGCTCATCTAGCGTCATTCTTCCTCTTACTTCACTTCCACTGTAGAGACTCATTGGCCTCTGATTGCCAGGCACTTTTCTGCGTCAGAGCTTCTGTATATGCGGTTTTGTTTGATTGGAAATCTCTTTTGTAACCATCCTTCTCCATCTCATGCAAACTCACCCCTTAGTGTCAGCTTGAACTCCAGTCACTTCTGCAGTGAAGCCAGTCCCCCGATTCATCAGGTCTCCCCCATTCCACAGCTTTTATAACACTGATGTCCATTGAGCCTCTCAGATGCCTGAGTCAGTAACTTCCCTTTTGTCACTATCCCATCCCATCACTGAACAGTTTGACAATGAACCTTTACAACATGCCAGGATATCCATTCTCCATCCTTTGGGGTGGAGGGTCTTCATTGCCAGCTGGCCAGTGGGCAATCTATCTCCAACATCTCATAATAGTCTACTTCCTAGGACCATTTCTGTAACCAAGTGTTTTTGATTTGGTCCCCTGGAAGCATCTCTGACATAGAGATTTATGGACAGTAGTTTCTTGGTAAGTGCTCCAACGACCATGGTAAAGGAGTGAAGGAAGCAGTATTGTTAGAGAGGTTGAACTACGATGGATTTGCCATAGAAGCTTCGGCCAATGCCACAAGGGGCTCTGGAGCTGGAATGGCCCTTTAGAGTTGTCCCAGTTAAGGCAAGGGGCTGCTGGGCCGTGTGACTCTGCATCTGTTAGTCACTGGGTGCCAACTGCTCCTGCGGAGCATCACCTTGAGTGAGACAGCTCCCTCCAGCCAAGGGCAGTTCCCTGAGAGGACCCAGCTGGGAGCAGCCCACACTTCTGGCAGCTGGGAAACAAATACTTCAGTCTGAAGTAGGGATCTGCATGGAGCCTCCACTGCAGCAACCCACCAGACTTTCCACAGTGGGTTTTTAAGAAATTATGGATGAGTTCTCTCATTTCTATAAGACATGAACCCTGACCCTACCTTGTTTCTCTCTCTGCTCTCAGATTTAATCTTTGTTGGCTCATTATCTCTGCCTTTAATTCTTCTGAGTATCTTCACCTGGCAGAAAAGGAAAACTCGACTAGACAGAGTGCTGGGCACTTTACATATGCCCTCTTCCCAAATACTAACCTTTATTCCTGTTCTTTTTTCAAAATTTGTTAAAACCCTTAATTTTACCTCTTTGCTCCACCTTCTTATTTCTGAGATTTTCATAAAATTGCTCTAAAACTTCATTTTTAAACGAAGACTTCTAGTGATGGTGTGTACGCTAATTGTGGGAATGGAATGAAAAGAAATAAAAACCCCAGAAAATATTTTCCCAGTAGTATTTAACCATGTTATTATGAATAACTTTATTATTTTTTTAAGTTGCTAAAATTGATGCAAAATTTCTATTTAACAGTAACTTTGCAATGGTAAAAACAGCTAATAAATGTCATATTTATAACTGTGTATATTGTCGGATTTCTGCAAACAATAATTGCAAACAAGAATGAGTTTTAATTTTTTTATTTTTCGATTTTTAAAAATTTTTATCATTACACAATGTAAACGTTTTTTGTGGCCCTTTACCAATTTCTCCCTAACTCCCCTCCCCTCCCCTTTTCCCACATCTGGTGTCTAAGAATGAGTTTTTAAATGAATCATTTCACAGCTCTCCACAAGCCTACTAAATACTATAATTCCTAATGAGATTTTATTTCTTGTCTCATGTAGCCCCAACTATGTAGTAAAAACTGAAATTATGTCACCTGGATTGCCATAATATTCATTTGTCTATCTAACCTAATATCATCTTTAAAAAAAAAATTATATTTTTGTCTTAGAATCTGCACACTGTTTTGTTCTATTTACTCACATAATTTCAGCTATACCAAAATTCAGTCTACTGAAATTAGCACAGGAAGCAAAATAAAAGTAAAATAGCCTGGGTTCTAGAATGACCCTCAGTTTTCTCATATGTGAAACAGAATTGATGTTCATATCACATGTTGTGGTGAGATAAGTTAAGAAAATCTGTGTAGAAGAGTTTTGAAAACACCAGGATGTTCTAAAAAATGAAAGTGTTATTACTTAAAAATATGTAAAAAGAGAAAAAAGTAAAAGACGTTTCCAGGCAGTGGATTATGTTCTGGGTACTTTATACAGGTTATTTCACAGGTGTGTTGTGAAGCAGGTGTTGTTATCCCCATTTTAAGAATGAGGTCACTACCTCTCGATGCATTGACCAGTGAGTGTCTGAGTCACAATTCACTTAGCTCTTTGGATTCCAGGTCCTGCCTTCTTTCTACTGCACCAAAACTTTCAGTTGTGCATAATCATTAAAAATCAGTTTAATATTGTGAATATTTCCATTTATGCCCCTTCCCATCTCTTTCATAATCACCTCTGGCAGTGCCCCTTGAAATCTTATGGAGACAATGGATTATGACATAAAATCTCTTGCTGATAGCAGTGCAACTTACCTCATCTCCCATGTTTGTTTTAGATCTAGGAATCTGAACCCTAGCTAGCCCTGCTAATTACATGTACTTTTCTATATCTAATTTCAATCCTCAGAAGGAAGAAATGGGTTTGAGGATGCATCTCACAGGTCAGTTCCAGCTCAAGGGTGCAAATAAGCTGAGCTGTTGATTGTGGTAATTTTGATGAGCACATGCTTGCATGTGGGTCTATAATGTGGTTCATCTCCATAAAATCCCAAGCTTTATGGGTTTGAAAGCATTAACTCATGTCTTAGGAACATCCCACATAGATTATTATAATTCTTGGTGTGCTGCCTGACCATCTGCTTACCTACAGAAATTAACGTCAGATGGAATGGCCTTGCTCAAATCTAGGTTCAGAAAAGAAATATGAGAATACCTGAGTCCTTTTATTTTTTGTTGAAGAAGCACTATTTTTTTTATACCCTGCCCAGCATAAGAATGAAAAGTGCTAATTTGTGACTTTTCTTGCTTCAAATTGATCAGAGTAGGAAAATATTTAGAGTTATCTTTTTTTCTCTCTTGTTCTATGAGAATATATCCATGATCTCATGCAGCATGCCAGTAAGTTAATGATATTTAAGTGCTTGCTGCCTTGTATCCTGTCACAGCTTCTACTTAATTTCAGTTTGAAGATTTAGCAAAATTACAGGGAAAAATATACAGCAGCTCTATTGGGTCATCTGATCATGGTTTTGTAGAATGAATGGAAAGTGCAAGCCAGAATGATAAGATTCTCATTATGTTCCTCCTTCCCTGACAATAATATATGAATTTCTTAGTTGCATGAAAACAATAAAAAAAAATACAAAATTTCACCTCCTCTCACCCCATCCCTTTCCTCACAGGAACTCATATGACCATATGACTCTATGCACGTTTAAAATCTAGGTGGATTCCACTTAATATAAGAACTATATTTTTTTCCTCTGAAAATATGATTGTTCTATTGCAAAGATTGATCAGAATACAGTGCAAATGTAATTAATGTCATAATTTAATGCCTATTGGGTTAATTACCTCCCATTTCATGGCTGCAGATTATACCCTTAAGCCATGGGGCCACTGACGACCAGGCAAAAGAGGGCAAAACCATGATTACCGTGGGAAAACAACCAAACCTAGAAAACAACCCCTCCCTCCTTTCCTTCCTTCCTTCTTTCCTTCCACAGATATTTTACTGACATTTGTTAGGGTCTGGCACTGTTCTAGTCTTGAGGACGCAGAGGTGAACAAGCAGACACAGCACTTTCCCTTATGAGGCTCTCTCTAGTGGGTGAGACAAACATTAAACGAAGTCCCACTGAGCGCCTTGGGATTACAATCACGGTGAGTGCTACGTCTGAAAATTCCTGGATGCCATGAGAGCAACAGAGGGGAAATGAGGAAGAACAACTTGTTATTAGTATTTTTCTTAAAGAATACTATTTTTATTGTTATTTTGCTGTCAGAAAGAAACATCACAGAATTCAACAGGCCGTCTCTCGTCACTTTCTTTTCTACTTTCCACTCCACTTCCTGGCCTTCCTCAACAATTGCCTGTTAGTGTTTTAAGCTAATGCAATTTTATGGCGAAATAGTTACAGCTTCAATATATTTACTTAGTCCAAAAATCATTATACACCCCCAAAACTGACTTTTAAAATCACTTTTTATTTTCTTAACTCTATTTTTTTGTTTTTGTTGTTGTTGGCAGCTGGCCGAGCTGAGGATTTGAATCCTTGACCTCAGTGTTATAACACTGCACTCTAACCAACTGGGCTAACCAGCCAGCCTTAATTCTATTTTTCTTAGACGTACTCCTAATATTATCATGTTGAGGTGCATCTATTTTTCAAGTACTGCTAACTTCCAATTGAAGACAGAGGTCTAATTTTCACCTAAGCTCGAAGAACTTCAAAGAGTTTTGTCCTAAAAACTGATGCTGATCTTAGAGGGTAGCTAGGGCAGGCTACAGTGGAGGACGAGAGGAGGAGAGAGGCGTTATGGTGCTGAGATAAGGCATGTAGAAGACACGTACAGAATAAGCTGTACAAGCCCCCAAGACCTAGCATTGTGTGGGTGATTCTGGCACTCCTAAAGTTAGGCTTTGAAACATAGCTATGGAATTTCTTTTTAAAAATATTAAAAATATTTTATTTCATTTAATATATTCAAAATATTATTATTTTGATATGTAAACAATATAAAAACTATTAATGAGCTACTTTGCATAATTTTCTTCATGCTAAATCTTTGAAAGTCAGTATGAGATTTCTTTTCAGCTGATTTGTCTCCCCTTTAGTTTATTTATAGAAGGGCTCCCAAAGCGTGCCTGTGAACACCAATTCCATGGGTTGTGAGCAAGTGTTTTGTGGAAACAAAACAAAACAAAACTATCCATGGCCAAATGAGTTTCTTTACTGCAAGACTTCTCAGAAATTTAAAAACCCAAAGTGCATCGTGAGTCACCAAGGGAGGAATCATAAGCAGTTAAACTGAAATTATTTGATGATGAATCTCTTTTTTTACAGAGTATCTCACAGGAATAGTATTGCTTGGAATAAAGTCTGGGAAACATGGACTTAGATTACTTTATAAATAAGCTTATTCTCTTGAGGATACCAGTGAATAGCAGGGAAGATGCTTCTTAACTTGCAGAATAGCAGGGAGGAAAATGAGTCTGGGATTAAAATATTGCTACAGATAATCCTAACATGGCTAATTCACAGGGACAAAGTCATTGAGAAGTGACAGTTATTATGATTTAATTTCACAATGGCATGGTAAAGATGAGCACTGGTGGAGTTTTTATATGTACTGTGAGATTTGGTGATAGAAATCCATTCCTAGTTCTTTTAGGATCAACTATGCAAAGTTAGAATCATTTTGATTTCATTCTTTCAATACACTAGCGTTGATTTTTAAAAATTCTTCATTCCTCGCTTGATTTAAATACCACTAGTTTGTAGTATTTTCATTATTATTTTACTGGGAATAAATGTCCTGGCTAGGAAGTGGCTTCACTAGAGATGAATAAAAGTGACGTATGACTGAATGCTTCGTGATTTCATAACTCTGTAAAAACATATCGACTAATTTGAATTGGTCTATGAAGATCTCCTTCTGTTTATTTCAGTACCAGCTTTTCTAATTACTCTAGCCCCTGTGTTCAGTGGGACTTTATGATGTCTCTTTGGATTCTAACAAATGGAGTTTGTTGCCAACTTCTTTTTCCTAATTTATTTACAGAGATAAAAAGTATAGTTGTATTTTTTTTTCTCTCTGGCATCCGAAAAGAAAAAAAATCTTGCCTTCTTTTTCAAAACTGGATTCTTAAATCTATCTTTCTATCATTCCTTAATTCATTGGCCATATAGTAAAAAACTTTACTTAAAAGATAAAATAGAAACACACTACAGGCAGATGATGGAACTGCCCTATTTGTGGTTTAAAGGGGGTGGGGGAGAGGTCCCAGCTCACATCCCAGAATGAAAGTCAGGGGTTTCTGAAGCAGTAGAATTGAGAGGAATGGATTTTACCTTAGACATTAAAATTTAAAATTCTACTAGGTCTGTTCAAATAGAAAGACACATAATTAAAAGATACATAATTAAAAGAAAATTTACAGTTAGGATATTTTTGTAAAGAAATGAAAATCCATTTGTTCTAATTTCAGTTCTGCTACTGAATTCTTGTGTGACCTTTCCTGAGTCCCTCTGTGGTGCCTGCGCTCCATCGGTGAGATGGATAAAGCTTTCTTCAACTCCATAGAGTTTAATGAATCATTAATTGTACCTCCACCTTTTTGCTAAGTCCCAGTGTAATTAATCTTTGTTTTTAAAGTGCCTAAAATGCTTGGTTATAAACTGTACTAGATTAATAAATTATTAAAAAGCATTTGCAAATAATGAGACCTTGTCTAAACATTAAATGATAATGGAAGAAAAGTGGAGCTTAAAATCATCTCTGTCCTGGGGTGTCCTCATATCAACCTAGCTCAAGGGACATTCCTCCTTTAATCATCACATTGGATTTCTCAGTCAGTTCTAAAGTCAGATTTCTTCCTTTCTTTTTTTTTTATTTCTTTGAAAAAAGATATATCATTAAGATTTAATTCTGATTATAATATGTAGACTTTTAAGACATAAAGAAAGACAGCCATTCAACAATTATGAATGGGTGAATATTGTATGTACCTAGTATTCCCTTCCTTTCTCTCCAGTTCACTGAGCCAGGGAAACATTTCAGTATGTGAGGAGGATATCCTCTTGGTGTTGGGAAAGTTAAGTGGCTGACTGAACACATGGTTTAGAACTGTGGCTTGGGAGAGCTGTGGTTCACAAAAGATGAGGGCTCAGATCATTGGATAGGATCATTCACTCACTCACTCACTCACTCACTCACTCACTCTCTCACTCTCTCACTCACTCTCTCACTCTCTCACTCTCTCACTCATTCATTCATTCATTCATTCATTCATTCAGTATAGACTGAGCACCTACTCTAGGCCAGGCAATGTATTTGCAGGGTCAGAGCCCTGAGCAATGCTAATTAGAGCTAAAGGTGAAATTGTTATCCAATGCCAGAAAGTCTGGATGTCTCCCTGGGAGTGGCTTAGAACAGATAGAAGGTTTTATAATAATGGCCTAAGCCTATTTCAGTCCTCCCCTGCTGTTGGGGCTTCCAGGTAGTTAAAGAGCTGGTACTTTCTGCTCTGGGTAGAAGTTTTAATTAAACTGGAATTGTAGCTGCAATAGTTCATGGGCAATTCAGGATAATGCTAATAATACCCCAAGGTAGTTGAAACATTATACTTTAGAAAGAGCTTTCATGGGAATTAACTAATTTAACCCTTATACTGTAAGGTAGAAGGCTATGACCTGTCAATATCACATAGACAGTAAAGATCAGGAGTGTCTGACCATGTGACATTCTCATTTCTGTCCCTGACCTGCCTTCCCAAGGCTTAGAGCAGGGGTCAGCAAACTAAGCTTATGGGCCAAATCCAGCTGTTTTTGAACAGCCTATGACCTAGAAATAATTTGTATATATATTTATATATATTTTTGTATTGTAACATAGTTGATTGTACATATCTGTGGGGTACAGAGTTGAATACCATTACCTGTGTGCAATATGTGATGCTCAAATCAGGATAATTAGTATATTCAACATTACACAATGTAATCATTTTACATGACCCTTTACTAATTCTTCCCTTAGCCTTCCTCCCCTTGCCCCCTTTCCCACCTTTGGTAATGTCAGTTCTGTTCTCCCCTTTTGAAAGTTCAACATAATATTGTGGTTGTTTTCTTTTTCTTTTCTTTTCTTTCCTTTCTTTCTTTCCTTTCTTTCCTTCCTTCCTTCCTTCCTTTCTCTCTCTCTCTTTCTTGTTCATTCGTTTCTTTATTTTTTGGCTCCTAGTTATGAGTGAGGACACATGGTATTTCTCTTTCTGTGCCTGTCTTATTTCACTTATGATTTTCTCTGTGTTTATCCACATTGCTGTGAATGGCAATATTTCATTTTTTTTAATAGCAGAGTAGTATTCTGTGGTGTATATATACCACATTTTCCTTATCTAACCATCCAGTGATGGACATTTAGGTTGGTTCTAACTCTTAGCTGTTGTAAATAGAGCTGTGATGAACATGGGGGTGCGGGTATCCCTTTGACATGATGATTTCCATTCCTTTGGGTATATACTCAGCAGTGGAATTGTTGGATCATATGGCAATTCTATCTGCAGTTGTCTGTGGAATCTCCATACCATTTTCCATAATGGCTGCACCAATTTACAGTCCCACCAATAATATAGGAGAGATCCCATTTCTCTGTATCTTTGTCAGCACTTATTCTCTGTCTTTTTGATAACAACCAATCTAACTGGGGTGAGATGATATCTCAATGTGGTTTTGATTTGCATTTCCCTGATGCTAGGTGATGTTGAGCATTTTTTTTCACGTATCTGTTGGCCATTTGTATATCTCCCTTTGAGAAATGCCTATTCAGCTTATTTGCACACTTTTTAACCAGATTGTCTTTTCCCCAGTGTATGTTCTTGGTGCCTTTGTCAAAGGTCAGTTGGCTGTAAGTTTGTGCATTGATTTCTGGGTTCTCTATCCTGTTCCATTGGCCTGAGTGTCTATTTTTATGCCAGTAACACGCTGTTTTGGTTACTACAGCTTTGTAGTATAATTTGAAGTCAGGTAGTATTATGCCTCCAGCTTTACTTTTGTTTTGCTCATGATTGCTTTGGCTATTTGGGGTCTTTTGATGTTCCATATGAATGTTAGGATTGTTTTTCCTATTTCTTTGAAGGCTGTCATTGATACATACTGTCTTTTGATACATACTTTTATTGGAATAAACTTCTCTCTCAGTACAGCTTTTGCAGTATTTTGCCCAGGTTTTTTTTTTTTTTTGATGTATTCATTTATTGCATTAAATTTCCCTTTTAGTATGGCTTTTGCAGTATTTGCATAGGTTTTGGTATGATGTGTCTTTATTTTCATTATTAGTTTTGAGAAATTTTTTGATTTCCTGTTTAATTTCTTCTTGGATCCATACGTCCTTCAGGAGCATGTTGTTTAATTTCCATGTGTTAGTATAGTTTCCAGAGTTTTGCTTGTTATTGATTCCTACTTTTAATCTGTCATGGTCTGAGAAGATACTTGAAATAATTTCAATTTTTAAAAATTTGTTGAGGCTTGATTTGTGACCTAACACGTGGTCTACCCTGGACAATGTTCCATGTGCTGATGAGAAGAATGTATATTCTGTGTTTGTCAGATGAAGTGTTCTGCAGATATCGCCCAAGTCCAATTGGTCTAAAATGTGGTTTAAATCCTGTGCTTCTTTGTTGATTTGTTGCCTAGATGATCTGTCCAATGTTGAGAGAAAGGTGCTCAGGTCCCCAACTATTATCTTATTTGGGTCTATCTCTTTCCTTAGGTCTAATAGTGTTTGCTTTTTACATCTGCGTGCTCTGATGTTGGGTGTATATATATATTTATGATTGTTAGTTATGTCTTCTTTCTGGATAGATCCCTTTATCATTATATAGTGGCCTTCTTTGTTTCTTTTTATAATTTTTGGTTTAAAGTATATTTTATCTGATATGAGAATAGTTACTCCTGCTTGCTTTTGATTTCCATTTGCATGGTATGCCTTTTTCCATTCCTTCACTCAGTCTGTGTGTGTCTTTACAGGAGAGGTGAGTCTGTTGTAGACAGCATATAGTTAGGCCTAGCTTTTTAATCCAATTCATCAGTCTGTGTCTTTTGAGGGGGAATTTAATCCATTCACATTTAGGGATGTTACTGAAAGGTAATGTCTTACTTCTGGTATTTTATTGATTTTCATTTGGATGTTTTAAATATCTTTTGTTTCTTTTTTTCCCTTTTATTGTTTGTCTTTTCGTGTTTTTTGGTTTTTGAGGTAGTAAGATACAGTTTCTTTCTCTTTCTTATTTTTGTTCTACTGTGTTTTTTTTTTTTCTTTCTTGTGTATTCATGGTAGTGATTTTTTTTGGACTCCAGATGCAGGACTCCTTTGAGAATTTCTTTCTGGTTTGGTCGTGTAGTGATGAACTCTCATAGTGTTTGTTTTTCTAGGAAATGCACCATTTCTCCTTCATTTCTGAAGGATAGCTTTACTGGATATAGTATTCTTGGCTGGCAGTTTTTTCTTTCAGCATTTTGAATATATCATCCCATTCTCTTCTGGCCTATAGAGTTTCTGTTAAGAAGTCTGCTGTTAGTCTGATGGGGACTCCCTCATAGGTGACTTGACTCTTTTCTCTTTCTATTTTTGGGATTGTCTCTTTGTCTTTGAGTTTTTCCAGTTTGACTATAATGTGTCTTAAAGAGGATCTTTTTGTATTGAATCTGTTTGGGGATCTTTGAGTATCCCGAATCTGATGGTCTATGTCTCTCCCTCTGCCTGGGATGTTTTCTGCTATTATTTCATTGAATATGTTCTCAATGCCTTTTCCTTTCTCCTCCCTTTCATGAATACCTATGATTCTGATGTTTGTGCACTTAATGTTGTCTGCTATCTCCAACATTTTCTTCATTTAAAATTTTTTTCTTTTTTTATTGTCCTCCTGAGTTATTTTGAAGAGGCTGTCTTCAAGATCAGAAATTCTTTCTTCTGCTTGCTCTATCCTCCTGCTTAAGCTCTCAGTTGTATTTTTTATTTCATTGAATGACTCCTTCAGTTCCATGAGTTCTGCTTCATTCTTTTTTAAAGTATTAAACTCTTTGAAAATTTCATCCTTCATATCCTGGTTGGTTTTGCTCAGTTCAATTTGTCATCTAACTGTGTCTTCTTATACCTCATTGAGTTTCCTTAAGATTTCTACTTGGAATTCCTTTTTGGTCATTTGAAAGGTTTATTACTCTATGGGGTCAGGTACTTGAGAGTTACTGTATTCCTTTGATGGACTCATATTTTCTTATTTTTTCATATTTCCAGTATGTCTACATTGATGTCTGGTCATCTGGTAGAGCAGTTGCTTCTTCTATTACTCTCCTTCCCTGGACTCCACTGGTGACCCGCCTTGTGTCAATGCTATTGAGTGGTCAGTAGTCTGCCTGTCCAGTAGCAGAGGCTGCTGTGGCTGTTGCTGTAGTAACAGGCTGATCTTGTGGTGGCAGTAGTTGTGGAGGTGGCTTTGGCAGCAGTGGTAGTTGCACTATCCTCCCACTTGGATGTGATGTCCACAGCAGTGGCCTGCATAGCTAGAGTGTGCAGTGGCAGTGGGGTTATGTTGCAGTGGAGGCAGTGGCAGCAGCAACCCTACTGCCTCCCTGGTGTCTGTGGTGTCTTGGCAGCTGCAGGGCTTCCTTGTGGGTACGGCAGCTGTGCCAGCAGGTTCAAACACCTCCCTTGCATCTGCAGTGTCTGCAGTGGCAGCCGGGTTACCTCCTGGGGGTGGCAGGAGCACCAGCACCTGCAAGTGCCTTCTCACATCTGTGGTGTCTGCAGCAGCCATGGGGATACCTTGTGGGGGCTGCAGTGATGCCAGCACCTGCAATTGCATGCCTCATGTCTACAGCAGCAGCAAGGTTGCTTTGTGGTGGCAGTGACACCGGCAGCTCCAGCAGCCTCCATTGTGTCCATGGTGTCTGCAGTGGCAGAGGGGTTACCTCATAGGGCTGGCAGTGGTGCTGGTGAGTGCAAGTGCCTCCCTCGTTTCTGTGGTGTCCTTGGCAGCAGTGGGGTTATTTTGTGGTGGCTTCAGTTGTCTTCCTAGCATCTGCATTGTCCTTGACAGCAGTGGGGTTAACTCCCAGTGATGGCAATGGCAGCAGTGGTTGAAGCCACCTCCCTCATGTCTGCAGAGTCTGCAGCTGCAGTGATGGGCTGTTGCTTTGTGTTGCTTCACCCCCCAAGGATTTGTCACCCCTCTTCCGCTGGGTGACAGAGATGCAAAGGATTACTCAAAGCCCATCTCTTCCAAGCAGTGAGAGACCCCAAAGTGCTTAATCTTTCCAGGACCCTCCAGCTAGAGGCATCTCTTCCTTGGGAAATTAACCCCAAGTTGGGGTTCTCTTCCTGCATTTTTTTTCCAGACCAGGAAGTTACAGGAAGAGAACATAGGTGGGGTTATAGTTTAACAATATAGGCTGGTAACTTTCAGTGAAACAAGCCAGATGACATTCCAGTAGGGCAATTAAGTGATCCATTAACAAAAGCTTGATCTCAGCAAACATTCCTTCTCCCCCTACAATATTCCAGTATCTACACATATCAGTCAGTAACCTGTCTGTCTTTGAGCCAGTAACCTTGCTGTGCCACAAATCTTTATCTTACACCAGAGACTTTACAGCCTGAGGAAAATTTCCAGTCCTCCACAAGGTCAATATTTGAAACTGCAAGGCTTTGGAAAACCAGGCCCTGTGAAGTACATTTGCTTTATATTATATTCCACAATGGGCAATGTGCAGGACTGCTGCTCTGTGATGGGCAGTGGTTCTGGGACCAGGCAATGGCTCTGGTGACTGCAGTGGTCATGGGCCCTTTTTGATCTTCTACTGCAGGAGGAATGTGCACTGGGCACCTCTAGTCCACCATCTTTCTGGAAGTCTGCCAATTTTCATATTTTGAAAGGACTGTGAAAACAAAGAATATGCAATAGAAACAGTACATGGCCTGCAAAGCCTAAAATATTTACTGTCTGGCCCTTTACAAAAAAAAAGTTTGCCAACCCTTGGCTTTGAAGTTTAAATATTATCTTCCTGTTGCCTATAGACTAGTAGTGTAATTCATTCTCAAAAAGCATTTGAAAAAATTAACAGTAACTCAAAAAACTTGTCAAAATTCTTGTAAAATATTCTTAAAAACAAAGCGGTTTGGGCTAACCAGTAAGTATGAAGAATACCAGCCTAAAGATAGATGTATGTGGCCCTGGACCAGTAATGTGTCAGAATCAGCTTATGAGAGTCAACTGTGCACATCTCTTCCCAATTCTAGTTGTAGCAATGTACAGTTGAAAGCTGGGTTTTAGACATATTTATCAGTGCACCACTAAATGTATGCGATTTGATGCTGGAAGTCATTTATAAACCAAATTGATGTATTTATCCTAGTAATAAAGAGACTTGAGTTTTGTGATATCATAAAAGAAAATTTTGGACATGATATTGATAAGTTTTCTTAGAAGTTAAAGCCGAGGATATATATTGACATTTATGAGTATCATCCATATAAGGAGAATAATAAAAATAACTAGATTATTGGGTTGTTGTGAGAATTAAATGTGTTAATGTATGTAGTTTTCAGCAGATTTTCAAAAGTAAAGCATTTAAAGCGGTGTCCAACACATGCTAACTATTCCACCAGTGTTAGCCTTTATTATTTCTATGTACAGACTCTAGTTCTGTGGAACAGAGCACACTCAGAACAATCCCATCTAGGACCATTCTGGAGATAACAATGAGCTTGGAGTCAGAGGAAATGGACTGTCCATCTTTGTTCTGCCCTTTACCAACATGTAATCTCAGGGAAGTCAACCTCAGTATGCCTGACTCTCCCCATCTCTAGGAAAAGCTAATGTCACCTACCTTGCCAGCCAGTGGGAAGATGAGACAAGTTAATACATGGGAAAGCACTTTGTTAATGGCAGCACACCACACAAACATGAGATGTTATATCTTGAAATGTGTGCAGTGAGACTCAGGTTGACATTTTATTGAAAAGGAGAAATAAATGAGTCACGTCTTCCTTTGCCTGTCACCCTGTTCTGTCAAAAGTGATGATTCATTGGCCAAAAATGAAAACAAGGCTGTCATGAAGACTCAAGTGAAAGTTTTTATTCTGCTTAGAGGAGCTCTGATGGCCCTGTGTATTATAGCAAAACAAAACTATTAACTGGAAACTCAGATACTGAACTCTACCACTGCAGAAAATAAACACGAATATGTTCAATATAGCTTATTTATTTTGCTATTTTATGAAATATACTTTTTATAAAAATGTTTTTATTTTACTCTCCTTTTAAAATATAAGTTGTGCCATGTAGTTGTGAAAAAGTTTTATAAGGATACAATTTTATTACTATTGCAAAAATTTATAAAGAAACTTATTGTAAAATACTATCTGAAAATAATTAATAAGTGAAATAAAATTATAGAAAATTAATAAAATAACTATAAATTAAATTTACACTGTAAGAGTGAGTTGAGAGAGTAATACCTAGTTTATTGTTAGTATTTGCTACCTGCTCTCTAGAGCCTTGCCACTCACACTTTAATGAGAAAATGGATCACCTTGGGATGTGTTAAATTGCAGATTCCATTGCAGCAAACGTGGGGTGGGGCCCAATGCTGTGCATTTCTCACAAGCACCCAGGTAATACTCACACTGCTCTTCTGCATACTATACTTTGAGTAGTGTGTAGAGGCTGTGCAACAGTAGTAGGAGAAAAACATTTTCTGAATCTCTGCTGATTGACTGCCAATTCTATTTTGGCTGTCAGTTGTTGAGATCCTCAAGAAATAATGCCCCTCTTTTTCATAAGTTCTAAACTAGTTGAACAGTGAAAGAAAAGGTAAATATTGAAGCAAAAGTAGCACCTCTATTACTGCTGCAAGTCTAAGGTGGAGGACATAGCTTAGCATGAGAGCAGCTGGTTTGTTCTCTGACCCACAGCCAGGCCCACCTAACCACCCTGCCCAATCTGCACCAGCCTGCTGCAGACCCCGCTGCAAGAAAGGCAGAGGAGAGCTCTTCCTGTCTTGGGCTAGCTCGGTCTCAAGAGGAAGAAGTGCCTGGTGGAATTGAGAAAAATGGTTGGAGAGTGGCCTGGAGTTATAATGCTTCATAAGAAGAAAACATCCAAAGGACCCAAGAAGCAGTTTCCATTAACATCAGTGGCAGAATCATCTCTCTCTCTTTTTTTAAAAAAAAACTTATTTACTCATTTATTTTTTCCAGTCTCCTACAAATATCTTTCTTCTATTCCAGGTTTCCTCCCAAAATGTTCAAATGATGATTTAGTAGTTTTTTTCTGTATACTCCACTTGGCACTGTGAATTGAGGGAAGGGCCACAAGCCAGTCCTAGTGTGGGCACCCTGTGAGTTTAAGAAGAAGGGAGTGTATGAGATGCGGGACCTCGTACCCCAGGCAGAAGGGAGCAGTGTGGTCACCACAACCATCGCTGCCTCTGCACCAGGCACAGGCCTGCCTCCGTCTTTGACCCTTAGGGAGGAGACGTCTTGGAGGGCAGCAAGCTCCTCAACACTCATCAGCAACCGTGGGGATTGGGTGGAGAGGGCATTTGCACCTGTTTTCATCAGCATTTTACCTGAGCTGGGCTTTTGTGCTGCTTGGACAGAGCCCCATTGTTATGAAGTGAATATTGTGCTCCCCCCAAATTCATATGTTGGAACCTAATCACCGACATGATAGCATAAGGAGCTGCGGCCTCTGGGGGTGATTAAATAGGAGAATGGAGTCCACACAAGTGGGATTAGTGCCCTTGTAAGAGAGAGCCCAGAGAGCTTCCTCCTGCTTCTGCTATGTGAGGACACAGCAAGAAAGTGCCTTCTATGAACGAGGAAGAGGGCCAAATGACACTCGACACCAAATCTGCTGACACTTTGATCTTGGACTTCCCAGCCTCCAGAACCATGAGCAATAAATTTCTGCTGCGTATAAGCTACCCAGTCTATGGAATTTTGTTACAGGAGTCTGAATGGACTAAGACATTCTGGGACTCCAACACTGGAGACCTGCTGTATTTACACAGCCCAGTGACAGCAGGGATCGTCATAGGACAATGTGGGGAGAGCAAGGGAAGAGCCTCAGATGTTTCTTCCAGTCTCACTGCCTTAACCAACTGCCTCTTTTTCAGTATCACAGAGGCTTCAGACAGAAAACATCAAGGTAACAAGCAGAACTTAAGTCCACACAGAGCAAGGCAATAATTAGGGGGAAAACATCCAGAAGAGTCATCAGAATTAAATGAACTGGATAGATGAGAGATAGAGTTAGATATACCAAAGAAGTTATGGGAAATAAGCAAGCGAAAGATGTTCGACATGATTAATCATTAGGGAAATGCAAATTAAAATAATGAGTTTAGGATGGTTAAAATCTAAAAAAAAACCCTGACAATACCAAATATTGGTGAGAAGGCCATGGAGCCAGCAGAACTCGCTCCTACTCTTGGTTAGAATGTAAAACAGTATAATTGCTATGGAAAATACTCTGGCAGTTCCTTCAAAAGTTAAACGTTCACTCACCACGGGACCTAGCCGTTTCATTCCTAAGTTTTACCCAAGAGAAAAGAAAGCATAAGTCCATAAAAAGACATGGTCACAATGTTCATGGCAGACTTATTTGTAATTGCTCCAAAGTGGAAAAAATCCAAGTGTCCATCAACAGGTGAATGAATAAGCACGTTGTGGTACCCCATGCAGTGGAACTCTACTCAGCAACTGATACACACAGCTGCATGGAGAAATCTCAAAATAATTACCCCGAGTGAAAGAAGCCAGACAAAAATAGTATACACTATATTATTCCACTTACATAAGATTCTATAGACTGCCAGCCTATCTACAGTAAAAGAGAGCAGACTGTGATTGCCTGGGGACAGAGAGGTGGGTAGAGATGGGTGGAGGGAGGTATTACAAAGGGACACTATGAAACTTTTGTAGATGGTGAATATGTTTGGTGTCTTGGTTGGGTGAAGGTTTCATGGATGTATACACATGTCATAACTTACCAAATTGTGCACTGTAAATATGTAGTTTATTGTACGGCAATTATATGCCCATGAAATTATTAAGCTTAGAAAAACCTCACTAACCTCTTTGGTACTTCCTGTTTATTGCTGTAGGTGGGTGGGTGTCTGACAGCTGGTAGCCAGGCCTAACTCAAAGGTCCAGGGTGGTTGTCACCATTACCCCTGCTGTTGCTGCTGATGGCCTGTTGCTCCCGTGACCACCTGGGGATCTTGGGTGATAAGAAGTACAAATGAGGGCCGAACCCGTGGCGCACTTGGTAGAGTGCTGCGCTGGCAGAGCAGCGACGCTCCCGCCGCGGGTTCGGATCCTATATAGGACTGACCGGTGTACTCACTGGCTGAGTGCCGGTCACGAAAAAACGACGAAAAAAAAAAAAAAAAAAAAAGAAGTACAAATGAAAGACTGGGGACATAGTTACTGCTTCTGCAGTGTGGGGATTCCACATGAAGTCCCCTTCCCCTCCTGGTCCTAGGTGTTGGCTACTCTCCCAGGACTGTGAGGTACGTCTGTCATCACATACCTCCCCATCTCTCTCCAGAACTGAGCAGGGTGGTGGAGGACAGCACCAGCTCGTGAGCCACACTGCCCAGCTTTGCTTTTAGGATTCATCACTTGGTGGCCTTGTGACCTTAGACAAGTATACTATCTTTCTAGGGCTGCTGTGACCAAGCACCCAAACGGGTGGCTTAGAACAACAGAAATTTGTTGTGTCACAGTTTTGGATGCTGAAGTCTGAGATTGCGGGGTCAGCAGGGTTGGTTCCTCTGAGGGCTGTGCGGGAGAACCTGCCCCATGCTCCTCTCCTGGCTTCTGGTGGTTCGCTGCAATCTTTGGCGTTCCTTGGCTTGTTGGCAGCATAATTCCAATCTTTAAATATGGTTATCCCTGTGTGTGTGTGTCTGTCTCTTCACATAGCATTCTTTTTATAAGAACACCAGTCATGTTGAACTAAGGGCCCATCCTACTCCAGTATGACCCCATCTTCAATAATTACATCTGCAACAACCTTATTTCCAAATAAAGCCACATTCTGAGGTACTGGGGGACAGGACTTCAACATATGAATTTTGGGTAGACACGACTCAACCCATGAAAACAACATATTTAACTTCTCAGTGCCTCAGTTTCTTCTCCTATAAGACAGGGATATTAGTAACACCTACACTGCAGAGTTGGTGTAGAGATTCGATCATTTAGGACTTGTAAAGTGCTTGGAGACATCCCTGGCACACGGCAAGCAGATGGTAAATGTTGGCTGTAAATATTGTTCTCTCCAATCACGTGTGCAGATTTTGACCCTGGAAAGATCTTTTGTTCTGGATTTACAAACTAACAGTTCTCCCATCTAACTATCAACCAAAGTTTTTACTGCACCTATAAGAATAATATAAAGCAGTATATGCTAAGTCCTAAAGTCCAGGGGAGGTGATATTTCTGGGTGCCAAGTAGTCACAGAAGCCTTCATGAGAGATCTTAGTAGACCTTGAAGATGGGGAGGGGGATTTGAATCTTTTCTCACTATCCCTTTTTGTGCATCTTATTTGGGGAAAAATTACTGATCTTTGAACTTCAACTTCTCACACCCCAGAGATTGTGCTGTGGGCAAAAGACTTGGGAAAAACATTAGGAATGAGACCGTGGCTTTTGAGCAGAGCATGTTGGGTTTATTAGCTCAGTAATTCCACATCTGAGTACAAAGACAACTAATTTCCAATTATGACCCATTGGGATCAACCCCCCCGGGAGACCTCTCCTGCAGTAGCTGTTGTGTCTTCCAAAGGTGGTTTTAAGCTTTATGGCCACAGGGGGTCAGTAGTGTGCTGTGGGTCTACAAAGAGGCAAAATCCAAAAAACAAACAAAAACAAAAAAACCCCCAAGCCTCCTCTAGGTAGCTTTAATACATAGACTCCTTATTCTAAACTAGAAATATGTTTCTCTTCCATACTTTCAAATACATTGACAGGTTACTTTGAAGACAATACACTTTCAGTTTATAAAATAGAACAGGAACTGACCTCTTCATCAAGACTCCAGTACTATGATACTGGTGTGTTTGAAGAAATGAGTATTCTTATTAAACCTATGTTTTAAAAGAATGTTACCACTTATATCACATTTAGATCACAACTTTTCAAAAAAACACATTCAATCACATCTAACATTAGAATTATGTTAAGCATAATTTAAGATTTCTTTGATGTTTGGACTGGCACTTTGGTATCCTGCATCTCATCATTATGGGTGCTATGAGTTAAATGTGTCCCTTGAATGTTTGTGTATTGGAAACTTGACACCCACCATAACAGTGTTAAGAGGGTGGGAAATCCAATTATATATTTGAAAGATGAGGCCTTTAAGAGGTGACAAGATTGTGAAGACTTTGCCCACAGGAATGGATGACAAATTAAATGATGGTTTAATGGGTGATCACGGGCATGGTTCTGATGACTTTATAAGGAGAGCAAGTGAGCAGGTTACCTCTCTTGCTCAGCCCATTCTCACCATGTGACATCCTGCGTTGCTACATTGTGACATCCTGTGTTGCTACGGAGAGTCACCACCAAGAAAAGGCCCTCAGCAGATGTGTTCCCCAGACTTTGGATTTCCCAGCCTCTGAAACTACGAGAAATAAATTTTATTTTTTTATACATTACCCAGTTTCAGGTATTTTGTTATAAGCAACAGAAATGAGCTAATATAATGGGCAATTGCTCATCTTTTCCAGTCCCTATTTCTCACCTTTAAGATGGGATTAATATAGTTATTTTCATAATTAAGTGAAAAAATGTAGGTGAAGTGCCTATCATTAAGCCCTAAACATTTTGTGTTTCTGGATGCCCAGTGTCTTTCCTATTTGAGGAGAATCAGAAGACATGGGGAGAGAAGGGCTTGCCCCTACTCCGGTGGAAGTCAGAGGGAGGCAGATCTTTTTTCTGCTCTCTGACCCCTGGCTGCCAGAGCATGGACAAGCGGACGACGAATGGCCAATCAGGTGCATCACTGGGACTGGGCATCCCAAAGGCTCAAGGCCACTTGGATATTATTTGTGACAGCAGGTGTGAGGCTAGTGACACGACAGCAAGTAGGCTGGGATCAGCAGAGTCCGTAAGCGTGGCTTTGCCTACCTTAGTTTTCTGCCTAAGTAAGCACAGCTCTCCCAGCAATTCCGGAAGCTAATTCATATCCTCTAACACATTCACCTTTTATTTACATTGGCCAGAAAATCTGTTGTTGCTTGCAACCTAAAATACTGAAGAAGGCAAGCTTCAACTTTAAGTTTATAGTAAATGTGCAAAATTACTAGTTAAAGAATTCTGGCTGGTGGATAGTAGAGTTTCTCCTAAATTTTATTCCACAGTACAATCCATGGTTGTAAAAGAAAACCTGAATAATTCAAAGGAGGGCTAGATTTTTGACATGACAATAGAGATAATGTTTCCTAGGCTTGGAGAGCAGGGTTTCAACCATCCCATAGTAGTTTCAGCCAAGCAACAGGGTCGTCTGAGAATGGCTGTGTGTACTCAGCACCACTGGTTGCCTGGATGAGTTAACTAGGTCCTGGGTGGTTTCCCATGGGACCAGTTACTTCCTTTCTCTTACCCCTACACCAATAGGCCTTAAATGAGACTAAATGGAAATACCTCTGAAATCCATCGATAAGAGAGCAGGAGAAACACTGTGTATATATATGTTTACGTATAGACATGCTTCAATGTTAAAATCCGGATTCCTGTGCATGAATTACTTAACAATACCATATGGCCACTAACCATTGTATCAGAAGGTAAACATTTTCTCTTCAGATGATATTAGAGAGATCATTTGTTCAGTTTTTAAAATTACATGTCATCTATTTTTGAAATGTCTCGTTATGATTGAAAGTCTATAAGTATAATCAAACCACCACCGACATCAACAAGCAAGCAAACCCCGAGTCACTGTTATTTGTTTCTCCAAACTGCCCTTATTTCCTAACATCACGTTCGCCAGACATTATCTTTGTGGGAGAACATCCATTTTCTTCTTCCTTGTCTCTCTGCTCCTCCTCCGGCCTTCACCTTGGGAATGAAGCGGTTAGAGAAAATGATCTCTTTGTAAATGTTGGATGAAAATGGGCTTACCACCCTGTAATAAGGGGAGACATTTGTATCAAATATATTCTAGGTTGATGATAAAACCATCTAATAAAATTAGTTAATTATGCTTGGGTTCAACTGTTTATTATGTTGGAAAAGTAGGGTTTGGGGGCAGGTCTGAGATGAAGAGATCGGTGGTAAGGGAAGACTCTATAATTTATAGCTTTTACTACCAGTAAAATCTGAAGTCTTGCAAAATCTCAATGGTGCCCAATTACATAAAACCAAGGTCATTTTTCTTGCATCATCAATATTTAAAAGCCACTTGGCTGACCATGTTGGGACACCTATGTTTTGAAGCATATGAGGAAACAGCTGTGATCACATTTATAGTATTCCTTTGAATAATGTGCTATAAATTCAAGACGTGTAATTGCAAATTTGTAATGTTTACAGACATGTTTTCACTCCAAGTAACTTTAAAAACTAATAAAATGAGATAAAATCTTGGGAAAAGGGAGGCAGCTCATTTCCTTTAGCTTTTTTTTTTGCTTTTTAAAAACTGTCTCTTTGAACTTACTGCTTTTCACATAATATTCTTTCCCCCCAACTCTTGAATATTTTCAAACTCACTTTATGGTCTTGAATGACTCCTTTTTATACCAAAAAGAGACGTATTTTGCAGAGCTCCTTTTCTTACCAACTCTAAGGTGCAAACCTTTATACTAACATTTGTCTGGAATATGGTTAAAAAGATGTTATCTTTCAAAAGTAAACAGAGGAAAAATGTAGGTAACAAATCTAATAAAGAGAATGCATTTAACAGCATGGTGGATAGGAAAAAAGATTATTTTTTCTTGCACCATTGGTATTTATAAGTCACTGGATGAGCCATTGAGACACCTCTGTTTGTGGCATGCAAAGTTGACAGCTGGGTCACATTTATAGCATTTCACTTAATACAGTGCTTCAGAGCCCGGGTTCAGAATTTCTGATTCGCAATTTATAGGCATATGAGGGGTCTTCAAAAAATTCATGGTAAGATTCACATTATCTTTTCATTCTATTTTTCCACAACTTTTTGCTGTACCCTGTACTTGCCTCCAGATATCAGAAAACTTTTAAATAGGAAAAAATCATGGCAAAGAAATCATACGTGCTTTTTTTTCTTCTTTTTAACCATTTTGGCAAGTAAGGAATTACTGGTAGTATGATAGCGCTTTCTTATAAGAAATCACTCTAAGATCTCAAAATACCACCTTCATACCAGAGTCATACTTAAACAGCCTCTTTCCTCCCACACCTACCCTAAACTATAAAACCCTTTAAGCAGTCAAAAACAGCTTTTTCATGCAGCATACTGGTGAATTTTGTGATAAGTCTTGTTGAATTCTTCAGCCTTTGGCAGCAAAATATTTGGAAAGAATATGGGCTGTGGAGCTTCACCGATCAGTGATCAAACAGCAGCTCAGCTAGATGCCCTTGGAATTGAATTCAGTGAACCTTGGCTCACTCTTTGATGAAATGGATAAAACAATGCCAACTCTACAGAATTGTTTCAAGCATTAAATGAGAACGACAAAAATAGCTAAGATTCGTGAAGGAATTTCTATTTGCCAGGCACTGTCTGGAATCTTCATGCTTGACACTTCAGGTAGATCAAGTGCACATGGAAAAGGTGCTGCACAAATTAGGTGCTGCACGAATTATGTGCTGTATGAATTAGGTGCTGGATGAATTTATTTCCCCTTCCTATATCATTACAATTCTTGTAAGAAAGATTTTTAATGAGAACACAATAGCCTAAAGGACACATCTATGTACGTTACCATTTCCCTGCAGTTGAAGAGTATTTATATCTTTTCCACTTTTTGTTTGTTTTGCTATTAAAACGTACACTGTAGTGAATATCATTGTACATGAATTTCTACCTGCATTTTGAACATTTTTACCTTGGTAGAGAAGCCCAGAAATACAATGACTGAGTCAAGGGATATGAACATTTTAAAGCCATTTGCCTTCCAATTTGTTTCCCTAATTTCTCCATCTCATCCTATCCTCACCAAAATGAGTATTGTAATTTAATCTTTTTTTCTAGTTAACAGGTGTAAATGGTATTTTGTTTTAATTTAAGATTTTAAAATTACTAGTGAATCGAACAATAAAAATTTATTGAAAATTTATGTTTCCTCTTTTGAGAACTGGTTATGTCTTTTTCCTATTTATCTATTGCTTTGGTGTTTTTCTTGTTGACCCATAAGAGCTCTTCATATATGAAGAATATTAACTCTTTGTTCATTGTCTATTGCAAAAAATTTCACACCTCGCTGCTTTTCTTTTAATTCAGTTTATGTTAAATTTTAAGATTCAAAAACATAAAGTTTTATGGGGTGAAAATTTATGAATCTTTTTTTCATTATTACTTCTTCCATTTTTTTAACTGTCTTGTAGTTTTTTTTAAGTTTACTTATTAATTTTTTTTTGCATTCTATGATGTTGCAGAGCAGTTGGGGGGAAGGGGACAGGGGAAGGGAGAAGGAAACAGGGTGGGAGCAGGAGGAAGGAGGATGGGTGGGGCTGAGGCCTGTGGCACCCCCCTCATTCCTGCAGGGGAGACCAGGGGGCTTCCAGTGGTGGCTTGGTCACTGCTGGGCTGGGTGCAGATGTCAGAGGGGTATGGCTGTATCCTTCAACCCCATAGCCTCAGCTTGGGTAAGTCTGGTGCGCTTTCTGCAGCAGCCCTGTGGTCATTGCTGGGCTGGTGACAGGTGTCGGGGGTGTGGCCTAGGTCCTTAGCCCTCCATTACCCAGGCTCCGGTGGTTGTCACTTCTTCCATCGTTTTTATACTCTAAAAGCCCTTCACCTTCCAGGGATCAGAAAAATAGTTAAAATGCTGACTTCTAAGTTCGTTTCTGGTTTGAGGTTTTTCAGTTTAATTCTTTGATCAATCTAAAATTTGTTTTGATGTGTGATGTGAGAGGATGAGAATTTTCTTTTGACTGAACCACAAAGGTGGGCCCATATACCTGGTCCCCTTAATGTAAATGAACAAAGATACCAAAGCAAACACCCAATGCCAAGAATAATTAATGGGTTTTCTATTTGGAAACACTGTCTTTACAAAGGAAAGAAACTCAGGAAACTTTTTTGTAACCTCAGATTTAGCCCAAGATTTTTTTAAAACAGGGAAATCTCTTTTCTTCTTATTTATTCAAAGCATAAAATATGTTACTTTTACCTTATTTCAGAGGATCCATATCTGATTCTATTGGTATATAAAGAGGCTTTTACATCTATATCTATATATCTTTATATTTATTTATCTACACACATCCATACATTCTTCATTTAGCCACCCACTCACCTCCTAAAGCTTGTGAAAATACAATGATTACATCCAGGTAAATGAGAAAGTTAGAGCTGCTGTACAAAGGACTTTCTGGGTTAATAATTCCCTGCCACGTTGCAAGTTAAGACCTCAAGAGGGGATCCTGATTGAGATTGAAGCATATACATAAATAAATCCCCAGCCAATGCTTGATTTGAATAGATATATGGGAGTTGGGGACAGAATTGACCAGATGCCGGACCATATGATAAACACAGAGGATCATGGTGTGGTATAAAAACCAGGCATTTATATGGTACAGCTGGCCATGCATAATCTTCTACTAATTTATAAGGCAGGAGCATCTGCTCTCTAGCAGCCACTCTTTCCAATTTTCTAACAGCCTCATCCTTGAGTCTCTCACTTAATTGAGCAGCCCGGTGATGTTGCAGGAAAGAAAGGAGGGTTATCACCAAGGAAAAATGACATGGCCCGGAACCCTGCCTTTCAGAGGAAAAAGGGAGAAATACCTTGATTCTTCATCTCATTCTGGATCCTTGGGCTCATCCTGCCTAAGTCTTCTCTTGTGGATGGTGGCATTTTGAAATTGCTCTTTTAAATGGAGTGTCTTGGGCTGCCATCACTGGATAGAGGCTTTCTCTATAAGGAGAAGTTTCTCTCTGCCCTTTAATCAACAAGAGGAGAATCTAGGCCAAGCTAAATCCTCACATTGCTTTCACTTAGAGTTAGTATTAGTTTCTGTTTATCAAATCAGCTAGTATTTCCTGGGGACTACACAGGCAAAATTGGGAGGCAAGAGCTATGACCCCCTCCTCGCCTTACCCCCCAACCCCTGTGAGAGGGCCTGACTCCATGCTCACTAGTCTTTCCTTCTCGTACCATCTTTCTTCCTAATTCCTGCAGGACAGGGTGGGGTTAGGGTGGTGGCATCCCCTTCGTTACCCGCTAGACTAGGCCCAGCTTTCTACGACGTCTCTGTTTAACCCCACTGATGTATTTGTTGATAGAGGCTTAGAATATTTTTGTTTTAAAAGGAACTTCTAACACTGATGTTAAAAGACACAAAGGAAGAAGCATCTTAATGACAGACTCTTGTTTTCTGAGACACATAGGTAAAATCATTTAAAGAAGAGAACGACTTGATCTTCAGGTAATAGTATTTTGGAAGAAGCCCATTAGTCTTGGGCTTAGAAGAGGCTTTGGCTCTTCTTGTGCCACTGGTACAGCACTGCGATGTTGGTTATGTCACTCAGCCTCTCTGAGCCAGTGTTTTCACAACTTCACAGTGGAGACTAAAGACCTCCAACTCATTTTTGAAAAATACCTTTTAAGATAGGACATTAGAGAAATATGAGGGTACTTCAAAAAGTTCACAGAAAGATTTATATTATCTTTTAATTCTATTTTTTCTATGAACTTTTTGAAGGACCTTTGAGTAAGTGACTGTGATTAGGTCTAGGGACATAATGGAATATTAGAGCTATAAGTAAGGTGAACTTATAATTTATTATCCAAACCAAGATATTTTTGAGAGAGGAAAAAATTGTGTGGACTGGACAGGATACTGGGATAATGGTAAACTATCCTGGAAAAACATGGACATGTTGGTCCTCTTGGCCATAAAAGGCTCTAGAAGCCATATGCTGTAATTATTCATAGTACCAGCTTTGTCTTTGAACACTACTGTACCCATAAGAGGGGATGGGAAAATAAAGAACCTTTCCACTGATAGATTAAGTGTTTGGAGAAACCAAGCACATTCAAAATATTCTATGAATGTTACATTTAGTGACCTTCCAGTGTTGCCCATGGACCCAGCATTACCTTGGCCATTGTATTCCCTCAAGCCTCTTGCCCTCCCCATCTAATCATATTGATAGTGGAGCAGCAAGAGTAGCAAAGATTCACGCTAAGTGGTTGAGATGATTTCTGCAGTGCTTTGCATGTAGTCGGCAAGGATCAGGGCAAAACATTGATCCTGTTGATGCCTTTTCACCCCCTCCTTCAACTTTACCCGTTACCCTGGGGCCTGCATGCTGTCTTTGAATTCCCATGATCTCCCTACCATGTCTGCTCTAAGACCAGATTCACTGATGGTGCCCTGGGTTTTGATAGAACAAAGTTTCCCAAACTCCTCTGATTATAGGAATCACCTCGGGTGCTCTCCTGGTTATTCTGAATCAGAAAGTTTGGGGTATGGTCTGCTGATCTGTGTATTTAACCAAGTTTCTGGGTGAGTCTTATGATTGTATGAGTCTGAGACACATGGACTTAATAAATATGAAAGTAGAAAAACACCTCTGAGATTATTTAAGCCAGTGGTTGTCATAGTGTGGCTCTCCAACTAGTAGTATCAGCATCACCTGGAGCTTGTTGGAAATGCAAATTATGGACCCTATTGAACAGGAAATCTGGAGGTATGGCCCAGTTGTCTGTATTTTAACAGCCCTCCAGATGATTCTAATGGAGGCTTAGCTTCCAGAACCACTGATTTAGTCCAACCCTTTCCTGTTGTCTTCCATTTTACAGATGAGGAACGTTAGCACTTTTTCTCTCACTGTGGGACCTTGGATATTGAGGTTAGAGAGGAACAAGTATTATAATATTTGGTGACTGTGAACAGGGTGGCCAGACAGATAGTAGGTATGTTCTCAGTGGTACGGTCCTCAACTTCCTCTCCCTACCCCCAGAGTGAGGGGTCTTATCTGTAGATAAGGACTTATGTTTGCCAAGGAGACTGCTAAAAGACACAAGGCTTCTGAAGAGCACCCCTGTGGTAACCAGAGCCTGGGGGTTAGTAGTGACTCCCCACTTAAGAAATCCCCTGAGATCCCAGCCACCAAGAAGCCCCAGTTCCGTCTAGAGAAAGACATGTTTCATTCTTGGGAAAGTTTCAGCTCTGCTTTTGGTTGTTACTCCCTGCTCATTCTCAGGGTGTTTGATGAACAACTCCTCCAATGAGTGCTGCAGTAGAATCTGAAGTTGTAACCTGTGGGTGGGTATTGCTGTGGTTTAATCACACATCTTCTCATCACACTGTGGGGAAAAAATGAGCATTCTGCAGATAGTATGGCCATCCGTGTTGTCCTCAAAACCAGTGCTCCCAAATGTCAGTCATTAGGCTACAATTTTCACGGTGTTTCCAGTATTCAAATACAATATGTACTATCATTTATTTAATATTTCTAAATTACTCAACTTAAAAAAATTGACTATTTTAGAATAGTTTCAAATTTACAACAAAATTGTCAAGATAGTACAGAGAGTTTCCATATAACCCACACCTAGTTCTCCCTATTATTAACATCCTGCATTAATAGGGTTCATTTCCTACAATTAATGAACTAAAATTGATACATTATTATTAACTAAAGTCCATACTTTATTCAGATTTCCTTAGTTTTTACCTAGTGTCCTTATTTCTGTTCCTGGATCCCATTTAGGACACCACATTTAATTTAGTCCTCACGTTATATTTGGGTTCTAATCCAGACCTGCTGAACAGTGAACTGATACAAAATGATAATACTCTGGCTACTGCTATTGCTGTGAGTATTAAAGCCCCTTGTCTCTGACCCAGAAGTCCAATGTCTTCTGCCAACATCTAAGAAACATTGACAAGCTAATTAGCTTCCAAGTAGGGTAAAGAATCAGACTTCTTAGAATTCTTAGAGTTGTTGACAACGTTTTTGTTGAACAATTGAGGCATTCAAAAAAGACACGGAATATATTAAATTAAAAAATATTTAAAATTCAATTAAATTATGAAAGCTTTTTAAAAGTGATTGTTAAAAGTTGCCAGATTTTATCCAAAGTGATCAGGTTTATGAGTTGAATTTAAAAACTCAAGGACTAGGTAACTATTCTGATTTTACCATCACATATTGTATGCAAGCACTGATATTCAATTTTGTACCCTACAAATATGTATAATCAATTATGTTTTAATAGAAAACCTTCAAGGAATAATAAGAAATTTGAATTTATAATTTTCATAAATAAGGTATTAATTTTTAAAAATTATAGCATCCCCTAAATAATTTTTTTCAGTTCCGGAAAGCCATTGTCAAGGATGCCATAAGACTCAAAAAGACAATACTGAATCAGTCTTGGGTTGTTGTCATATTGGAACCCATGCTGTAAATGAATAAATTTACTGAAAAGTGTTTATGGCCAAGAATCACAAAGCTCTACTACCCTCAAAGGTATTTGAATTTTACTGTAAGATAAACAGCCTTACCCAAAGAATAAATGTCTAAAGGTGGAATAGTTCTCCTCAAGTCACATTATGGGGCAAGCACCAGTTCTGCAGAATGAAAGGGTATAGCAAGCTCCCTCTACCTTGATTGCTGATGAATCCTCAGTACCTAAACCTGGTATGTCATTTGTGTTTATTAAATACGTGTTATAGGATTGTAATTAAATGAATGAATAATCAGATTTTAGCTATGGCCAGATTTTAGTTTTAGGAAGATTACTCTGGCTATAATATGAAAAAATAGAAGTGAGAAGGCAGCACTAGGTAGGACACTAAGCAGGAAGTCTGTGGCAAGACTTGAGAGTTGATACACAGCCAAGGCTTCTTGGGTTTGGGGCCCAAATCCCACCTTCTTTAAGCAAATAACCAGTCTTATTCAGGAAAACACCCACTGACTTATTACTGGGCCCTGAAGGAGGCTGAAAGTCTGGCCATGGAACTCGGTGTGCTCATATAGCCTGAGCTTCCCATCATGAATGGGTATTCTCTGGGCCATCGAGCCATGAGGCATGAGGGGCATCTCAAGACTGGACATCAAGAACGTCCCAGCCATGTTCTTACAGCATAAATAGGCTGCAGGACGTTGGCAATCAATGCACAAGACAACCCACTCCGTGAATGTGTGGCATACTCAGTCTCTTTCCCAGACACACCAGTGTTTTCTCCATGTTCTCATGAGCAAATGCCTTTGCAGTAGGGATGGAGGTCATACGGGGCTGAAAAATATGGGCCCTCTGTCACTGCAGCTGACCTGTTACTTCCAGTTGCAGTGCCCTGTCAGGCAACAGCAGTAAGCAACCTGCATGTGAGCATATCCTGGAGGGGCAGTGATTTGTCCCAAAGGGAGCAGACACATCAGATGTGGGTCTGCTTTCCTAGCCCACCATGCTCCTGTGTGGCTCAGCAGCTGTGGACTTATTGACTGTATTATTCACCATCATGTTTTTCCACACAACAGAGCTTCTGACAAAAGAACTAAAACTTAGTTGGCTTTGGGTCTATTTGCTTCCTCCAGTTAGTTACCTGAGCTACTGAGCTCTCTCAAAGTTCTTTTCTGGACATAGGTTTTCAGACTGACATATTTCCTGCTTGTAGGTTTGCCACACTTCTGTTTCCTCTTTTAATGGCAGGTACCTTCAGGCCACGTGAAAAAAATTGGCTTCGGTAGGAAAGCAACACCCAGAATTTGTTCTTTGCCTGAGGCTTCCTGTCTTTGTTTGGCTGGAGAGTCTTAACAGGCCTTTGAGAAAGCTGGTGGCAGCAGTTTTATCTCCTGCAGTTTGTTTCCAGTGTACTGCTGTTACAAGCTGTCTTTATGTATCAGCTGGTTTTTTAAGCCTTTTCCTTACAAGTCTCACCATCCTGGATACTATTTTCTGCCATCTCTGCTCACAAACTTGCCAATTCTTGCCCTAGTTTATCACTTATTAAAAAACGTTTTTTTTACAAACAGCAAAGAACAACCAACACAGATTGACATTCTGATTCTTTCCAATAGCTTCCTTTAAAGGAATAGAAGTGATCTGCTTTTCCAGTTTTTGTAGGCAATCATTTTTGCCAAGTATTTTTTGACAGCAGAACAGGGTCATCAACCTTTTAGCCTGAAATACCTGTATCCCCATCACCCATTATACAAATGCCACATTTTAGGTTTCAGTTATGTCAGCACCATGCCCTATTTCTGTATTATTTAGGGAAAGTGCTAAGATGCTGTAAAGAGAACCCAAAATGTTCTGGTTCAAATATGATAGATATTTATTTCTCTCACACCTTACAGTGCAGGGGTGGTAAGTGGGTTCTGTTTTATGAAATCATTCAGGGACGCTTATGAATAAAGACATGCAGTTGTCTTCGATGTATAGCTTCCACAGCTGCTGCAGAAATAGAAAAAGGAAGGGTGATTCAAAAGTCAACATCTTTCAAAAGATGAACCGGCAGGTGTACACATCAGTTTCATTTATTTACTTAGGCACATGACTACACCTAGCTGCAAAGGAGTTTGAAAAATGTCATCTCAAGCAGGGTAGCCCCACGCATTGGTGGCAACCCCTACTGATTATGGAAGCATACTGACTATGGAAGAAAACTACCTTATTCTTTATCATGTTTGTAGAGTAAGCTGCTATGACTAGTAAGAAAATGGTGTCATCTGGTCAAGGCACCTAGAATGGGGTTGGGAGGCCATTTCAGCTTGAGTTTCAGGCACGTATCATCCAAAGGCATCCTGAACTTCTAAGCTTTTCCAATCAGTCACGAAGTTGACAACCTCCTGGAAGAATAATAGCCAACAGACACATCTGTTGACCATCTCTTGACTGTTATTCCACATACCTCCTGCTAAACTGGAACATGTCTAGCTGAGGACTAACTCACAGACCATTACAGACATTTCCTTATTGCCAAGACTACTTAAAGACACTAGTACCAATTGCCGTGTTAGATAAACAACTTTTGTAACCATCTCCTCTTCTGACTGGTCTTTTTTTCTTTATAAGCCCAAACTTCTTTGTTTTTCCAGAGTGCTTTACATCCCGGGCTTCAGTCACTCCTCATCAACTCAAATGAACTCTTTGGTATTTAAGCTGTGCCTCAATTTCTTTCCAGGTCCACGTGACTAGACAAATATTCTCTAATTGTTCAACCATGTCCTTCTTGCCCTCCCTAAAACAACAACTTATAGGTTGTTTCCAATTTATTGCTATTAAAAACCCTCTTCATACATAAACATTTGCATCTTGTAATTTTGATAGCTGTACCCAACCTGCCCTCTGAAGATGTACTAATTTGTCCTCATACGAAGGGTACTGAGTGTGCCTACTTTTCCATAACTTCATAAAAGTACATCTTATCTAACTTTTTAGCCTTTGCCAATTTAGTAGGTAAAAGATGATATCTTGTTTTAATTTGCATTTCTTTAATTATGTTTAGCAATGTTTTCCTTTCTTTACATAATAATTTTATTTGTTTGAAGCTGCCTATTTTAAATCTTTGTCATTTTTCTGTTTGGATTTTGGTATTTTTGTATAAATTTTCATGAACACTTTACAGATGTAGAATGCTTTTCTTAATATAGTATTCCTGAGCCTCACTGTACACCGAAGGTGGGTAAACAATGGTGTGTGGGCCGAGTTGGCCCTGTAAATGAAGGTTTATTGGAACACAGGGATATTCTTTTTTTTTTAAAATTTTTTTTAACTATTGTCTTTGGCTGCTTTTGTGCTACCATGGCTGAGTTGAGTAGTTTCAGCATCAATCATATGGCCTTGAGCCTAAAATATTTACTCTCTAACCCTTTCTAGACAAAAGTTTGGTGGTTCCTGCCCCAGACTCACTGAGAGACTCTTCAGTGTTGGAAGCTGTGAACGTATATTTTGAAAAAGCCCGTCAGGTACTTTTTACGTTCGCCAACATTTGAGAAACACGATTCAGTTAGTAGCAGAATACAAAAAGGCATAGTTTCTCACTAGACTCCTTTCACCTCTTCTGCATTTCTTTTCCTTTTCCCTCCACATCCAACCACCCCAAAACCAAAGTCTTAAGAGAAGCGTACAGGGGATTTCCAAGTAAGTACAGCTAGTCATAATCTGTTTCTGGTTACTCAGGCACTACAAAATTCCTTAGATGTAGTAAAATTTTATTTTAAACAGTAAAAATTTGGGGCAAAAGCAAGAAATTGACATTTCTTATATATCAAAAAAGAAAACCCAGTTCTCTTTAGAAAACAATTCTAATACGCAAAGTCATATGTGTGTGCATTGACGTGCATATGTTTGCATAATTATGTGTGTGTATGTATATGCATAACACACACAGACACATATGCGTACATGTACATTAGAAGTGCCACTTTGGATTAAACCCATGATTCAGATAACCCAATGTTTTGTTTTCTGATAGATGGGCCCCTAAGAATGGGCCAGTCTAAAACTTTTCATGAACAAGGAAACAACTCAAATGACTGAAACTTTTCCCTCGATGTCAATTTCAAAGTTGAAGAATGAATCTGAACTATTCTACTTTCCCTTTGTACTCCATGTGACCCTGTCATCATGACTTTATTAGATCTTCTTTAAAAGGTATTTTTACTTTTGTGCCTACCCTTACTTAATCTCAACAAAGTGCAGTAGGGTTTTGTTTCTAAAAACAGAAAACACTTTGGGTGATGGAATTCAATTTTTACATAAATCACTAAATGGTACATGTATTTGTCCATTTCTGTTGTTTGGAACAAAATACCTAGAACTGGGTACTCTGCGAGAAAACAAAATTTATTGCTTACAGTTTTGGAGGCTGGGAAGTCCAAAGTCCAGGGAACACATCTGATGGGGGGGTCTTTTTTGGTGGTGGCTTTACAACAACGCAGGGGTCTCACATGGCAGAAAATGACAGCAGAGAGAGACACTCTCATGTGCTCTCCTTTTAAAGCCCTCAGAACCATGCCCCTGGCCACCATTATTAATCCATTCACAAGGGCATGGTCCTATAGTCCAATCACCTCTTCAAGGCCCTACTTTTCAATTACCATAATGGAATTTCCCACCCTCTTTACATTGTCACAGTTGGGACTAAGTTTTGGGGGAACATCAATCCACAGTACAGCATTTACTTTCTGTGTTCTTTTCTCTCTCATTAGAGGAAGTGCAATCAGAGGACAAGTAAACTAAGCCCACATTGCGTATGCCTAAATATTTAAAAGCAAACAAGCTGTTAAACCAAATATCTTCTATTCTGCAACCTTGACAAATGCACACTTGTAACCACAAAATTGAAAACTGTATAAAACTGTAGTTTTTATATGACTGAAAGTTGGCCAAATAGCAAAGATGACTGAATTTAATTGTTACTACATATATCTAGGTTTTTTGTTAATGGACAAGTGAGATTTAGATGAGTAATAAACTAAAGAGGTATGTGACTAATGCATTATTACCCATTTATTATTACTATTATCTATTATCTATTTACTTCATAACAATTATTATTTATGTCTTCATTTCTAATTACTCTTTTCATAATTATTAACTATGTTGTTTTAATCAAGATTTTCATTTATGTTCTGCTGACTGTAATGACAAATTAAACAACCTTCCAATAGTTGTTGTAGTTCTTAGTTTTTTACTGATTGCAGTTTGGAGAATTTTTACTGAGCTGAGGCCTATAAACCGCTTTGAAAAATCACCATGCTCTCACCAACTGAGCTAACAAACCAGCACCCAACTTTGGTGAACTTCATTTATTTTTTAAAGAAACTATTTATTTTTGAATAGTTTTAGATTTACAGAAAAACTGCAAAGATCATACAGAGTTTCCATGTAGTCCTTGCCGGTTTCTGCTATTACTAACATCTTATATTGCTATGGTACATTTGTAACATCAATGAACTAAAATTGATACATTATTATTAACTACAGTCCATACTTTATTCAGATTTCCTTTGTTTTTTCCTAATGTCCTTTTTCTGTTCCAGGATCCCATCCAGGATTCCACATTATTGCAGTTAGTCATCATGTTTCCTCAGACTGCTCTTGGCTATCACGGTTGTCCCACCAATTTTACTGTTAGTATTATAAATATCCACTGCACCCTGATGCACCTGGATTGGTCAAGAGCCAAAAAGTTTTTTCTCGAAGACGGATTACCTAATCCTAGCAGGCTCAGAAATCAAGAAAACTCTTTTTGATTGAAGTATTTTTTAAAAAATTTAATTTAAAAAAATTTGGGGCCATAAAACATGTCTTAATACATTTAAAAAGATCATAGAAAATATGTTCTCTGACCACAATAACAAGGAAATTTACTAAATTCACAAATGTGTGGAAGTTAAACACTCTCCTAAATAAACAATGAGTAAAAAGAAAAATCACAGGGAAATAAGAGAGTACTTTGAGATAAAAATCAAAGCGCAACATATCAAAATTTATAGGATGCAGGGCTCATGCAGTGCTTAGAGGAAAATTGATACTTGTAAACACCTGCTTCCGGACGGAGGGGGCCCCTGCCTCATATAGTGTAACTCTTCTAAGAACATCACATCGATATTCTCTATTGGGGTTTTCTTGCCTTTGTCAAATACTGTTGATTGTTTGCTATTTATTCAGTCTTTCATTTCAGTTTAATAATTCTATGTGTGTAAATGATGTTTCATATTCAGTGACTGAAATCTTCATTTAATAAAGAATACAAAGTCACAGGGACTCTGCCTGAATTGATTGAGCTGTGCATTTCATGAGATATTTTTCTTGCTCATTTTTATTGTTTTGACCAGTAATTAAAATTTTATTAAAAAATTTGTAAAGCCTAGTTTCTCTCATTGTTTCCAGATTTTAAAAGTTTAAGCAAACCATTTCTTTGAGGATGCTCTATATCTTTTTCTTTGCACATTCCTCACCCCCTTTGATATGTGTTTCACCAAGCTGCTTCATCTTTAGGCAGATGAAAACACTGTATCATTTATTTCATATTATGAAATCCAGATTATCAATTCCTAAAGTATTCTTGACTTCTAATTATTCTCAGTGGTCTAGTATTTTATTTTAATTTTTTAAATTTATTTTTAATTTTAATTTATCAACATGCAATGTAGTTGATTTTCATGTCCCTTTACAAATTCTTCCTTTTCTACCCTCTTTCTCCCCTGGTCAGTATCATATCTGTTCACTTATCTTGACAAGTTCAAGGAAGGAATTACTGATTGTTGTGTCTTCTTCCCCTCCTGCACCCCCCTCCCGATTTGATCTAGTATTTTTAAAAAGTGTGTTCAGATTGCTTGGAATTTGAATATATTTTTATGTGTATATAATTAAAACCAATGTTAACATAAAGCATAAAAATTATTATAGCATTGTTTACAAAAAGTTACTTTTCCACTAAAATGTTCAGAATATCTTGTTAAAATAAAAAGTAAAGTAAAATTATGGTGAATGATTATTGTATAACTAATAAAATTATATTTACAACTAATGAAATTTTAAAATCAATATTCAGTTAAGCTCAAACTTTGATGTTTTGAAATCTTAATTAAATCTTATGTATTTTTATAAAAATAATGCAATTCACAACTTTAGTGTTCCATCTCCCTTTAGTTGTCCAGGTAAGTGATTATGACTACCCTTTATGATATTATATGTAGATCTTTTGGATACAGTTTTAAGGGAAAAACATGAATGGTTCAATATTGCAAAATGTTCTTGGCTACTATGCTCAGCTGCTGCACATCCCACAATAATTTGTGAAAACCTCCAGAAACATGGTTTGGAGCATGCACAGAAACAAAAAAATGATGCTTCTGGAATATGATGCCTTGTGATGCAAACATTTATTAGTTTAATCCTGTGAGGCAGGAAGGATTTGGCTAATTGATTTGTCTTTTCTATTACTAAACACTGTATCTTTCAAGTCATCCTTGAAGTCTGAAGCTCTCTGCTCTGGCATACTCAGGAGAAGAACTTATCACCCTGCCCACTGTTTTGTTTCCAGACAGAGGGCAGGAGGTGTGGAGAAGTGTTCCTCTGTGGTCTAACTGGTATTGGTCGAGAGAGCAGATGTTGTGGGATATGGGTTTCGCTGTGTCCGCACATTGACTACGGTACACAGCATATGTTCTGTATGTTTGTACTGAATCAGAGAATCTGTGGTTAATCAGGACACCTTAACTGAGAGTGGATCTAGCTTGACTGAGGCCATGGAACTCAGAACAGAAGGGGTCAACAGATTCTTTACTGATCCAGAAGCTCTAGTGTATGAAGAAAATATGTTCTTCAGGGTTGTAAATTGTTTAATGTTTAATAAGTAAATGTTTTAAATTTACTAATCAATTGACATTCTTAAAAAGGCAATATTTCCTTAAATAATTGCATAATACTTTCACAAGTAATAAAAAGACTTACAAGTTTAATCAATTAGATTTCTCCAAACATCGAATCATTTATTAAAAATTTAATTAAAGGACCTTTAAAATGTAGTTAAAATCACGATTATAACTGCTTTAAGTCCCATAAGAAACACACGAAATACAAAATTTTGCGAAGTTTACAAAACTGATTAAAACTGTCATACCAAAATGATTATAAATAGCATAGATTAAACATTACTTATTATTCTTATCCTTCATATTCCCAGGGGTTGGGGTTTTACATTTTCTAGGGGTTTCAATAATCCTGCCAGCCACTGTTTTATTACTTGCTTAGGATTTCCATAACCTTACTGGATCTCAAAGAAAATAAAGGGCATTGCAGACCAGCGGATGTTGCAGTTTCTTGGGCAGAAATCACACGTTCTTGAGTTGCTCCATGCAAATCAATTCAAACCCAAGTGTCTGTCATAGGTTGAGCCTGTTTTAAAAATCATTCGCACTTGTTTCAACATGGGACTTTGAGGACCCTCCCTTTTATAGAGATTCTCAGTGTTTGAGACGTGCCTTTCTTCAAATGGGGTATCTTTTAAGTTTTGTGAGACTAGCTGTAGGTTACGCTATATAGATGTAGACTGCTGATATTTTTAAAAATATAGGTATTTATCATTAATATCTTATTAAAATTATTACCTATAATTAGTAGAAGTTTTGCTTTCTGTGAAGATGGAAGATTGAGTTGCCTGTATCGCTTGCTTCTTTAGGACATTTGGTGAGTGCATCTCTTTGAAGCCTCCCGCTGCCTGCCTTCATAGTAGATCTTCCTGAGTAGCCACCGTTGCTAACGTCCCTCTGGTTGTTAGATGAAATCAGCAGAGCTGATCACACCTTCCTGTTCTTGGTACAGTTCCCAGTTTTCTGGAACTGTTGGGCTCACTCGCATGTTTTTGTTCACTCTTTCCTGGTTACGTTACCATGCCCAGGTCCCACTGCTCTCTGCTCAGAAACAAAAGACTCATCAGTCCCATGGGCTGGTGTGAGGCAGGAAGTTTATTATCAGACATCTGAGGAGACAGACTTGAACTGTCTCTGAGCTTTAGAGTTTCAGGGGGGTTTATATAAGACAAAAGGACAAAGGGAAAAGTGTCGTGAAAAATGCCCAGAGATGGGATCGGTGACTGTGTTCACCTCAGCATGTCTCGATCTCAGTCCTTGGGCTCAGTCCTGTGGAGCCTGCAGTCAGACTTCTTGGCTCAGCTTTATCTCCTGCCCAGAACATCCGCGACTTCAAACAAAACTGCTAGTTTTGCGAGTTGTTGTGTTATGGCCTTGCTTTATTACTCCTACAAACTGCAGTGATTGTTCACTGTTCAAGCAGAATGCTTTCCTCACCGTTAAACTCGAACATGGCTGCCCTTATGCTAAGCTGATATTCGTGATGCTCTATCAGTCATTTAGATAGAAAGAAATACATACACTGTTTATACTTGGAGATATATATATGCTCAATTCAATAAAAGAAATCTCCTTGAATATCAGCATTGGCCTATATTTAAAAGTCAAAAATTAAACAACCTATTCCTTTCATTTTTCTTTAGTATTACAACCAATTTTTTTGTATATTTTATACTGACTTTTCTCTTTTGAGCTTTGTTTTGATCTTCTCCTCAAATTGGTGTAACCTGTCTGCTGGGAACCCCTTCAGCTGCCTTCTACTTGACCCTTTTAGCTCTGTGCCTGGTGTTTTAAGACAAAAATTTTATGTTCCAGATCCATCCTGATTTTTTTTTTTTTTTTTTTTGTCTGCCATAAGGACTCCGAAGAGTCTTACATCTTTGAATCGAAGGCTAGTGCTAGAGAGCAAAGTCTGAGTGTGGGAGGTGCATGTGAGATGGTGACGAGTGAGAGCTGCCACTGCTGCTGTTGACTGAACAAGAAGTAAAGACATTTTCAAGGTCATTGTGCCACATTATCATTCTAATTTACCATATTGTTATATTTTATTTTTATTATAATAAATGGCTTTATAGGCCACTAAGATATCCTTCTACAGGGATGAAGTAGAGAGTTGCGTGCTTTTATTAGGAAATTAGTGAGATTCTATATCTGGGTCATCCAGAGGGAAAGATTTATGTGTGTATATGTATGTGTGTCTATATGTGGTGTTTGTGTGTGTATGTGGTGTGTGTGTATGTGGTATGTGTGTGTGTGCTGTGTGTGTGTGGTATAAGTGTATTGTGTATGTGTGGTGTATGTGTATTATGCACGGTATGCATGTATGTAGTATGTGTGTGTGGTGTAGTGTTGTATGTGTGTGGTGTGCTGTGTGTATGCTGTGTGTGGTATGTGTGTTTAGTGTGTAGTGTGTGCGGTGTGCATGTATGTGGTGTGTCTGTATCATGTGTGTGGTGCGTGTGTTTAGTGTGGAGTGTGTGGAGTGTGCAGTATGTGTATGGTGTGTACGTGTGTGTTGGGATGAGACGAGGAAGACTGGCTGAGACAGCTAAGATGGCTATGACAGGCCAAAACATTCTTGAAATTTTTGATGCAAAGATAAAGTTTTATTTTCTCTTCTCTTGATGTTGATTACCTTAGGGGAGTAAATAGTATCGCTTTTGCGTGTGTTGGTTTTGAAAGGTTTTAACTTGTCAAAGGGACAAACATTATAACAGCATCACTCTTTTTTCTATTTTGAGATGAAAACCAAAGTTCTCATTCCTTAGAAAGCAAAACTTATATCCTCATGACTCCTGCTTCACAAATTGGAGAGAAAGTCTGGTGGAGAGTTTTGGTGGCTCTTTAAGTGACAATAAAGTTACTTATGCACACGCAGAAATGGATACAAGGCGGGGTTTGTGTGGAGGCAGGTGGTCCGTACCCATCACCGCAGGGCAGTGAGCCCTTGGGTCCAGGCTCATTTTCTCTTTGCACTTCAACATCCCCTAGCACTGAAGGGCTTTTGTCCCAATTCTTGTTGCCTCAGGGTCACAAAATGCTTTTGCTCCTCTCAAGATGCTTTCTGCTCACCCTGCCACCAGGAACAAGGGGGAAGGGGTAAGGGTAAAAGTTGGGGCAGTCTCTATTTAATAATATAATTAAAATCTTCTAGGAAGTTCTACCCAGCATGAATGGTAGAAATGGAGAGAAAATGTAGTGTAAAAACACAATGGAATACTTTTCAGCCATTAGAAAAAAAAATGAAATCCTGTCATTTGTAGCAACCCGGATGAGCTTGGAGGACATTATGTTAGGTGAAATAAGCCAGACACAGAAAGATAAATATCGAGTGATCTCACTCATCTGTGGAAGCTAAGAAAGTTGATCTCATAGAAATAGAGAGTAGAATAGTGGGTACCAGAGGCTGGGAAGCGTAGTGGGGAGACAGGATAGGGAGAGACTGGCTGATGGATACAAAATTACAACTAGATAGGAAGAATACCCTCTAGTGTTCTATAGCACTGTGGGGTGACTGATTAACAACAATTTATTGTATATTTTCAAATAGCTAGAAGAGAGGATTTTGAATGTTCTCAACACAAAAAAGTGACAAATGTTTGGGGTGATGTACGTGCTAATTTCCCTGATTTGATTACTACATATTGCATACACGTACCCCATAAATAATAGTATGTATAATTATTATATCAATTACAAATAATGATAGAGCAAAAAAAAAAAAAAGAAACTTGTCAGGGTTTTGATTGGAACTTTATTGAATTTATTGAGAAGTGTGTTAAAATTTCCCACTGTGAAGATCAATTAATCAATTTCACTATATAATTCTTTCTGTAGTATATATTTTGTCCGTATTCTATTTGTTCACGTATATTTGAGCCTATGCCATTAGGTTCATACATTGTTATATTTTCCTGTTTTTGTTTTTTATTTTTTGTGTGTGTGTGTAATTATATGATGACCTTCTTTAACAAACTTAATAAAGATTTTTTGCTGTAAGAATTTTTTTTTTCAAGATGTTTTACACCTAAACAAACTTTGTGGTTTCTCTGAGATCCCCTTCCCCCGATAAAAGATTGATTTGTTTGTTCGTATATTTAACTTTATAAAAAGAGGGATGCCAAAAATAACTTTGGTATGGTCCGTATTTCTTAATTAGTTCCACACTGTCATAAGAGCTGCTTGGGAAAAGGTCAAATAATGAGGCTTAACCTTTCCTAGGTTAATTCTATGTTGGTAAAGTATCACCAATAAATGTGTTTCAGAGCTTGTACAACTTTGCAGGATAGATCAGAAGGTCCCGGAAATTTGTTAATTCCCTAACTGTTCATAGTCTATTCTTATCTTCAGGGGAAATATTAATCAAATCCTCAAAAAATAATTATGTATTATATCCTAATATGGAATTTAGGGTATAATCACTTTCCTCCATTCTTATTTTGTTAGCTATTATAACAAATTAACTGCGACCAGTCTGTCTTCTCATAAATAAGTGATTTCAGCCTTCCTCCAACACTTGCCTGAAGTTTCTACTATAAGCTATAGTTCTGGAAACAGATCTTTAACAAAAAAGGATAGTTTCAGAGATTTAGTGGAAAGGGCTCTATCAGAAACTTCTATGCCTATCGTTACTTTAAAGACTAGATTGGTGAATACATAGCTTCTGAGCTGACATTGCATAGACAACTATCAGACTATATCATGGGTCTGAGTCAGAATTTCCAGAACTATTTTCAGTCCAGAAATAAACAAATTCATGAAACTAGATTACTCCCCAATATTTAACGAAACAAGAATTAAGTAAGCAAAACACAACAAACTGATGAGAAGAATTTGACTGTGATTTTTTTATTGGAAAAATGTTGGTATTAGTTTCAACATTAGATTTGATAGGTATATGATAGATATTACTACCTAATCTATTCTTAACTCTTTTATCTTTAATCCTAATTAAGTAGAACATTTAAAAAAGGGTATCTTATTTTCATTGACCCCTCACTATTCAGGAATATTTATTTTTATTTAATCTCTTTCCCTGTAGTGGCAATGTAAATTACTTGCATAGATTGAATAAGAACAAATTGACAAATTGATTGTACAACCAAATTATTGGGGGTTTTTTAGTGTCAATAAATTTATTTAAATACGTATGAAAAGCCCACCATTATGGAACAAGAATTGTGCTTTCTATGTGATACCAGTGCCTAAAACACCTCCCAGGAAGCTGGTCTAGTCTCTGTTCTATGGTTTACAGAGATCCAGACTTACAGGTAGTAAGGAAGGTCACTTCCTAGAAGGCCCAGGCTTGTAGAAGATTTTCAAGGCCTTAAAGAGAGAAGAATTCACCCACATTTATAGCTACTGCTGGTAAAATATGATGGTGATGAATTTTGGGGGTTTGGTTTTCTGCCATCCAAGTACCAATCAGGCCTGACCCTGCTTAGCTTCTGAGATTAGACAAGACAGGGAGCGTTCAGGGTATTATGGCCGTAGATGGATTTGGTTTTCTAACATTGGAATGGAAGAGCAATTAAAAAACATCTTGGAGCGCTGGAAACCGTTGAAAATACAATTCTTACAAAATCTTTAGACAGTTAAACTTCTGTCTTTAGTAGCTGCTTAAGCAGGTACAGCTGTGGATTTGTTGATTATATACCCCAAGTAGGTTTCTATATGTTAAATAATGCTTCTTGCTGCATCTTTGTAAGTTTATCAGGCTAAAACACAATGAGATCATTGATGAGAACAATAAAGGAACCATTAATAAAAAATATCTGTAATTGTAAAAGGAAAAATGATGACTGTGTGACTTTTCAATGTCAAACAGGCCCATCCTTGACTCACTAATTGCTATTTATTAGGATATTTTATTAGTCAGTTATGGCTGCTATGACAGAATACCATAAACTGGATGGCTTAAACAACAGACATTTCTTTCTCACAGTTCTAGAGGTTGGAAAGTCCAAGATCAAGGTGCCAAGAGAAAAATCATCACCTCATGTCTCTTATAAGAGCACTAATCCCATTCATGAAGGCTTCACCTAATTTCCTCCCCAAAGCCTCATCTTCTAATAACATCACCTTGGGAGCTAGAATTTCAAGATATGAATTTTGAAGGGACACAGACTTTAGTCCACAACATCCAGATAAAGTTACCTTTTAGAAATCTGAATGACATGTAAATTTTTCTCTCTAGAGCAATGCAAATGAATTTTTTTCTGCAGACATGTGAGTAACATCCAGTAGAAAAAACCCTAAAGATTATGGTTCATTGATCTGTAGGACATTAACCAAGTTTTTATCTAAATTAGCATTCTTTCTTTTAATGAATATAGATATTTCCGTCTTTCCTATAATCCTTTGAACAAGTTTTACCTTTCTTCTAATTCCCTCACTCATCAGTTAAATCTTTAACATATGCTCACTTGAAGACAGACATACACACACACTACAGAATGAAATATGACTAAATATCCACTAGAAAGGCTAAAATTAAAAATGTTAACAATGCCAAGTATTTATAAGGATGTAGAACAACTAGAATTCTCTTATATTGCTTGTCAGAAATAATTACTTTAGAAAAATGTCGTTATTCACTAAAGCTAAACATACTTAAACCCAATGACTTACTTCTGGGTGTATATCGAACAGAAAACTGTGCTTTTGTATGTCTACCAAAAAACATACACAAGAAGGGTTTCCAAAACTTTATTTGTAATAACCCCAAATCAGAGGCAACCAAATGTTCATCAACAGACTATATAAAGTCCATTATAAATATACAATGGAAATCTCCACGCTAATTTAAAAAAATGAACTGGTGATGTATGCCACAACATGGATGGATTTTATAAACATAACATTGAGTAAAGGTAGCCAGATGCAAAAAACTACATACTAAGTACATCTGATTCTGCCACTAAAACTGCAGCCACAGCTGTCTCATGCCAATCTCGCCACCCTGGCTAGAATGGATTTCATACAGGACTGCTTGCTTGTGACCTTGTTTGCAATTCAAAGTCTAGATCAGGAGATACTTGCCCCTTAGTTGCAAGAGAGGTTGGAAGAGAGAGCATCTGCCACTATTTCATAAGCTGGGAAAATTCCTCAAATTTCAGAAGGAGGTTCTGATGTGAAGCATCCTGCAAGAAAAACAAATGTCTGTCCAGGGGAGGTAATTCAATTAATCAGCCAGTACTTAATGTGTGCTCATGCCTTATTAACCACTGTGCTGGTGGAGGAAATCCTTGAAGCTGTTTTTTTATTAGATTAGTTGTTTTTTCTCATTCAGTTGTGGGGAGGCAAAAGAATTTGTACCCATTCAAAGTGCAGTTACTGAGAAATTAGGCTCAGATCTTAGTATTCAATTAATTCTTTTCCTTCTTTTGTAGGTTTATGAAAAGCAACAGTAATGATCTCAGCTACCTTTTTCTTAAAAGAATGAGATTTATTACTCTTAATAATGAACTTGAACAATCAGAATACTATACTTACTAGGGCATGAGTCCCAGCTTGTGGAGGTCTTGACTGCCTGTCAATGTCTTGCCCCCACAGCTCCATTCTTACCATTGTTGCAAAACCTGGCCTGGCATTTGTGCCTTGGGGTTATTTTGAGAAGAAACAAAGAATAACAGACCAATTTTAAACAATGCAAAATGTTGTTCTCCACTCAGATATGGAGGGGAGTGGTGAAACCAGGCATTGCCTGGATTTTAGCCAGGAGAGAAAGTTTGTTGTTAGTGGGCATTTACATTAAGGAGTCATCTAAAGAACCAATCTCTCCTATAACTCTATCTACATTGAGAAGCAGAGCTATTTCTTCATTACAAAGCCCTGTTCTCAAAACAGTAGAGATGACATGTTAGGAGCCTACAATAGCAGATGCTAAGTGTGTGTGTGTGAGAGAGAGAGAGAGAGAGTGAGAGAGAGAGTTAGAGAGAGAGAGAGAGAGAGTGACAGAGAGAGAGAGAGAGAGAGAGCAGTAAGCATTTGAAACAAGTACTGAGGACATTGTAGATGTGACATATGGAGCACAGTTTTGTTCACTAGCACTGCCTGGCCGTCTATTAAGATGTGAGTAAATATTCCTGGCTTGAACTTGAAACATTCTAAAATGTCTTTTTGACCTTGAAAATCACACTAATAGGTCAAAAGGGAGATATTAGCCCTTTGGTTATAATATTCATATGATCTCTGAAGGATATTGAATGGGACCTTGATTTGCTGTTATAAAATGAGTAGAAATAAAATCCTACTTGTATTTAGTGCCAAGGGAGCTGCAAATTGAACCAAGTGATATAATCAAGATGATAATTTGCTGAAAACATAAGACCTTGGCTGACACCATCTCTGACAAAGCCCTGACTGGAATAACCACGCACATTTCTGAAGGGCTTTCCTGTGCTCAAATTGCATTAATATTGGATCATCTGCAGAAAGATAGTCTTTCCAGCAATGTTCTTCTCAATATTTAAAGTTAGAGTAGACATGGAAAAAGTTTACTTTTGTTAATACAATACATAATTCATGCCACATACACTTGTCATTTTGTTCTGTTGGTCAAGGATCTTTGGGTTGAAAGTGATAGAAATTCAAGTCAAAGTAAAGGAAGGGGGAAAAGTAATTTATTTGTTCACTTAAAGTACAGAAGCTGGGCTGGTTTTTAGTACAGCTGGATTTACTGGAACTCCACAAGAACTCCATCTCTTCCCATCTTTTCCTCTGTTCTTCTTCCTGGTGACTTCATTCTTTAACAAAATTTCTCCATCTGCTGGGAAAGTTGCCCGTGGCAACTCTGGAGTCAAGTGGCCATGGGACCCTTCCATCCCTGAAGCTTTGTTGGGGTGGACCACCCCTGCCTGGTGGTTTACCTTCTGTATTAGTACATTTCTGTTGCTTATAATGAAATATACAAACTGGGTGATTTGTAAAGAAAAACAAAATTTACTGCTTATAGTTGTGGAGGCTAGGAAGTCCAAAGTCCAGGGAACACATCTGGTGAGGGTCTTGGTGGTGGTGACAGTGACCCAGGGCTCTCACATTGCAAGATGGTGGAAGCAGAGAGAGACAGATTCTCCCCTTCTTTTAAAGCCCTCAGAACCACTCCCCTGACCACCATTTTTAATCCATTCACTACTGCACGGTCCTATCACCCAATCATCTCTTCAAGGCTCCACCTTTCAATTACTGTAATAGGATTTCCCACTCTCTTAATAGTCACAGTGGGGGCTAAATTTCTAATACATGAAACTTGTGGGACACAATTCAAGCTTCAGTGAGTTTGGGGAAGACATAATTCAATCCACTACATTCCACTCCTGGCCCCCCAAAGCTTGTGTCCTCTCACATACAAGTACATTCATTTCATCCCTAAAGTCTTAACTTGTTTCAAATCAAAAGTCCAAAGTTTAAAGTTCCATCTGTGAATTAAAAATAAGTTATCTACTTCCAAGATACAATGGTGGGACAAGCATTGGGTACATATTCCCATTCAGAAAGGAAGAAATAGGTCAAAAGGAAGGTTCTGTTATGTTCTAAGCAAGACTGAAATCCAACAAGGCAGGCATTAAATCTCAAAGCTGGTGAATCAGGTACCTTGACTCCATGTTCCACCTCCTCTGCACGCTGGTGTGGGCGTTGGGTCCCCAAGTCCTTGGCAGCCCTACTCCTATCGTTTTCCTGGTTGCAGGCCACACTTCAGCTCTCCCAGGCTGGTGTTCCACACTGATAGCTCTACATGTCTGGGGTCTGCATGGCAGTCCCACTCCCAAGGCTCCACTAGGTACTCTTGGGGTTTTTCTGCTGCAAATCCAACCTAAAACTTCCTCTCGGCATTGCTCTAGTGAAGGCTCTATGCAGTGAATCCTCCCCTGAGCCAGAACTCTTCCTGAGTCCCTAGGCTTTTCCATACCTCTGTTGAAATCAGGGAGGAGGCTCCCAAGCCTTCAGAGCTTTGGCATTCTGTGAGCCTGCAGACCTAATACCACATGGATGCTGCCAAGTCTTCTGGTGTGTGTTTTCCAAAGCTGTGGGTCCAGCCACACCTGGGGCCATTTTAGCCACAGCTAGAGCAGCCAAAGCAGCTGGGGATGTTGGTGCTGGAAGCAGCTTCCAGGGGTAGACCTGGGCAGCAAGCCCATGGAGGGCGCCTCAGGCGTTTCCCCAAGGGATTCTGTCTCCCTCTGCCTTTGGGCCTGAAATGGAAGAGTTGGCCCAGAGGCTTCTGCAATGCCTTCAGGGCCTTTTTCTCCTTCTCTTGATATTCCCTTTCTTTTGCACTAATCTTCGCACCATTGGAGTTTTCTTCTGAAAACGCTCTCTGCTTCTCTACCCCATGGCCGAGCTGCAAATTTTCCAAATCTTTACACTCCCCTTTCCCTTTAAATTCTGGCTTTATGTCATGCCTTTTCTGCCATAACTCAGCATAGGTTGTTGCAAGTAGCCATGCAGCTTCTTTAAGGCTTTGCTGCTTGGAAATTTCTTCTGCCAAATATTCTGGTTCACACCTCTTAAGTTCCAACTTCCACAAAGTCCTAGGGCATGGACACAATGCAGCCACATTCATTGCTATGGTGTAGCAAAGGTGATCTTTTGTCCAATTCTCAATAAGTTCCTCATTTCTATCTGAGACCTTATCATCAGCACAGCCTTTACTGTTCACATGTCTACCAGCATTCTGGTTGCAGCCATTTAACCAGTCTCTGAAATGTTTCAAACTTTCCCTCATTTTTTTTTTATCATCTTCTGAGTCCTCCAAACTCCTCCAACCTTTGCCTAACACCCAGTTCCAAAGCTGCTACCGCATTTTCAAGTATTTGTTATAAGCAACACCCACTTCTCTGGTACTAATTTTCTGTGTTAGTCTGTCCTTTTGCTTATAAAAAAAATACACAGAACTGGGTGATTTATAAAGAAAAGCAAAATTTATTGCTTACAGTTTCAGAGGCTAGGAATTCCAAAGTCCAGGGAGTTCATCTGGTGAGGGTCTTGGTGGTGGTGACAGTAACCCAGGTGTCTCACATTGCAAGATGGTGAAAGCAGAGAGAGATAGATTCTCCTCTTCTTTTAAAAAGCCCTCAGAACCATGCCCTTGACCACCATTTTAAATCCATTCACGACTGACTTTCTTACTACTCAATCATCTCTTCAAGGCTCCACCTTTCAAATACCATAATAGGATTTCCCACCCTCTTAACAGTCACTGTGGGGGTTAAGTTTCTAATACATGAAACCTGGGGAACAAAATTCAATCTTCAGTGAGTTTTGGGGGGACATTATTCAAACCGCTACACCTTCCCTGCGCAGAGCTGCTGCTGCACCCACCCCATGGGACCAAGCTGCTTCATCTGTCCCTCCCAGCAGCTGCTAAACCTGCCCATCAGAGCCTGAGCTGGGGTGGCACACTCTCTTCCAGGAAATGGTGGCTTGGCTGCCCAGAGCAGTCATGCTCCCCTGTGTCTGAGATAAAGTGGTGCCCTGCATCTTGGGGAATTTGTACTTTGGCCACCCAAAACAGTCACAGCCCCTGGGCCAGAGCTGGTGAATTGGTGCCTTGGCCAAGCTGAACAACTGCACATTCTATGGCTGAGCTGATGTGTATTCCACTGCCCAGGAAAACAGAGCACTGGTTAAGCTGAGACACTCCACCCTACAGGTCAAACAACTCTAGCACCCTTCTTCCCTGAAACTGGACTAGCCTCCTAGGGTCTGTTTCAGTCCGTTTTGTGTTGCTATAACAGAACTGCCTGAGACTGGGTAATTTATAAGGAAAAGAGGTTTATTTGGTTTACGATTCTGGGACAGCTGCATCTGGCACGGGCCTCAGGCTGCTTCTACTCATGGCAGAAAAACAGCAGGCAGCTGGCCCATACAAGCAGATCACATGGTGAGAGGAAGCAAGAGAGAGAGAGGAGGTGCTAGGGTCCTTTAAACAATCAGCTCTCATGGGAACTAATATAGAGCAAGAACTCACTCACTACCCTTCCTCCCCCAGGGAGAGCATGAATCCATTCATGAGGGATCTGCCCCCATGACTCAATGAGTTTCCAACACTGCCACATTGGAGATCAAATTTCCACATGAGTTTTGGAGGGGACAACACATCCAAACTCCATCAAGGTCTGAGCTAATGAGACATCCCCTTCCAGAGAGCGGAATTATCACTGTGCTGCTCCATGCTCCTCAGGGCCCGAGTAACAGCAGTGCTTCACCATTGTGAGGTTCTTGCTGTCACTGCATCTGGCCTCATAGAATCTGGGATACTTCCATGTCCTACCATCCCAAGGTCCAGAATCATCCCTACACAGTGCCTCATTCCCTGGGGCTTGCATTGTCAATTTGCCCTATTAGCTCTGGTTCACAAATTGTACCTATGTCCTATTCCAAGGCTCAAACCTTCAGAGTACCTCTTATTCCCCAGAACTTGACCAGTGCTGTGTCCTGCCCCACCAGGGTCAGAGCCACAGCTACAACCTGGAACCCTGGGCCTGAGATTCTGGGGAATGCATCAGAGTTACAGACTCTGGCTTTGTGAGCAATCTGCATCTGACCCTGGCTTATAGAGGGAACCTGCACCCCAAGACCCAGGTGTCACAAGAAGTTTTCAAGATTGTGCCCTGAAACCCAGTGCTGCTACAGCTGGTTGTGGGCCATGTGAGACCTGACACCAAGAGGGAGCATCTCTGCTAAGACTCCCCATTGTGAGGAAAACAAGAAGAGAAGTACCCCCAAAGCCCTTACCACTGAAGACTGTAACAACTTACACTGTGGCCATCACTGCCACAAGCTCCTACAGGCCAGGCCACTGAGGCACCCACAATTATTGCTGATGTTGACTGCTGCTGAAGAAGCTGCATGGAGACTATAGCTCTGCATCTACTCAGAACCAGAGCCACCACGCATTTCTCCACTGGAACACTAAGATCCATCTGCAGGTGAAAGTCTTTCTCTATGAAATCTACTTTATAAATTTGGGAGAGGTGATTGTCCCACCAGATGATAGACAGCAGCACAGGGACACAGGAAGCATAAGAAAGTGCAGCAAAATGATACCACCAAAGGAACACAATAATTCTCCAGTAACTGACCCCAAAGGAAAGGAAACTTATGAACTGCATGAAGAGGAATTCAAAATAAGGATATTAAGAAAACTCAGCAAGGGCCAGCCCTGTGTCTCATTCGGGAGAGTGTGGTGCTGGTAGCGCTGAGGCCATGGGTTTGGATCCTACATAGGGATGGCCGGTGCACTCACTGGCTGAGCATGGTGCAGACCACACTGTGCCGAGGGTTCCAATCCCCTTACTGGTCAAAAAAAAAAAAAAATTCAGCAAGATACAACAGAATACAGATAGACAATTCAAGAAAAATCAGAAAAACAATTCACAATCTGAATGAAAAGTTATACAAAAAGATGGATTTTGAAGCTGAAGAATTCAATGAATGAAATAAAAAATATGATAGATAGCTTCAACAGCAGACCAGATCAAGCAGAAGAAAGAATCTTAGAACTTGAAGATAGGTCTTTTGAAATTAATCAGTCAGAGGAAAAAAAGGAAAAAGAGTGAAGACAGCTTGTGGAACTAAAGAGACACCACTAATCAAACAAACACTTGCATTATGGGAGTTTTAGAAGGAGAAGAAATAAAGATAGGGGCAGAAAGTGTACTTAATAAAACAATTGCTGAAAACTTCCCCAGTCTTGGAAGAGATATGACATTCAGATCTATGAAGCTCAAAGGTCCCCAAACACATGCAACCTAAGATGAAAAGAGAATTGTAAAAGCAGCACAAGAAAAGCATTAAGTCACATGTAAGGAAATTCCCATTAAACTATCAGTGGACTTCTCAGCAGAAATCTTGCAGCTCAGGAGAGAATGGAATAATATAGTCAAAGTGCTGAAAGAAAAAAACTCCCAGCCAAAATACTATACCCAGCAAAGCTGTCCTTCAGAAATGAAGCAGAAATAAATTCTTTCCTAGACAAACAAAAATTGATGAAATTGATCACCACTATACCTGCCTTACAAGAAATACTTAAAGGAGTTCTTCAAGTGGAAACAAAAGGATGGTAATTACTAACAGGAACATATATAAAAGTATAAAATTCACTGGTAAAGGTAAATATGCGAGTCAAATCCAGAATACTTCAATATTGTTATGGTGCCCTTTAAATCATATATATCTCTAGTATAAATATTAAAAGTCAAAACAGTCAAAAATAATAACAGCTATAATAAGGTGTTAAGAAATACATAATAGAAATAGATGTAAATTGTGACATCAAAGATATACATTGTGGGAGGAGGGTAAAAGTCTAGAGTTTTTGCATGCAACTGAAGTTAAGTTGGTATCAGTGTAAAATAGTTGATTATAATTTTTAACATGTTTTATGTAAGCCTCATGGTAACCACAAGCAGAGAATTATAGCAGATACACAAATGATAAAGAGAAAGTAGTCAAAATTAGCTCTATGGAAAAATCACCAAATCAGAAAGAAAAACAACAAATGAGGAAAAAAGGAACAAAGAATCTACAAAATAACCAGAAAACAATTAACAAAATGACAGTAATAAATTCTTATCTAATCAATGTAAATGAATTAAATGCTTTGATTAAAAGATAGAGTGACTGAATGGATATGAAAACAAGATCCAACTATATGCTGCCTATAAGAGACCCAGTTTAACCTTAAGGACACATATAGAGTGAAAGTGAACGGACAAAAGAAGATATTTCATACAAATAGTAACCAAAAGAGAGCAGGAGTGGCTCTACTTATGACAGATAAAATAGACTTCAAGTCAAAAACTGTCACAAGAGACAAAGAAGGTCATTATTTAATGATAAAGGGCTTAATTAATTAAGGGGGCATAATCATCATAAATGTATTCACACCCAATATTGAAGGACCTAAATATAAAAATATTAATTGACATGAAGGGAGAAGTAGATATCCATACAATAATAGTCAGGGACTTCAATATGCCACTTTCAACACTAAACAGATCAGAAAATTAATAAGGAAATTCTGGGATTAAACTTTACTTTATAGACAAAATGGACCTAACAGATATATACACAACTTTCCATCCACCAGCAGGACAATATACATTCTTCTCTCATGTACATGGAACATTCTCCAAGATAGACCATATGTTAGGCCACAAAACATGTTTTATTGCATTAAAGAAGATCAAAATTACATTGAGTGTTGTTTCCAACCACAATGGTAGGAAACTAGAAATCAATAACAGGAAGAATTTTGGAAAATTCACAAATATGTGGAAGTTAAAGAACATGGTCCTGAACAAGCAATGGATTAAAGAAGAAATCAAAACACCAATTAAAAAATATCTTGAGACAAATGACAATGGAAATACAACATACCAAAACCTATGGAATGCAGCAAAAGCAATTCTAAGGGGGACGTTTATAGCAGTAAATGCCTAGTTTAAAATAGAAGATTCCAAATAAATAGCCTAACATTACATCTCAAGGAACTAGAAAAAAGAAGGACAAACCAAACCCAAAGTTAGCAGAGGTAAGAAAATAATGAAGATCAGAACAGAAATAAATCAAACAGATAATAGAAAGATCATATAAAAACTCAATAAAACTAAGAGTTTTAAAAACACCCTTCTCTAATCTAAGAAAAAAGACTAAAATATATACAATCAGAAATGAAAATGGAGACATTACAACAGACATCTTGTAAATTAAAAATATCATAAGACTATTATATGCCAACAAATTTGTATGCCAACAAATTTGATAATATAGAGGATATGGATAAATTCCTAGAAAAATACTACCTACTAAGGTTGAAGCAGAAAGAAATAGAAAATTTGAACAGATCAATAACAAAGAGATTGAAGTAGTAATCAAAAACCATGCGACAAAGAAAAGCCTTGGACCAGATGGCTTTACAGCTGAATTCTACCAAACTTCCAAAGAAGAATTAATGCCAATACTTCTTAAAGTCTTCCAAAAAATAGAGCTGGAGGGAATATTTCCAAACACATTTTATGAGGCCAGCATCATCTTGTTATCTAAGCCAGACAAGGACATCACAAGAAAGGAAAACTACTGACCAATATCTCTGGTGAACATTGATGCAAAAATCTTCAGTACAGTATTAGGAAACTGAACTCAACAACACATTAGAAAGATTAACATCATGACCAAGAGGAATTTATTCCTGGCATGCAAGGCTGGTTTGATGTACACAAATCAGTCAATGTGATACATCACATCGACAGACTGAAAGACAAAAACCACGTGATCACATCAATTGGTGAAGAAAAAGCATTCAACAAAGTTCAACATTCTTTCTTGAAAACTCTTAACAGTTTAGGTATAGAAGGAAAGTTCCTCAACATACTAAATGCCATTTATGAAAAACCCACAGATAACATCATAATCAATGGAGAGAAACTGAAAACTTTTCCTCTGAGATCTGGTAGAAGGCAAGGATGTCCACTCTCATCGCTTCTATTCAGCATAGTACTGGACATACTATCAAGAGCAATTAGACAAGAAAAAGAAATAAAAAGGTATACAAGTTAGGAAGGAAGAAGTAAAATTATCTCTATTTGCAGATGACATGATCTTATATGTAGAAACCCCCAACGACTTCACCAAGAACTGCTAGATCTAATAAATGAATTCAGTAAAGTTGCAGGATACAAATCAATATACAAAAATATGTGGCATTTCTATACACAATAACTATGTACTTGTGAGTACAAGTTAAGAAAAAAATAAAAAAATCCCACCATTCATGATAGCATAAAACATACTTAGAAATAAATTTAACCAAGGAGGTAAAATGTCTGTATACAGAAAACTATAAAAGATTGAAAAGAAATTGAAGAGAGTACAAATAAATGGAATGATATTACATACACATGGATTGGAAGGAATAATATTGTTTAAAATGTCCATGCTATCTAAAGCAACATACAGAGACAATGGAATCTCTATCAAAATTCAAATGTCATTCTTCACAGAAATAGAAAAAACAATCCTAAAATTCTTATGGAGCCACAAAAGACCCTGAATAGCCAAAGAAATTCTGAGGCAAAAAAAGTTGAAGGCAGCACACTTCCTGATTTAAAATTATATTATAAAGCTATAGTAATCAAAACAGTATGGCACTGTAATAAAAACAGTCACATGAACAGGATAGAGAGCCCAGAAATAAATCTAAACATTTATGGTCAACTGACTTTCAGCAAGGGCACCAAGAAGACACAATTGGGAAAGAATAGTCTATTCAATAAATGGTGCTTGGAAAACTGGATTTCCACATTCAAAAGAATGAAATTGGACTCTTAAACCATACACAAAAATCAGCTCAAAGTGAATTAAAGACCTAAACCTAAGATGTGAGATTATCAAAGTCTTAGAAGAAAACACAGGGAAAATCTTCTTGATGTTGGCCTTGACAATGACTTCTAGGATATCACACCAAAAACTCAGACTACAAAAGCAAAAATAAATAAATGGGACTACATCACACTAAGCTTTTGCACAGCAAAGAAAGCAATCAAAAAAGTGAAAAGACAACTTACAGACTCAGAAAAAAATATTTGCAAACCATATGTCAGATAAAAAGTTAAATATCTAAGATTTATAAAGAGCTTTACAACTCAATAATGAGAAAAATAAAATCCAATTAATAAATGGGGAAAGGACTTGAACAGACATTTCTCCAAAGATGACATAAAAATGGTCAACAAATACATGAATAGGTGGTCAACATTACTAATCACCAGGGAAATACAACTTAAAACCACTATGAGATACCACCTCACTACCTGTTAGGATAGCTATTATCAAAAAGACAAGAGATAACAAGTATTTGCAAAGATGTAGAGAAAAGAAAACCCCTGTACACTATTGGTGCAGCCATTATGAAAAAATAGTATGGAGGTTCCTAAAGAGATGAAAAATAGAACTACCATATGACCCAGCAATTCCTCTTCCTGGTATACACCCAAAGGAAATGAAATTGCCACCTTGTAAAGATGTCTGTATTCCCGAGTTTATTGCAGCATTATTCACAAAAGCTAAGACACGGAAACAGCCTAGGTGTCCATTAATGGACAAATAAAGAACCTAATATATGTATTTACAGAGAATATTATACTGTCTTAAAAAAGGAGGATCTCCTCCCATTTGCCACAGCACGGACAGACCTGGAGGACATTATGCTGAGTGAAGTGAGCCAGATATAGGAAGAAAATTATTGCATGATCTCATTCATATGTGGAATCTAAAGGAAAAAGGCTCCCTCCCTCAAACAAGTTTGATACAGCACAAGATGAAATAGGCTCATCCGCTTATGGGGCCTCCTGGTTTCTCCTGGTTTCATTCATTCATTTCAACCTTACCTGTAGAACACTTTCCAAGTTTCCTTTTTTCAGTGTGGATATGCCCTTTTCACATTTCCTATTTTACTCCCTCTCTGCTACCTAATAGCTTTCATGAGGCAACAATAATGTTTGTTTTTTTTTAAATCAGGCTTCAGGACTACTGAATTTCATGTGCTTAAATACTATTGGCCACACACAGTTCTTATTCCCCATCCATCCCATTGTTCTTAATTCACCACCATGCTCCCCCCAACCCCCCCAAAAATTGAAAAAGGTAGTACAAAAATTTTTTTTTCCTAATCCGAAAAACATAGATAAAAGTATTTTTTTTTCAGTCTCCAGGCTTTAAATGTTCAAATCAGTGTTTTCTGACTATTGGGAAAAGCAATAAAACTAATTCTCTAGCTGTTTTATTCTCTCTCTCCATGTAGTTTGCAATGGTTTTTAAGTCATTTGTTACTGAGAATAACTGTATGTAACCAGAAGCTCTATTATAGGCCTTTTTCAATATTTCAATGTTACTGTTGATAGTCTTAATCCAGTTACTAATTCAGAGATCATGAGAAGTTGTTTTCTTTAAAATATTGTTTTTGTTTACATAAAATAGAATTTAAAACAAAAATTTCGTTCAGTAAGTAGAAATATTTCATAATAGAAAATAAATGTATGAAAAAGTATATTCATATAAAACAGAAATGTAAAGACAAATATTCATTTATATTAAATTTTTAAATTGACATATCCATGTCAAATTAACTGGCTCAAAAGTGAAAAACGGATGCTTCAGAATTGCCTTAGTCTGTAATGCTATTTTAGAAAAACTATTTCAACATTTCATTAAATGCCTATTTCTTGGCTTTCACATTTTTATTTTGCTGTCTTAGAAGAACGAAGATTATTATCAGGGATGTTACATTCAGAAATAAAGTTCTTTATTTCATAGAGCCCTTTATTCTCTGCCTCTTCTTTAAATTTTAATTTTGGGGGGAGTAGTGTTCAAATGCAGTTTACAAATGAAATACAAAGCAGGAAAGAATGCATAAACAAACACGACCCAAAGTGTAATGGTGACCATTGCTTTAAGAAAATATGAAACAACTTTAAGATCCTTCAAACACGAGCCGCCTTCCCATTCTCAGAGAGCTCTTGCTTTCCATGCTGCTGAGCACTCCATCCGATTTCATGGGATTTTCACACATCTCTCTTCACTTCTCTGACTTCCTCTGTCTAACATGGGCTGATACAGTTCAGCCACCACACAGAAACCAGAACGAGGTGTGAGAGCTGCGATTTCAACGACTCTGTGAGCCCCTTCGTATATTTTTTGCTCCTGCACTCAAAGAAAAAAAAAAAAAATGGTAAAAAGCTTCCAGTAAGTCACTGCTCTCTTTTGTTAAAATTAGCACAGTCGTGGTAGTAGATTGGTTGTAGGGTTCCCGCCCACACACATTCTCCTTCCCCAGGATCCAGAGGCTGACTGTAACTTGGGAAAGGGACAGTAGAGTGTCCCTGTGGGTGCCACATGACATCTCCCTGAGGGCTGCTGAGTGATTGATCCAGTGGTCAGTCTCTTTTTCAAGAATTTGAACTGGAGAATGGAGCAGACTTGCAAAGATAACAGTGGATGTGGCCACAGAAAGAAAGTCGGAGAGACAGAGCAGATTGCTTGTTATCTCCTAATAAACCTCCTCCCCTCCCCTCCCTTTTTGTATATGAATAAGTTTGAATGGGGTTTCTGTTCCACACAACTAAAGGAAGCCTGCCTGTCTTAGGTGGACACCAAAAAAAGAACATTCTGTTTCACCACCAAACCCAGATAAAGGCACTGATGGTGGATTTAGAATATCATAGCAAACTTTGTACAAATATATAATGCTGAGATTCAAAAACGACTTCACAATACGGTGTGTTGTAAAGCCCATAAAAATGAACATTTGTGAAAGTCAAATGGAATTAAATATTGTTAATAGCAATCTTTAGTTATGCAGGGAAGACCAAGGGGAGATAAGCTGAGGGACTGAAAGGGCACATACACACACACAAACACACACACACACAAATTCTGCTGTTGATGCAAGCACTAAATGTTTATCAATGGTGGTAAATGTGAGATAGAATTTTTAAAAGGTAAAGAAAAATAAGAGATAGAGTAGCAAAAAAGAGGACGTATAATATGGTCAAAATGTCAGTCAAATAAACAAAAGAAAAAATTACCAACCTTATCTGTTCATCTACGCTTACCTTTTCTAATGAATTGTTGATTATAAAAACGCGGTATACTAGTTCATAGTAATTTTCCATTGATATATTTTTTCCCTTTTGGTCTCTATATGGCAAATTTGGAGCATGGAGAATCACCAAGAAAGATCCATTAACTTGGGTTATATTTATGACTGGAGGATCTATTTTTGCTGGAAAAAGAATAGAAAATTTTGACGAATCATTCAAAAAATGTACACACAAACACATTATGCATAGTAATAGATCATTACCAAACTCAGAAATTTGGCAAAAATCATTATGAAGAGATCCTGCTGACACCTAAAGTACAAATATTTAAGAAGTTTTTCTGATGATAATTCTTTTTTGATGATAATTTTTTAATTGCAAAGACTGACACTTTCTATTTCAGCTTTAAGAGGACATCAATCAATCATTTCCATAGCCCTCAGTGATTGTTTTGGAAAATAAAGCATAAAAAGTTATTTGGGGAGAGACCTTAGAGTAAGGCAAATATTCTATAGGTCCTTAAGGATGTAAAATTTCAAAGAAGCTTTAAAACCATTTGAAGACTTAATAGCTATAAAATTAATTCGACAGGAGTATGTCATATCCTATGGAACAGTATTGGAAAGATCACAAGAAAGAATGTTTGATTTGTGCATTTTGTTAGCAATAACCAGATCATTATTAACTAGGAAAGAGAATTAGATAGATAGATAATCATTTTATTTGTCCCCAGATTCACTATAATATTGCTAGGTGTAGATTTAGTTGTTGGTGTTTTTTTGTTTGGTATTTATTATAGATTTGTATCTTTTTGTAGTCTTGAGAAGATAGACATTCTCTCTTTTCTCAGATGAGAGAGAATGGCTGTCTTCTCAAGAATACATGCACGTACACACATAAATATACATATATGTGCATTTATATGCACCTTTTTTTCCTTAGGGTAACATATTGAATGTTTTCCTCAGACATGTCTTTCAGCTGACCAATTTACCAATTTATTCTTCAGCTATGTCTAATCTAATCTTTAAGCCATAAATTAAAATTTAAAAATTTCAGTGATTATATATTTTTTATTTTTAGGAGGCCTATTTGGGTCTTTTTCAATCTATCTGGTCTAAAACCAATAATATTTTGGTCTTTGACTCTGTTTTTATTCCCTCTGTTTTATCTTTACACTTATTTATTTATTTATTTATTTATTATTTTTTCCTATATAAAGATGACCGGTAAGGTGATCTCAACCCTTGGCTTGGTGCTGTCAGCACCACACTCAGCCAGTGAGCCAACCAGCCATCCCTATATAGGATCCGAACCTGTGGCCTTGGTGTTATCAGCACCGCACTCTCCCGAGTGAGCCACGGGCCGGCCCTTACACTTATTTATTTTATCATCTGCTTCCAAAATTACAAATACTTGAAGTGCTGGTTGGGTCAGTGCTTGTTTCTTTCAAGTTGCTTATGTTGATCTGGTTCTTGTGTTTGTATGGTGAGTACATGTCCAAAAGTTGATACTTTCTTTTTTATAGCTTTGGTTTGAATTTTTAAATTTTCAATAATTTTTTATTGACCTATAAGACAGATACAGGCAAATAAATGAATTATAAGGATTTGGATCAAAAATATTTACAAATAAACACTCCTGTATAGATACTACCAAGGTCAAAAAACAGGCCATTGTGAGCACCCCAAATCTCCCTTATGTTTCCTCTAAGTACTTAATTCCAGAAGGAAATCACAATTGTCCTTTTTCCTAATCTACTCCCATACAGATTAATTTGGAATCACGCAATAAATACTTTTTTGTGTGTCTGACTTCTTTCACTTAAATATGAAAATAGTTATAGGCTGAATTGTGTACCCCCAGAATTCATATGTTGAAATTTTTTTTATTGAAACATAAGCGATAATACATATTTGTAGGGTACAGAGTTGACTATCAATACTTGTGTACAATATGTGACTATTAAATCAGGATAATTAGCATATTCATCATTACAATATGTAGTCATTCTTTGTGTCCATTAACCAATTTCTGGCTGACCTCTCTCCCACTCTCCCTTTCACACTTTTAGTAACAACAATTCTGTTTTCTCCTCCTGAAAGTTCAGTGTATTATGGTTTGTCCTCCCTCCCTTCCTCCCGTCCTTCCTTCCTATAGGTATCCAATTTTCCCTGTACCATTTGTTGAAGAGGCTGTCCTTTTCCCATTGTATGTTCTTGGTGCCTTTGTCGATCAGTTGGCTGTAAGTACGAGGGTTAATTTCTGGGTTTTCTATTCTGTTCCATTGGTCCATGTGTCTATTTTTATGCCAGTACCATGCTGCTTTGGTTGCTATAGCTTTGTAGTATAATTTGAAGTGAGGTAGTATAATGCCTCTGGCTTTTTTTTTTTTTTTTTGCTCAGCATTGCTTTGGATATTTGGGGTCTTTTGTTGTTCCATATGAATATTAAGATTGTTTTTTTCTACTTCTGTGAAGAATATCATTGGTATTTCGATGGGGATTGCATTGAATTAGTATGGACATTTTCACATTAATTCTTCCAAGCCATGAATATGGAATGTCATTCCATCTTTTGGTGTCCTCTTTAACTTCTTTCAGTAGTGTTTTTGTAGTTCTCATTATAGAGAAATTTCACCTGCTTGGTTATATTTATTCCTAGGTATTTTACTCTTTTAGTAGCTATTGTAAAGGGCTTGCTTTTTTGATTTCCTTTTCTGCTAGTTCATTGTTGGTGTATAAAAATGCTACTGATTTTTGTGTATTGATTTCATATCCTGCAATTTTGCTGAATTTGTTTGTCAGCTCTAGGACTTTTTTTTGGCAGAGTTTTAGGATTTTCTGTATAAGGAATCATGTCATCTCTGAACAGGAACAGCTTAACTTGATCTTTTCCAATTTGGATGCCCCTTATTTCTTTCTCTAGCCTGATTGTTCTGGCTTGTATGTCCAATATTATGTTGAATAAGAGTGGTGAGAGTGGGCATCTTTTTCTTGTTCCTGTTCTCAGAGGAAAAGCTTTCAGCTTTTCTCAATTCAGAATGATATTGGTGATGGGTTTATCATATATGGCTTTTCTTGTGGTGAGATATTTTCCTTTTATACCTATTTTGTTGAGAGTCTTTATCATGAAAGATGTTTAATTTTGTGGAATGCTTTTTCTGCATCTATTGAGATAATCATCTGCTTTTTGTCCTTTATTTTGCTGATGTGGTGTATCACATTTATTGTTTTGTTTGTTGAACCATCCTTGCATCCCTGGGATGAATCCCACTTGATCATGATGCATAATTTTTTTGATATGCTATTGTTTTCTATTTGCTAATATTTTGTTGAGGATTTTTGCATCTATTTTCATTAGGAATATTGGCCTGTAGTTTTCTTTTTTTGTGTATGTCTTCATCTGATTTGGGTATCAGGGTGATGTTGGCTTCATCAAATGAATTTGGAAGAATAGCTTCTGTTTCAATTTTTTGGAATAGTTTGAAGAGAATTGGTATTAATCCTTCTTTAAACGTCTGGTAAAATTCATCAATGAAGCCATCTGGTCCTAGGCTTTTCTTTGTTACTGCTTTAATCTCATTGCTCATTATTGGTCTATTCAGGTTTTGTATTTCTTCTTGGTTCAGTCTTGGTAGTTTTTATGTGTCCAGAAATTTATCCATTTACTCCAGATTTTCAAATTTGTTGGCATACAGTTGTTCATACTAGTCTCCAATGATTCTTTGTAGTTCTGTGGTATCAATTGTAATGTCTCCTTTTTCATTTCTGATTTTTCTCATTTGGGTCTTCCCTCTTCCTTTTTTAGTTAGTCTAGCTATTGGTTTGCCTATTTTGTTTATATTCTCAAAGAATAAACTTTTGTTTTGTTAATCTTTTATGTTTTTTTGCTCTCTGTCTTATTTAGTTCTGCTCTGATCTAAATTATTACTTTCCATCTACTAATTTGGGGATTGGATCATTCTTATTTTTGTAGTTCTTTGAGGTGGAATGTTAGGTTGTTCATTTGAAGTCTTCCTATTCTTTTAATGTAAGCTTTCACTACAATAAAATTTCCTCTTAGTACTGCTTTTGCAGTATCCCACAGGTTTTGCTAAGGTGTGCTTTTATTTTCATTTGTTTCAAGGGATTTTTTGATTTCCTGCTTTATTTCTTGACCCATTGGTTGTTTAGGAGCATGTTGTTTAGTTCTCATGCATTTCTATAGATTCCAGAGTTTTGTTTGTTGTTAATTTCTAATTTTATTCCATTGTTGTCTGAAAATATACTCAATATGATTTCAATCTTTTAAATTTTGTTTTAGAATTTAAAACATGTGGTCTATCCTGGAGCATGATCCACATGCTGATGAGAAGAATGTATATTCTGCCTTTTTTGGATGAAATGTTCCATAAACGTCTGTTAAGTCCATTTGGTCTAAAGTGCTGTTTAAATTCAATATTTCTCTGCTAATTTTTTGTTTCTAGGTGATCTTTCCATTGCTGACAGCAGCATGCTAAAGTCCCTAACTATTATTGTTTTGGGGTATATCTCTACCTTGGTCCAGTAACAGTTGCTTTATATATCTGGGTGCATATATATTTATGATTATTACGTCTTCTTGCTGCATCGATTCTTTCTTCATTTTATAATGTTACTCTTTGTCTCTTTTTATGGTTATTGGTTTGAAGTCTGTTTTATCTGATATAAGTATGGTGACTCCTACTCATTTTTGGTTTCCATTTGTGTGGAATATCTTTTGCTACCCCTTTACTATTAGGCTATGTGTGTCTTTATTAGTGAATGGAGTTTCTTGCAGATAGCATATAGTTAGGTCTAGCTCTTTAATCCATTCAGCCAGTCTGTATCTTTTAAGTGGTGAATTTAATTCATTTACTTTCAGGGTTATTGAAAGGTACTGCCTTGCTCCTGCTACTTTATTAATTTTTTTATGGTTGTTTTATATTTCTTTTGTTCCTTTCTTTCCCTTTTATGGTTTGTCTTTGCTGTGTGGTGTTTTTTTGTAGTGATAAGATACATTTTCTTTCTCTTTCTCTTTTGTGCATTTGTTCTACTAGTGTTTTTATTCTTTCTCATGTATTTATGGTGATATATATTGCTCTTTTGATTCAAGATATAGGACTGCCTTGAGGATTTGTTGAAGGACTAGTCTTGTGGTGATGAATTGCTGCAGCTTTTGTTTGTCTGGGAAGGACACTATTTCTCCTTCACTTCTAAAGGAAAGCTTTCCTGGATATAGTATTCTTGGTTGGCAATTTTTGTCATTTAGGACTTTGAATATGTCATCCTCCTCTCTCCTAGCCTGTAGGGTTGCTGGTGAGAAGTCTGCTATTAGCCTAATGAAGATCACTTATAGGTGATTTGATGCTTTTCTCTTGCAGTTTTTAGAATTCTTTCTTTGTTTGACTACAGTGCACCTCAGGGATGTCCTTTCTGGGATGAATTTGTTTGGGGATCTTTGAATTTCTTGGGTCTGTGGGACCATATCTCTCCCAATACTTGGGAAGTTTTCAGCTATTATTTCATTAAATAGGCTTTTAATGCCTTTTCCTTTCTCTTTTCCTTCTGGTACATCCATAATACAGATGTTTGTATGCTTAAGGTTATCAGAATGATCTTATATGCTTTTCTTTTTCTTTTTTCTTTTTTCTTTTTTTTTGGTCCAGCTGTGTTAATTCAAAAAGTCTGTCTTCTAGTACAGAAATTCTTTTTTCTGCTTGTTTTAGCCTGCTGCCTATCCTCTTTTTTATTTTATTGAAAGCATTCTTTAGTTCCAGGATTTCTTCTTAGTTCTCTTCTATTGTTTTGATCTCTTTGCTGAATTTCTTATGCATGCCCTGGATCTTTTTTTTTTTTTTTTTTTAAACTTCATTGTGATTTCTATTTTTTCATTTATCACATAGAGTTTCATTAATACTGACATTTGGGGTTTCACTTCAGGCAATTCATCAGTTTCCTGTTCGGGGTCTGATGTTGGACAATTGTAGTTTTCTTTTGGTACTGTCATGTTTCCCTGTTTCTTCATCCTTTTTGTATCTCTGCACTGATGTCTGGGCATCTGCTGGTGGCATAGTCACTTCTCTTAATTTTTGGAGTGGTTTTTGAGGGGAGGAATTCTTACTCATAGCAGTGTTTCATATTGATAGTTGGGTTGGGCTACATAGGTTTGGTTCTCGGTAGGCATGGTAGTAAGTGCTGGATTGTTCCCCTCACCTTCTCCTCTAGTGTAGGCATGCTGCTGTGTCAGATAGGACACTGGATTCTCACGGCAGGTGGCATGGATGGAGGCAGCTTCTGTACCCCTGGCATACTCCCTGCTGGTTCTGGTGGGTTCACTGAGTCAGAAGGACCTCTAAGCTCCAGGGGCAGGATGGCATGGATTCAGGTAGCCAGCACAAGGGACAGGTGCAGCTCCTTCTCGCTGCCCACTGGAGAGTGTACATGATGTTGAGTTTGGCAGGGCTCTGAACTCCCAGAGGAGGAGGGTTTGCATCCAGGCAACCAGTGCAAGTGGCCAGCACAGACCCCTGGTCGTTGTCTGCTGAAGCAGGTGCAGGGCAGGATTCTGAATCCCTGGAGGAGGAGAGTGTGGATCTAGGCAACAAGTGCAAGGGACTGGCACAGCCCCTGGATTGCTATCCACTGAGTGGGTGTTGCATTGAGCTAGGTGTGGCTCTGAACTCCCAGGGGAAGGAGGGCATGGATCAAGATGACTGGTGCAATCCCCTCACTCTCCACTGGCACAGGCAGCTCCCTATGTTGAGTGGGGCTCTGTATTCCCAGAAAGAAGGAGGACACATATCTAGGCAGTTGGTATGCTCCCCCCATGCTCTCTGCCAGGGTGTGCAGGGCCACTGGGTTGGTGGGACGCTGATCTCCCCTGGCTCCTATCCCAAAATGCGGCATTCAGCATCAGCCTGGGAGGGGAATGGGGAATGGTTGACTCAGTACTTAGTTTCCCTCTGGGGAAATGCAGTCATGTGGGCTTGTAGCAGCTCCACACACTGGGCTGACTGTCCATGAGGGCTGTATGGTTACCCTGCAGCCTGGTTTGCAGGCATCTAAGGTGAGGGTGCCTGCTGCCAACCCTCCCCCTCCTACCTTGTCCTGGCAGTGTGGGGTTTCTCCAGTCTCCAAGCCAGTCCTGTTCAGGAGCTTCTCCTTTCCTTCTATGTTGCTGTCTTGAGTTTTCAGGTTTAGGGGGGTTTTCTTCATTGCTAAGCTGGGTTACATTGTTTTTTTCTAGACACACTACTCTTCATGTGACTATCTATTTGCTGCTTTGGACTTTTTTTGCACCAGAGGCAAGGGCTAGTCACCTCTAGTCAGCCATCTTACCAAGAAAAAAACCATATGTTGAAGTTTTAACCCCCAGTAGTTCAGAATGGGACTATATTTTGAGATGGGGCCTTTAAAGAGGTAATTAAGGTAAAATGAGGTCACACTGGAGGTATGGGTGGTCCTTAATCCAATATACTGATGTCCTCATAAGAAGAGATTAGAACACAGACATGCAAGCATACAGAGGAAAGACCACTTGAATACATAGCATGAAGGTGGCCATCTACAAGCCAAGGAGAGAGGGCTTCAAAAACTACCAAAACCATGATCTTGAACTTCTAGACTCCAGAACTATAGAAAAATAAATTGTTTAAACCACCCAGCCAAGTCTGCAGCATTTTTTCATGGCAGCTCTAGCACACTAATATATCCACATTGTTACACGTATCAACAGTTTGTTCTTTTGATTGCTGTGTGGTATTTAATTGTATGAATATCATAATTTATCCACTGTGTTATCACAGACTTTTAAGCTATATCCGGTTTTTAGTTACTATGAGTAAAATTACCATGAACATTCTTGCATGTGTCTTTTGGGGAATGTGCATTTTATTGAGTATATACCTACAAGTAGAATTGCTGGGTCATAGGGTTTATATATGCTTAGTAAATAGATTTTGCCAAACAGTTTTTCACAGAGGAAACACTAATTTAAAGCCCCTTCAGCAGTATGTGAAAGTTCCCATGTTTCACATTTTCTCTAACACTTGGTATTCCATTGTGGTAAGTATATAGTACCAATTCATCGTGTTTTTATGTTGCATTTTCCTGATAATGGAATTGAGCATCTTTTCACATGTTTATTGGCCATTTGGATATCCACTTTTGTGACAATCTTGTTCTAGTCTTTTACCTATTTTTAAATTGGCTGTCTGTCTTTTTATTATTGATTTATAAGAGTTCTTCGTACATTATGGACCTAGTCCTTTGTCAAATATATGTATTGTAAGTATCTTCTCTTTGCAGGTCACATTTTCATCATTTTAATGGTATATTTGGATAAACTGTTCTTAATTTTAGTGTAGTTCATTTAACCAGTTATTTCCTTTATTAGTAATACTGTGGGGGTCTGTCTATCCCAAAATCATGTAAATACTTGCCTATGTTAGCAAACATCAGGAATCAACAAACATTTTCTGTAAAGGGCCAGATAAATATTTTAGGCTTTGTGGGCCACATGTATGTGTGTTGCACCTCTGCCACTGTAGTGCAAAAACTACCATAAACAACATGTAAATGAATGGGTGTGACTTCGTTCCAATAAAATTTTATTTACAAAAACAGAAGAAGGCCAAATTTTGCCCACAGGCTATTGTTGCTGAGTTTTATTGATTTAATCCAACCAGACTTGATTTTGTAAATGGATGATGTAGAGAGACAAGATTTATTTTTTTCCCAATTAATCAAGTCACATTTATTAAAAAGACCATAGTTACTACATAGAACTGTACCATGGACATAAATCGAACGACTGTATATGTGTTGTGCTGCCTCTGAACTCCAGTTTAAGGATTTGGCTTTGCTTCTGCAATGTATTCTGTGGCCCCATCAACCTGGTACAACTTTAAGTTGGTGTTTTCTGAAACATGAAAATTGTATATATTCGAATCTCAAACGTTTATGAATTTAGAGGACACTTAATTCCTAATAAAGTCAAGGCTGAAACATACAATTTTGTTTCCTTGCTTTATTGGAAGGGCTTTTCCTAGTCTGCCCTTTTATTGACAGTGTAGCCTTCAGAAGGTCTAAAATTTTTGTGGGGGTACTGGTTGTAATCCCCCCACCTTGTGCTGGCCTAAGACCTTGTATTTTGTCCTGGGAATGGCTGTTACCACCTAGATCTAGTTACCAAGTTAGGTAAATACCCTCAGGGAACCTGGGGCTTCACTATGTTTATACTCTGGTTTCCCCCCTAATTTCCAGCTATTTTGTTTTGGCCCCTGGGGATTTCCTTTATTTTCTTTCATGCTCCTCTGTAGAGTTAAGAGAATGTGTTGTATTTTATACAAAGTTTCTAAGTGTTTTAGAAAAGGAGGGCCTGTAGAATAATTTGGAACCCAAAGTTGTTAATTCACTTTTCAGCTATGTCGGATATTTTGCCTAATTGCTGGAAGGAAAAGGAATTCCCCCTTGTTTATACTCTAATCTCCCAAAGAAGTTAATATTTAATCCCATTAATGCTTTCCATGCTCTAAATTCTGCTCACCAGTGACCTCTTGCCTACCACCTGCAAATTGAGAAGGGTGACTCACTGCTCAGTTTTGTATGAGCGTGAGGTGTGATTAATTTCCTCCTAGATAAAAAACAAACTTCTAAGTAGTAACATAGAGTTACTATGAGACCCAGCAATTCTACTCCTAGATATATACCTAAGAGAAATAAAAGTATATGTCTACAAAAAACTTGTACATGAATGTTCATAGCAGCATCATTCATAATAGCTAAAAGGTGGAAGCCACTTAAATGTTCATCAGCTGAAGAGTGGATAAACAATATGTAGTGTATCCATATAATGAAATATTATTTGGCCACAAAAAGAAATGCAGCTTGAAATATAGGCTACGACATGGATGAACCTTGGAAACATTATGCTAAGTGAAAGATGCCAGTTACAAAAGATCACATGCTGTGTGAGTCCATCTAGAACAGGAAACGCTATAGAGACAGAAAGATTCGTGGCTGCTTAGGCTTGGGAGGCTGGGGGACAGCCAAGGGTAGAGTATGAAGGTGACAGTCAAAGGGTAGAGTATGAAGTCTCTTTCTGAGGTGATAAAAATGTTCTAAAATTGACTGTGAACAATGGTTGTACATATTTGTGAATATACTAAAAACCATTGAATTGTATATATTATTTGGGTAAATTGTGAGATATGTGAATTATATCTGAATAAAGATATTTAAAAACTCTAAGTGGACACAGGGACAGCCTAGTTTCTCAGTGTCCCATAGTTGCTCTATGGCTCATGAACAAAACGGTTGTATGAAAGGGATAAAGACTATGTATAGACTCAACAATATGGACTCCCTCTTATCAAAGTAGGGTTGACATGGCTGAGTGTCCAACTTCCCAGTAAGGAAGCCCAATGCTGAACCTCTAGTATAGTGCTATGTACTCCAGGAGCTTTCATCTACCACCTGGTTGCAGCTAGAGTTTTTTTGTTTGCTAGTTTCTTCCAACAGAGATGGTGTAAGAAACACCGGAATAGACACTCTTCTGGTTATAAATTTTTCTTTGCTGCTTCAATGCTTTTATTAGCAGACTATCCCCCCACACACATGCATGGATGTAGTGAATGCCTCACTCATTAGCACAGCACCCCACAACACACTGCTTATGACCAAGAAATTAAGTTAACGTGGAAGAAGTGAAGCAAGGTCTCATACCCAAAGGGATATTTGACTTACTGTATATCCCACCACTTAGCAATTCCTGCCTTTATAAAAAGGAGAAATAGATAATTGAAAACTCAGCCTGAGAGACACCTCGTGGGGTGGTATATGAATTGGTATGTGCACTAACTAAGCCTGTGACCAATATATGTTACTATTTCTTCCAGAGACAGAATTCACTGGTCTGGGATACAAGATTGGAAGTGAGAGAGGCAATCTCATTATTACACCTGGTGACCCACTCATGACATTTTTTTGTTTCCTATATGCCTGACCTTTAATTCTGCTGGTTTATAACAAAAATGGTTTTAAAGAATTGGAAGCTGAGGCTACCTTCTTACCATTGGGAGCTCCCTGTGCCATTTAACCAACAAAGAGAAAATGAGGTTCTTGTATCACCTAGGGTGAGTAGTTATGATTGTCAAGGGGAAGTGGAGTTGTTATAAATACAACAAGATCAGGTAGAAGGATGCCTGGTATCCTCTGCTGTGCCTCTTAGAACTTCTATATTCAGTGATAAAAAATAATGTAAGATTAAGTCAAGTTAACACAGGAAAGACCAAAAGGACTCCAACTCCTCATGAATGAAGAGCTGAGGTGCTGGCTGAAAAGGAAGTGAACGCCGAGTTAATAATGACAGAAGTTATAAATATTAACCACAGCTTCATGATTACTTGCAATTATGAAGATTGTGGTAAATACCCATATTTTCTTTCCTGGTCTATTACGCATGTCTTTATAATATACATTAAACTCTTTCTTTTTTTCTCTTTCCTTTTTCTCTACTATGTTACACAAGGTCAGGTGGTAATGGTTAATTTTACAATTTATGTCTTAAATTATATCTTATTCTGTGATTATGACTAAACTTGAAGAGGAATAAACATCATTCAGAAATAGATAGTGAGAACACTATTGGTCTCCCCTTTCAAGGAGCAACTAAAAGTCTTAATTTCTCAACAGAAAATGTTCTAACATGGGTATTTTCAGGAACTTAACCCTCAGATTTGGGAAGGAAGTAGGGCAGTATGACTTCTTTTCTGCTGTCTAAAAATCCTTTTTTTTTTTTTTTTTAGCAGGTAGCAATCTGGCTTCATCAGAGACTCAAGGCTCTTCAGATAACGCAGCAGAAGTTGAATCCTGACTTGGGGAATACAGGTCATGAGAATTGAGGTTAAAGCCTCTATACCTTGATTTCCTGGGCTGGGAAAATGGGGTAATAAATGCTATTTCCTAGAGCTGTCCTGAGAATTAGAGCAAATGAGATGCTGGTGCAGAGCGCAGCAAAGCACAGGGCCTGGGACCTAGGGAGGCTCTGTGAGGACTGTGCAAGGGCAGGAAGCACAAAAGGAAGGAAACTCCAGGGAACTCACTTTCCCACCAGGGAGTGAAGCGGCGTGTCACGCTCCAGGCCGAGCGGCTTCCCGCCGAGGCCGTCCTTACCCTCCCGTAGTAAGGTTCCTGGACGTCTGAGGTTTCATTGGTAAGGTCGCAAAAGAGTTCTTGAATACCCCAACAGTCCTCTTTGCTTTTCCATTTTCTCTGTCCATACCTGTAGAAGGGAAGAGACCAGGCTCTGAGTTTCTTTTGTCCATTAAAGGCATCTTCAGTTTTTTCAGTCTCTTACTAATTTTTTAGACTGGTTGAAACCATCCTCTACCATCAGTACCACTGTGTGCGAAAGCTTATTGGCAACTCTTCGGTGTCTTTTTACAAATTCCTTCGAGTTAACCACAGCTACCTTGTAGAAAGATAAACTCAACCCTGACACCTTCTCTATCCCTAACATAAGGATTTTAATTTTTCTAATACTCAGCCAGTGTTGCTTCTGAAGCATGGACCAACTTCCATTTTTGAGTACTTGCTTTCCACATCCTTAATGCTCTGAGGTTTCAAGTCTTTGTGGTTTTTTCCCCCACTTCTCATCAGCTTGCTGTTGAGTAATGTAGCTGATTCTGAGAAGTGGTTGCAACTTGGCATCTCAGGTGATGCTTACTCAACACACATGATTAATCTCTTTATTGCCAAGTGAGCAGAGGTTGTAGTGAGGGCTCTGTAGACACCCCGTAAGTAGGAGCTGGGAGAGAGGGAGGGAAACCCATGAGAAAAGGTAGTGAGGCAATGAGGCGGATAGGCTGACTCAGCCTGAGACCACGGGATGGTGAAATAGCCAAAGGGAAGAGTAGTGCTTCACCTCCTAATGGGTCACAAATTAGAGCAAAGGCAGTAGGTGATGGTGGTGAGGAATTCGGGACCGGGGAGAAAGGTTTTCTAAAATATTTGTTGAAGGACTTGAAATCTAACTTTTTAAAAATCTTTTAAAAAACTTTTTATAAATCTGCATTGTGCTGTTGAAAATACCATACAGACAGGAAAGAATCCAGTTATTCTAGGGTCCAAAATTTATATAAGCTTGGGAGCCCTCTTTAAGGAAAAGAATTACAAATATAAACTTCTTCCATGGGGCTCTGAAGTTTAATCTTCATTAGCTTCATGGTAAACAGCTTCTAATCACTTATTTCTTTGGACCACAAATAGGTCCTCTTTGGACCTATTTATATTACGTAAGGGGGAGTGTAGAAAGATTACCAATTTCTATTTCCTCTATGCTGAAAGCATCTCCAACTATGCCCAAATCTATTTTTGTAATGGAGAAACCTTTATTGTAAAGACTCGTAAATTTTGTAGTTGCTACACAAAATATGCGAGAAAAGCAGTTAAAGACTGAGAAACTTCTGGGGATAATCCTTCTGAAATTAATTAGTAAAATAATTAGTAATAAATTAATTAGGAAAATCTGACCTAGGATCTACTCCACGCTGGAGGAACATGGATGAATTTATGTAATAAAAATTGCTATTTTGACTCATACTTGCATCTGATTTTCTGAATTTCTAATGAAAAACCATGAAAGCTAAACTGTGTATCTCCTGTCTCATGCTCAGCCAGCCTGTCAAACTATGTCAGAGGAGGAAGAGCCTCAAGGAAATCTAGGAGTGGAAAAACTTGCCATTTTCAAATCAGAAGTGTCAGTTTCCAGGCCTTGATCCAGGAAAGGAGTAGATTTTATCTGAGTGTTGGCAATGATCCAGCAGGACCAGCCTGAAGATCACAGGAGAGAAACATGCAGCAGCATGTTCCAGTTTGTGTTTATGCTTGCAGGAATCATTAATTTTTTACAAGAATTTTAAAAATAGTAAGCCCCACTCTAAAAAAATGAATTTCATGTTAAAAAAATATTTTACACACTCACCTCTATGTTAACCACCATTTCTTTTTCAACTATCAGGAGTTTTGCCTTAATTGAGAACTGACTATGTGTGAAACAAGTCGTTTGCATTCATTTGACAGATATGTTTTGAGAGTCTACCATGTGTGAGGCACTGTCATGGAGCCAAAGGTCAAGACTATAAGATCTAGGGTTGAAGTGTCTGCCCAAAAGACTGCACATCGCTTGTGTTTGAGTCCCCATGCAGCTTCAGGGGAGACAAGTCACTTCTGTCTCTACCTCTGCCTCTTCTCAATCCCTATGAAGCTGAGAACAGCTCAGATCCTAACACTCCATTGCATTCTAAAACATGTTATCCCAGTGGCCATCTCTACCAGCTGGAGGCAGCTCAGTTTACTTACATTTTGTATTGCACAAAATAGACACTGCTGTTGCCAGTAAGCACCCTCCCAGGCTGCCAGTGCAAAATGTTGTGAAAATTCCGGGACTGAAATTGTACCCTCTGAGGCTTCAGAGATTCATGGGCTGGCTGAGTTCCTAAAATAATAAGAGAAGGAAAAACATCGAACGTCCATTTGAGCACCATTGTTATTAGCAGTAGTTTTCAGTGTGATGCGTGCATCAGGATTCTCTGAAGTAGTTCTAAGTGCAGGGGGTGGGGGTAGAGCCCAGAAATCAGTATTTTGAATCTTCAATGAGATGCTTTTGATTCAGGCTAAAGTTTCAGAGCAATGTGTTCCAGGTTATAAAAACATACAGGATATCCTCCCACCCTATTTCCCAAACTGTAGAGAGACAAAACATTGTCCTTAGTTCCTTCCCAGATAGTGATGGGATATAATGGCTGAGATGAAAGATCTTCACTAAGGCCCACTCATCCACCTTCCTAGGAACCACTGTATTACCACTACTCCAAGGCAAAATTTGCCTGGGATCAATTTTGGCTCCAGGACCTCAGCCCAGTGCTCGCTTCCACCTTTCTCAGGTTCTTGTTCAATCTCTGGGTCCTGCCTCTGGGTGGGTCTGCCTTTATTGTCCCTCTCCCGAATGGCTGTGCTCACCTGCCTGCATCCTGGCTCCCCATGGCAAGCGTAGCTGCTCAGATGAACTAGCCCACACTAAGGAGGGCGACTGCCCAAGTCTCTGCTGCAGGGCTGAGTGTTTCTGAGAACAATCATGGCAGGAGAGGGGATCACTCTGCCCTGGCATGGCTTGTGCTTTCTTCCTCAAATCATGTGACATAGGCGTCCCAGCCTTATGTGCGTTTAGTCCCGGGGAGGCAAGAGACCTTTGGCAAGTTTTATTCTAGGGTCCAAAGTTTCTGATAAGGGATTAGAACTTGGGCAGAAGGAGGGGTCAGGAAGCATATCTTCTGCTTTCTCCCTGACCTCATCTTCTGGCACCCTCCCTCTTGCTTCTCTAGAGTGGTCCCCCTGCTCCTGCTCCACCATGCCAGTGATGATCCCACCGTAGGGTTTCTGCATTGGTGCTTCGCTTTTCCTGGACTACCCTGCCCCTGGATTTCCACGTGGCTCATTGCACCACTTCCTTCAAGTCTTTGCTCAAATATCACCTTACTGAGATGGAAGAAAATACTCAAGCCCTGATCTCAGCTTTGAACTTTCAAGATGTGTTATTTTCTAATGAATGGGGCTGTTTCCTCAGCTATTTTTTCTTACCAACCAAATAGTGTTCATACTGTTATTTTTTCTTTTGTTTTTATCTTTATTTTTTGGACTTCCTTCCGGGCAAGAGTGTGTTTCACAGTTGAGTTAGCTCACCAGAATCATTACCTGACCGATCATATTTAGTACATAAAAATTCCAGAAGTTCTCAGGAAGTGATAGGCACAATTCCCTGCAGACCTGCCTAGAGTTGATTGGCTAACCTGAAGACAGATGGCTCAGTACCCTCTTATCTCTTCAGTCTGGAGATTTCTTCTCTCATTCTTGTACCAATACCATTGCTACCACCACCGACAATGATAACAACTGACCTTGCACCAGGCACGGAAGGACTTTTGTCTGCATTGACCCACTTCATTTGCTCAGCTCTTCTGTGAGAAAGGTGCTATTGTGGTCTTCCTCTTACAGACTAAAAAACTAGGCTCAGAGAGGTGAAGAAACTTGCCCAGCAGCAAATGGAGGTGCTGATTTTGTACCTGGCAGTCTGACCCCAGAGCCTTCCTCTTACCTACCCCAGAAAACCAAGAGCAAGTCCTCGGCAGAGAGGAGCTCAAGGAGGAGGCAGAGCAATCGGAGGCTGAGGATACTATTTCTCCACCTCCTTCTCCCCCCTCCTCCTTCTGGCTGGCATTCTTTGAACATTGAACATATATGAACATCAGACATATGTTAGGCACTGTGCTCAAATCCTTACAACTTATTGAATTCCTACAGCCACCAAAAAAGGTAGGTAATTTGATTACTGCATTTTACAGATGAGAAAGCTGAGGCTTTAAGATGTTGTGTATCTTGCCCAAGGTTACAGGCCAGGTAAGATGCAGAGCCAGGATCATTTTGGTAGCACTTGAATTCCTACCATAGTTTGCTAAACAAGTCCTTGTAATTATCAAGGACCAGAGGCATAGTCTACTCAATTCCACACATTTCTGGAAGATGGAGGCTTAAATTACTTTTATGTAGCAGTCACTGGACAACTGTGTGGTCTTGGAAAGTTCCTTGAACCACTTACACTGACTGGTAGCCATTGCTAACTCAGGATTCTAATAGCCTTGCTCACAGGTATGTGGTAAGAAGAAGCTCTACACTTTTGAAGAGTTCTCCATGAATATCAATAGCAAATTCCACATGTTGTTTATGGCCACTATTCTGTGCCAGGCACTGCTCTAAGAATTTGGCATACGTTTGATATTAGACAAAGGCAACAAAAATCTACATTGGGGAAAAGATTGCCTCTTCAGCAAGTGGTGCTGGGAAAACTGGATATCCATATGCAGAAGAATGAAACTAGACATGCATCTCTCACCATACACTAAAATCAACTTGAAATGGATTAAAGACCTAGGAATAAGACCCGAAACCATAAAATTACTAAGGGAAAATATAGGTGAAACACTTAAACAGTTTGGTCAGGGCACGGGCTTTATGAACATGAGTGCAAAAGCACAAGCAGCAAAATAAAAAATAAGCAAATGGGAGTATATTAAACTAAAAAGCTTCTGCACAGCAAAAGAAACAATCAACAGAGTGAAAAGACAACCTACAGAGAGGGAGAAAAATTTTGCCAACTATGCATCCAACAAGGGACTAATATCCAGAATATACATAGAACTCAAGCAATTATACAGTAAAATAAATAAATGACCCAATTAAAAAATGGGCAAAGGAGTTGAATAGACATTTTTCAAAGGAAGACATACAATGGCCAACAGATACATGAAAAAATGCTCAACCTCACTAGTCATCAGGGAAATGCAAATTTAAACCACATTGAGATACCACCTCACTCCAGTTAGACTGGCTATGATGAAAAAGACGATGAATAACAAAATGCTGGTGAGGGTGTGGAGAAAAGGGAACATTACTGCACTGTTGGTGGGACTGTAAATTAGTACAACCACTTTGGAAAACAATTTGGAAGTTTCTCAAACAACTATAGATAGATCTTCCATATGATCCAGCAATCCCTCTTCTGGGTATATACACAGAGGAATGGAAATCATCATGTCAAAGAGATACTTGCACTCCCATGTTTACTGCAGCTCTGTTTACAATAGCCAAGATATGGAACCAACCTAAATGTCCATTAATAGATGAGTGGATAAGGAAACCGTGGTATATATAGACTATGGAATACTACTCTGCTATAAAAAAGAATGAAATACTCCCATTTACAACAACATGGATGAACCTGGAGAAACTTATGTTGAGGGAAACAAGCAAAGCACAGAGGAATAAACAGCTCCTGTGCTCACTCATATGTGGGAGCTAAGGGAGAAAGAAGGCAGGAAAGACCACGGTAGTGCCACCATCCGACAGAGGGAGGGAACATTCCTAGGGCTACAAATTGGAGTTGAGGAGAGAGGGGGAAAGGGAGGGAGGTTGGGGGATAATTGGAAGGGGACAAAGGGTACAAAAGTAATTTCTGGTAATGGGTATGCCCCAGTATGAATCTGGACCCCACATCATGGGCAGGAGGGGGGACAATCAGCTTTGTATCTCATGAATATTTGCAATAAGTAAATAAATAAATAAATAAATTAAAAGAATTTGGCATATACTAACTCATTTGATTTTCATAGTGACCTACAGTCCCCATTCAACAGATGAGGGATATTGAGGCACAGATGTGTTAAATAAATTGCCCAAGTTTTTCTAGATAGCAATTGGCAGAGTTGAAATGCAGACTCTAACAGCTAACAGTCTGGCTTAGGAGCCTGTGCTCATAACCACTGTGTTGTATTGTCCCTTCAAGGAAAAAGAAATTCTAAAGAGAGAGAGAGATGGATGGACATTGGTCCTCCTCTTTAGTAGGTATTCACGGAGTTAAGTACATGTGGAGTTATTCAGGCTGCAGATAGAGACTGACCCCATGTCTGTTCTCAATATTTAGTGACGTAAGAAAGCAAAAATTTTTACAAAGCCCAGAAAAGCACTAGGGATGTTTCTAACAGTCCCTTGACCAGACTCAGATGACAAAGGTGGGAGCAATTAAAAAGACATAAAGCACTTACCTGCTACCGCAGTCAGGAAGAAACTGACGAGGAAGCCTAGAAAGCAATGTTTAGGCGTCATGGTCGCAAGTGTGACTGATAGGAAAACCAGTGTTTCCTTCCATGAGAGGACAGCTCAGGACAGAAGAGGAAACTATAAAATCCACAAACCGAACATTCCCTCCCGGGTTTAACCAAAGGTTGTGGGTACAACTACAATCTTGCTTTGTTACTGCATTATATTGTTATTTTAGGGAAATTATAAAAGTCTTAGAATTACTTAAAAAAAAAACTTGCTGTAAGTCACTATTACATGGAAGGGGTTTTTTGTTGTTGTTGTTTTTTGTTTTGCTGGGGCTTCATTAGCTGTGGAAAGGCAAAACACTGATGATGGGCAGACCTGGAGGGCAGGGTAGGGCAGAGATTGTGCAAGCTGCATGCAGGTGAGAGAATGAAACAACTCATGGGGCCTTAGGGGAATCTGGCCCCAGGAGGCAGAGAGGCTGCCAGGACCAGGACTTGACTGACAGGGTGACTTTGAGTAATGGGGTGGCAGGAATAGCTATCAGAGCCCCCGGCAGTGGTTCAAAGCAGGTGAGGTCTTTCACTGATTCTTCCTTTTCCTTCCTTTTCGGTCACGCCCAGGTGAACCTCCCGGTGTGACTCATACCCTCCCACACGCACTGGCTGTCCACGGGGCTCTCTGCCTCCCCCACCCCCGGTGGCCCTGGGCCCCACTCTACTAGTGCCTCTTCCTTTTCCACACTCACCCCTGGTTTCTAGCAATCTGGATAAAGATTTTGAGCCCGTTGAACCAAATGATTCCTTAAAAGGATGAATGTGGAGGTCAATCATTTTGAACTATATTAGATATTTTTCATATCTTCTTTGAAATCTGATTGAACTAAGTCATCTGTTCTTTGCCCATGATTCATTATATCGCTTTTTCTTACCAGATATTTTTTACCACGTAGTTTTAGAGGTACTAAAATAATACATTAAAGCACAAGAAAGTCATAAAGATTTTCTTTTGTTAAAAAAAGAGGCTCTTTTGGTCAAAAGAGGAAATGAATTCTGGCTCCCTTCTCCTCTTGTTTAGTCTCTTTCAAGTTCTTGGTAGAACAGCCTCTTAAGTAAGGAATAGTGATGGCTGCTGAGCAGTTATTCAACCTTCCATCCATCCATCTATCCATCCATCTACCCATCCATCCATCCAATAACTTTTAACACATATATGCAGCCCTTCCTCAAACTAGGCATTGTTCTCAGCAGCGAGAGTGCAGCAGCAAGACAGACAGACATTGCCCCCGCCTTCCTCCACTTCTAAAAGGGGGGGAATGGACAACAAGGAGCTAAGGCAGGGGCTGTGACTTCTATTCATCTCTCCTTCTTGACTCTTTCTTCTTCTTAAATGGCAAACAAAAAGCCACTTTGCCTCTACCTCCACCGCAAAGATTAGCCACGACTAGAGCTGTGAGGGGAAAGAGAAAAAATGGAAGAGTCGAAAGGTCAGGGATGGAGGCAGAGTCTTCAAAGAGAGAGGGAAGGACCACCTTCTGTATGGAGAAAGGAGCAGAGGGGAAGTTGTTCTCAAGTGTAGCCCCCCACCCCAACCCCATGTCCCAGCATCTGTGGACAATTCTAGATACTTGGGTGCGTGGGACTGTGAAGCCTGCGTGGAGGCGTGCACGGAAAAGCTCGTTCCTGAATCAATGTGTTTTGGAACAGAGCCTGTTGGGAATTTCCTCAAGGATCCGATCTTAGACCAGGTCACTACCATTGTCACATAACAAATTTCACAGTTATTGGGGACAGTTATGACTCAGTCCTTCGGAAACCAGAGCTGTATGGACAGGCTTACGAAGATAACACCAGATTTTTCTGCGTCTCCTTGCTCTGTCACACTTCTGAATCCAGACTCCTTACTTCTTCCAGGTGAAGCTTTCATTGCTTATATGGTAACGTATGCTTTGAAAGAAGAAGCCTGCAGCATATCTTACATTCCCTGTTCACCTTCTTGGTGCACCTTGTCTTCCAGGTTTCTCAGCATCATCTTTCGCTTACACTTGAACTCTATACTTGGCATTAACTTTGGTTTTTAAATGGGGGATGATAATCTGGGTTTGAACTATCGATGTTCAATATCTTCAACACCAATAGATCTTGTTTTGAAGCAACCAAATTGTGTCAAGTTCCAGTTAGAAAAAAAGGAAAATATTTTTAATTCAAGGTTTTATATGCAGAGAAGCAGAAATTGAAATTGGGGTTAACACTGGGTACTGACTTTGGAGAACAAATAATGTGAAATTGAGGGCAGGGGAAGATCGTGGAATACTTAAGAACTGAAGTCTCCTCCAGAATGTGAGCTTTTGTGCTACGTTAAATTTCAGAAACCAAACTAGTCCTGTCACCATTCAGTGAGCTCTGTAATTGTGTAATATCATAACCTGTGTAAAAGCCAACACTGCCAGGAGGGCCTCAAAGTAGATGAAAAGATAAATTTAATTCTAATCTCCCATCAATTTGGAAGCAGAAGCATTTGTACAGAATGTTCCCAATGAAATGCAATTTGGTTTTGGGAGTAAGAAAATTACAATTAATGTGGGGGGGCTCTGCTCTGTTTTGCTTCAGTCATAATATGCTGGCTTCAGACTCCCTCCCTACCTTCCCTTGGGTCTCCCCCACAGCCCTGCCCCCCATGCCTCAGCAGGGAGAATCCACCTTGATAGTGATAGCGGATGCCTCTGTGGTATTGTCTGGAGAGAACTTGCCTAAGCCCCTGCACTGGACAGACGTGATCTTCCTGCTTTCTTCTCAGGGCTTCCAACAGACCAACAGTTCATCTAAGTAAGGACTTATTAATTATATTTAGGTGTGATTTGGGATTTTGGTTATTCTTTTTATTTTTTTTTTAGAGATACATATTGGAGTACTACAGATGAAATGGTATTTCTGCGATTCACTTCAAAATAGTAGAAGGGGTTGGGAAAGGGGGGTGACTGGCCACGAGCTGATAATTTTTGAAACTGGGTATTGGGAACATGGAGGTTTATCATACTCTCTACTTTGGTATGTATTTAAAATTTTTCATAGCAAAGGGAGAAGATTTTTAAAGTTTATCTCCAAGATGTTATCTTTATAAAACTCCTTTTGGTAATTTTAATGCCATTTTAGTGTCAATAATAAGACAGTAATTACGGGGCACCGTGTTAAGCTCTCTCCCTGCGCTTATTGTCTTAATTAATCCTTTCGACAAGCCTAGGAGGTTGGTATTATTATCCTGACATTACAGATGAAGAAACTGAGACATAGAGAAGCTAAGAGAACCCGACTAAGGCTCTCTAGCAAGTATTGACAAAGGGAGGATGACATCAGATCTGGCTGACCTCAGGGCCTGAGGATTGTTATACAATCACTATCGTGTTATTCTTCACTTGCAATATCCATTCCATAAAGGGATCGAATGATGTCAAAGAAGATTTAGCCATTCACTTCTCTAGTTATTTATTCACTCAAACAAATGTCTGTTGAGCACCTGCTTATGCCCGGCACTGTGCTGGGCATCAGGGAGGCAGAAATGAGCAAGACAGCAGAGCCTGTCCTCATGGAGACTACAGCATTTTCTTCAGCCAGGTCTCAGTAGCAAAGGGCCACATTTTCCTGTTCCTCCTGCAGAAAAGTGTTTAAAAACTGGTGTTCAGTGTTCCTTGTGTGGTCTTCATCCATGGGGGGTCAGATTGATTGTGTTTCTGCTCCAGGTCTGTCCCTCATTCTATGATTTGGTAAGCAGCTCGGCATCTTCTAAAAGTTTCATCATGAACTAGAACTTGAACTTCACCCTTCCCTCCCTCAGACCTGTGAAAACCATAACCTGTAGTACGAACAATTGGGGAACTATTTGTTTTTTTCTTTTTTTGTTCATTGGGCCCCTCAACAACTCCACTGAGTAATTCCTATGATCTTTAAGCCTTTAAGCAGTCCTGTATTCTGGAAATAACTGGAATGCAATTTAAAATAGTTTGTGGACTTGAATTCAGAAAAAAAGGAACTTCATTATTCAAACACAAGCAATAAGCACAATTGCTAACCTAACCAAATTTAATTCTGAATGATTTTTGGACTGTGAACACATACATTATTTAAAATCTCCATTCATAGGACTTAGGGCTTCATTAAGTTAACCTTTTCTGCTCTTCGCTCCTGTTTTTTTGGATACAAGACGCTTTGATTGATCTTGACCAAGGTCCTTCATTGACCTTGAAACCCCTGCTGGGGATCATCAATCATTATGCCCATATACTAGCATACTCATGTGTGTTGTTTTGACCTTGGAAAGACCTTCATGGCACAACCAGAATCCAACTGGCTGTCACCCTCTCTACTGCAACCACCTGGGTCCCTGCTACCATCGCCTCTTGCGTGGGTTGTGGCCACGTCATCTTTATTGGTCTCCCGCCTCTGCCACTGTCCTCTGTTTCAGGTCGAGTGTTCCTTTTAAGTGTTAGACTAGAAAGAACATTTTGCTCACAACCCTCCAATGTCTTCCCATTGCACTCAGAGTAAAAGTCAAAATTTGTGCAGTCCTCTGCTAGGCTTTATGTAATCTGGCCCTGTTATCTCTAAATTCATTTCCTACAACTCTCCCACCCTGCAGTGCTCCAGCCTCCATGGCTTTTTTGCTGTTTCTCCAGCATGCCAGGCACATCCACACTCTGGAAAGGTCCCCTGTACTTGAATATTCTTCCTGACATGCCCAGGCTCATTCCTTTGCCTCCTTCATGTCTCCACCCAAATATCACCTTATTGGTGGAGTTCTCCATGACTGCCCCAAATAGCAGCACTTCTCCCCACCAGCTGTCCCCATCTCCTCTATCTGCTTCATTTTTCTCCATGGCATTTTCCATCATTTGACAGGCTATGTTTTATCTTATACTCGTTGTCTACCTCCCCCACTGGAACATAGGCTCCATGAGGACGGGGACATTGCTGTTTTGCTCACAGCTTTATCTCCTGCACTTAGGACAGAGCCAGGCACATTGTCGACACTTAACACGTATATAGTGAATCAATGAAAAGGAATGTGATATTAGCAGCTGACATGAATTTACAAGATTTAAGCTAAAAAACCAGAAATATGCTTCTCTACTTTTTAATGACCTGGGGTCTGAGTCCTGAGGGGAGGGGGCTGAGACTCTTTGGTTGACGGGGTCATATAATCCAGTCAGACACACACAGGCGAAACTGAGCCTTTGCAAAATTGGCACCGAAGCCACCTCTTCAGCTGGACAAATTAGTCTGCGTGACCTGGGAATTATCTGCTTCTTAAGGGCTGGATAGACTTTCCTGAGAAATCGTTGGGGTGCTTTTCTGAGTGGGGGGTTAGAGGGTGGAGCCATATGGGGAATGGTGTTTCTTTGGCAATTTTCTGATTCTTCTCTGGTAATTAGTCTGTTCAGATTTTCTATCTCATTTAGGTTCAGTTTCTGCAAATTACGTTTTCTTTAGAAGAGTATCCACTCCATTCGTGCTTTTAAATTTATTTGCAGGGAGTTGAGCAAGTTGTTCCCTTATGATTTATCTAATTTGCCCTGTTTCTGTGGTTTCCCTTTTATAATATCCTATTTTGAGTAGGAATTTTCCCTTGTTTTCTTATTATATTTTTAATAAATTAGGTCATTATTTATCTTTAAAAATTTTTTTAAAGGACCATATTTTGTAATTAGTTACATATTCTACTTTTTAAAAAATTTTATGTCATTCTTATCACCTTTTCCCTTTTACAATTCCCTCCTTCTGTTTAATTTGTTGGGATTTTTAGTGGAAACTCCTTGAGCCAGATGTTTATTTCATTTGTTTTATTCCTTATTTTATACCAATACAGCTATTTACAGCAGGAATTAACTCAAATGTATTGCAGAGGCTTCCCCAATGGCTGTGAAATGCTATGTTTTCATTATTTTTTTCTTTAGCAGAATTCTGCAACTTAGATTACTTTTTCTGGCTCAGAGGTTTTTTTAGGAGAGAATTAAAAACAAAATTTCCATGTAGAAGAGCTGTTTAATTTGTACTTTCATTGTTGTTTTTTCATGATTTCTAGAGAAGAAGAAAAAGATCCCGACTTACACAACCATGCTCAATTTGGAAATCCCCTGTCTTATTGCTTTGATGTCTGGGAATTGAAGGGCAGAGGGATGGATTAGCCTTTACTATTCAATTTGCTGTTTAACTTAGTATTCAAGAATAAAGATAAACTATATCAACTAGACAACTGCTTAGGTGTACATCAGTCAAACAAGATGTACACTGGACTTCTGTACAAAATCTCAAAATCCTCATGAACCCCAGAGTAAGAAAAATGCCTTTTGCATTTTAAAATAGTGACTTTTAAAAAATGATTTTACTGTAGCATTATAAGTAGTCTGATAAGTAACAGAGTGTATTTCCAACTTCACCTAAGGCTATTTCTGGATGCAGCTGTGGGTTGTCAAAGTTAAATGAAGCATGACACATATTCATGTTGTTCAAAGACAAGTGAAAGGGTGAATGTTTCTTTTTTATATAGGAAGCTAGAGACATCAGACTACAGTGGGAAAAGCAAGGGCTTTGGACAGAGATGAAACCTGAGTTCAAATCTCTCAAAATACACTTCCTCTGAGTTTCATCCACTTGCGATAGGGTCCCCATCATGGCACTCAAAGGCCTGTAGGATGCCATTTCTCACCCCCCTGAAATGCCCACACAAACCCAGAGTACTCACTAAATTTATTTCATTCCTGGGGTCTCTGGACTCTTTAGCTGAATTCATTTAAACATCCCATATTCCCCAAAGTAGGGGCTCCACCTTAACAGTGCTGAGGGCTCCTATCCCCTAACCCCTACCCCAAGTCCCTCCCTCAGAGGCTCCTGCCCAAGGTCCACCTGGGCCTTAGGCTCCCATGTCCCATCCCTCAGCTGTGCCTTAGCCTCTGAGCTGCCCTTATCCTGGCCCCTGAGGCACCCTTCCCATCCGTACTCTGCAAGGCCCAGGCCTGACTCTCAATGTTTTATTTGCATTCCAACTTCCTACTATGTTGTATTCCCAAGATACACTTTTTAGATTTTGAGTTTACCTAAATAACCACTTTTAACTTTCCCATGCCTCAGTTTCCTCACTTGGAAAAAATGTATAATACCAGCCTCATTAAGTGGCTAGGAGGGTCAATGAGAGAAACTCTGCCAAGCATCTGCCTATGGCAGAGGCTTGTAGACATTAGTTCTCCCTCCCATTTCTTTCATCTTGTGGCAGCAGGAGGGACCGTATGCCCCACGCTACACAGAGCTGCCATAATGTTTTCCAAACACGGAGCAGGAATCAAGATGTGTGCAAAGAAAGGAGTCTCCACAGGCCAGTCGTATCCCCAAGAGTGAGTCGGATCTGCTTGTAAGTCCCATAGAAGGGAGGTCGAAGTAATGGAAGTGGGTGATTCCACAGTTGGTGTAACGTAAGTAAAGTTGTTGAGGTAAAATCAAGTCACTAATGTGGCAAGCTGGTATAGCTGTTTTCTGTTTTTGTCTAGCTTTTTGCCATCTGGCTATAATCCCATACCTTTATTCCATATATTTTATTGATTTTCACTCAAGTCTTCTGCAGAAGTTTCCATATGTTCTGGAACCACAGAAACAGACATGTTTCTATCTCTCTCTAATATATATGATAAATTATATTATATTTATATTATATATGTTATATATAATAAAGTGCACATATAAATATATAAATTAAGTTTTTATAAATATATAGAAATATATTTTTATTTTCATAAATATGTATATTTACTTACAAATTGTAAAACTCTAATAAAGGAGTAAAACTGACATGAACATAAGTGAAATAGAGGTAGTTATGTAGACAATTCTTTAGTTGACACATATTTATTGCACACTCTTCTGTGCCAGACACTGCTGCACGCTGAGAATACTACGGTGCATTAGACAAGCTCTTGTTCTCATAGAGCTGACATCCCAGCGCATGTGCAGGAGGCGGGTGATAAACTAACAGTGGCGTTACTGTTGCCTGAGGGGGATGGTAAGTGCTGTGGAGACACAGCAGGGGACGGGGCAGAGGATGGTGGGAAGCTGCCATTGCAAGAAGGGGCAAGGGAAGCCTCGCTGACCGGGGACATGGGAGCAGTGGCCTGTGTTAGGTGAGGCAGGGAGCCACATGGGGGACAGCACAGTCTAAGCAGAGGGCACAGCAAAACTCCCAGGCCCGGGCTGGATGAAGGAGCAGGAGACCATGTGGCTGGAGAGCAGGGAACCAGGGACAGAATGCTGGCAATGAGGCCAGGGGCACCCAGGGGCCTGAGCCAGAGGCCTTGGATGTCATGGAAAGACTTTGGGTGTATTTTGTGGGAGGAGGAAGCCACTGGAAGGCTTTCAGCAGAGAAATTGGAAATGAGAGTAATAAGAAAATGTAAATGTGGAGGCAGCTGGGTTGGGGACATAAGCTGTGGAAGCTCTAACACCTCTGTTCAGGTTGTTCCTTGTCTGGGTCAGTGTAAAGCAGAGCCATGCATCTTCTTCCTCTAGGTGGTGACATGTTCTGGTGAGTCTTGACTGCCTGGTGGCACTGCGGAACTGTGAGGATGACAGGACAGTTTGAAACGGAAGTTAAAAATAATGTCCTCATGTACACTAAAATATGAAAAAATAATACATTGTGCAGCTCAGGATTCTGAATTTGTCATCCCCTCAGTTTGGAAGTTTCTTCCCAACTCACTCTCCCTGCACCCACCACCCAATTTATGCTTAAATGTCACTTTCTCAAGAGGCTGACCTGATCCCCAATTTCAACTAGGTCCCCTTGTTATGCTCTTGCTGTACCCTGTGCACCCTTCCCGACATTTATCAGTTTGTAGCGAAGAATTTGATGACTTAATTGTTTCCTTCTCACATTTGTGGTAGCTAATATTTATTAAGGGCTTGCATATGTCAAGTCCTGTGCTGAGGGCTCTATCAGATGATATCATAACAACACTATGTGCTAAGTACTGTCATTATCCCTACTTTGTAGTAAACTGAGGCAAAGAGAAGTTAAGTAACTTGCCCAAGTCACTTGGTAAGTAGCAGAGTTGGGTTCTGACTTCAGAGCACCCTTTATTAACCACTACCCTTCACATGTTCAGGACTAGGACCACCAGTGCATGCTTGGCTCTTACTAGGTGCTGAATAAATATTTGTAGACTAAAAGATGAGCTTTCTTAGAGCACATCATCATGTGAAATTGATCCATCTTGAGATTTTGAATTTAGAGTGCCCCTTTTTCAACCATAATTTCTAACCCAGGGTGGGGAGGGTGGGTGTCAGTGACACCAGTCTCTCAGGCCCTCACACTTCCCCCCACCCATTGTGTGCAACCTGCTCTTCTTGACCTCTGACCCAGCAGGAGAGGAGGGCCACGTCAATCCTCCACTCCACCGTGCTCTACATGCCCTCTCCTTCCTGGAGCTCCCAATGTGGAAATTCTCTGATCATGCTCCTCATTTTGAAAAAAATGGCTCTGCACTGACAAGCTTTGTGACCAGATGGAAGTTCTCCTCCTCTATAAAATATGGTGATATGGGGTGTAGGAGGAGTCAATGAGGTAGCAGAGGTGGAGCATTCAGCATAGTGCCTAGCACATAACAAGAGCTCAAAAATGATTGTTATTTACTCCTCAGCTCTCAGGGTACAGAGCTTTCTACTATCTCAAAGTATCTCCCAAACCTAAGCGCTAATCTCAAATGGGGAACTCAGTGCAACTCAGCAATCCCTTTATCATCTCCTGTAGGCAAAGATAATCATCAGATACCTACTTCTGGCTGTATCTTCCCTTATCTGCTTAATCCTCCTCCCCCCCTCCCTTTAGTTTTTGACTATCTCTAAAATATTTCTATTTGGGTAGTCTCTGAATACAGCTTAAGCATCCCAGGAAACATTTTCTACTCTAAAGTCTCTGCCACTGAACATGAGAATCACCACAGCAGGCAGCTGCGATTCATTAGCAAAAGCACGAGAGGCAGAATCCTCATCGACGGGCAAGTTACTTCACCGGCTGCACCAGGCTCCTCATTCTCGGTGGGGTTATCGATTCCTCCTCACAGGGGGTTGTAAAGAGGAAATGAGATGGGGGTATTTTTGAAAACAGGTCAATACTTACACATTTGTCCTTTTGTTCATTTGTTCATGCCTTCATTCCCGATTCGTGGTGCTAGTAAAAACAGGCAAGAAGAGCTCAAGCTCCAGAAGGCAAAGGCATAGAAGTTTGACGTGTAGAGTAAGTATCGCACCTGGCGAGTGAAGCTAACCAATGACCAGACAGAGCTGGAATTTATATCTACGTCATCCACTTATATTATTAGGCATAAGGACCACTACCTTAAATTTAATATAGGTAATAATCGTAGACAATTTAACTTGGCATGAAATAATGATTCAATAACACAAGTTCCTGGTAACCAGCAATAATTTAAAGGAAAAATTAAGTTTAAGAAACAGAACTATGTCGGGAAGATGCCCTTATTAGTTAATACAAGTGGAAACACTGACTTTTAGAGCCAAAAGGTAGAGAGGATTTAATATAACTCCCACGAGGCTATGTGATTTAACCAGGGTCACCAGGTTTGGTCAATCACTCGTACGAAACAGACTATACCAATTCATCAAAGTTTGAAGACAAGGGAATAAAATACCAATTTTGGCAATGAGATAAAAAGATTATCCTTATTTATAGATGCTACAGTCGTATACTAAAAAAAACCAATCAACTGAAAACCACGAAGAAAAAAAAATGTAACAACAGTTGTTTTGTACATAGAAATAGTAGTAAGTACTGATATAGTTTGCAATGAAACTAGTAGACTAACTTATTTTGGAAGCTCTCCTGAATACTGTCAGCTATTATAATTAAAATAGTGTGATACATACACAGTAGATGACTGATTAATGGAACTGTTATAGGAGCACAGGGAACTTGGCATATGATGTGACATTTAAAATCAGCACAGAAAAGTTGAATGATTTAATAGTATTTGGATGTCTAATTGGCAAGGAGAAAAATAGGAGTTGAATTGTATCCCTCAAAACAACAACAACAACAACAACAAAAAAAACCCCATATCGAAGTCCTGAATCCTGGTACCTATACACGTGATCTTATTTAGAAATAGTGTCTTTGCATGTGTAAGTAAGTTAAGATGAGGTCATACTGGACTAGGCTGGGTCCTAATTCAATGACTGGTGTCCTTATAAAGAGATTTAGACACAGAGACACACAAGGAAGAACACTACGTGACAGCAGAGGCAGAGACTGGATTGATGCAGCTGTGAGCCAAGGAAAGCCAAGGACTGCCAGCCCCACCAGAAGCTAGGAAGAGGAGAAGGTAGAATCTGGCCCTACTGAAACCTTGATTTCAGACTTCCAGTCTCCAAACTGTGAGAGAACAAATTTCTGTTGTTTTAAGCCACCCAACTCTGTGGTAACTTATTATGGAAGCCACAGGAAACTAAAACAAAATAAAGCTGGATCCCTATCTCATTCCTTATACACCCCCCAATACCAAAAAATCTACAAAACCCTAGATGTATAAAAGAATTAAATGTAAAAATGAAACAATGACCCCCAGACACTAGAAGAAAACATAGATAAAAACTGGTATCTTCCTGGGGAAGGGGAAGGATTTTTTAACAAAGGAAGGAAACATGTATTTGACTGCATAAACATTTCAAACATCTGTGTGGCAAAAGACTTGGTCAAAGGCAAGACATTATAAAATAAATGTATAACTCATGGCAGATAAAGGGTAAAATCAGTAAGACATAAATAGCCCAGAATGAAACAAAGGACAAGATTAGTCACGTCACGGAAGTATAAATACCTAATACATAAAACATGCTCAACTTTACTAATTTATTAAAGAAATACAAATAAAACCATTTAAGTGCTTTACCTATAAGACTGGTGGAGATTAAAGACTGAAATCAGTCAGTTAGCTAGGATATAAAAACAGTCACTTCATTCATATTTGGAGGGAGTACATATTGGTACAATCCTTTTAAAGGGCAGTGACTATTACCTTATTATCCTTGGCTATTTCAATTATTTTCATACTTTTGTTTCCCATTCTAATGTATTATTTCTCATTTAAGGATTTATTTTTTATAATTTTCCCACAAAAGATTGATCAAAGTCTGTCAAAGAATATGTACTTTTATAGAATGTGATATGTACTGGTATATCAGTTTGAAAAGCAATTCAGAAGACATTGCCCCCAAAATAAGTTAGAATACCAGTTTCACTGCAAACCACATCAGTATTTAATATTTTTTTTCAGTAATAGAATAAAATAGCACTTCATTTTAATTTGCTCTTTTGTGTGAAGAGAAATATATTCCCATGGTTTATTTGCTAATTTACTCATGTAAATTGTATTTAAACTTTTTTTTGGTCCATGAATTCATGGGAATCTTTTATATTTCTATCCTTTTAGTAATTCCAAGAACTCCTGTGTAATAAGGATGTTAGCTCTTGGTTTGCCTCTCGTTGGGGATTCTTTCCACACCACATGCTTTAAGGCCTCCTTCACCCACTCCTATGGCTCTGACCACCACCTTTATGCTAAAGACTCCTCAGTCCACACATTCTACAGCTAAATCTGCTTTTCTTCCCAAACCACTTGGATCAGTGTTCTGCACACTGGGTGCTAATCATTGAAATATAGATATAAAAGGATCATTTTTAAAGATCAGATTATTTTTAGGATTGTTTTAAAGATCAGATGTAAACAATGAGAAAATGATTCTATAGCATTAATACATGAAAACAGCAATGAATTAAAAATATTCTGGTTAACTATGAAAGACTGCCTAAGTACTTGAATAAATGAACACAAAAATGAGTTTTTAAAATATTTTATTTAAAAAGCTCCAAATACAATGTTCAATAAAAAATATATACATGTTTCTATTTACATTCTCTATTAACTCTATTGGTTTGAATTAGATTTTAAACTGAGTTTTGAAAAGCTTTCAGAATTTCTTCCGAAATTAAGCATTTAAAAATACTATACACATAAACTTACAAAAACAAATACCATACAGAGGCACAGAAAAGAAAAAAAGTCCATTACATTTCTTGAAGCAGCTAGAAAGGATCCTGAAGTATGAGCTGCTGTCACGGGAAGCAGGGGTGTTAGAGTGTTCACTCCTGCTGCTAATCCACCTACATGGAGAGGTTCATATGCTACATTGTTTTGTCCTTTTAAAAAAAAGTCTGTAGTTTTCAGGCCAAATGTGACAGTGCCAAACAGGCTCTTTACACGCTTCTATCTAAACCAAGACACTGCATTTGGTTAATGTCAACTAAGATACAATTTCTGAGATCATGATCTTTTCATGAAATCAAAGCAGAAAAACTGCCCAGGAAAAGCAGATTTTTCAAAGTTGGTGCATCTTAGTTATTCTTATGACAATTCTTTGGAATGTCCTGTAAGTCTATAACCAATCAAGGACTCTTTACCACCGTCATCCACAAGCAGATCCACTAGCACATGCGGTTTATCGTAACCGAAAGAGGTGGGGGCGGTTCTCAGTGTTATGGACTCTTGCCCTTGTGTCTTTATTTCAGTTTTATTATTTGGGGTAAACTCTGAGTCCAATAAAAAGCTGTCTGATCCCACAAGGCCACTATCAGAACCATTTCTGGAGTGATATACGTTTAAAGTGACGCTGCAGGGTTCAGACTGGTTACTACTTGAACGGAAAGAATCCTCTCTCTTTATTGGAGTCAGAAGGCTGCCAGAGGCCATGTCAGAAATGTTTCCTTCAGTAGTCACCACTTCTGTCTCACTGGAACGTTCTTCTCTGTGTTCTACTTTTCCTGAATTGTCTTCAGCATGCATGCCTGAAATTGCTGCTGGAGACACCTGCTCATCACAGATCACCTTCTCATTTTCTGGCACAACTGGCTGGTATGATATGATGAGCGATACATATTTGGATTCAGGTTTTGTCTCTGAAGTGGCACTTTTTACCACAGAGAGCTAAGAAGAGAGAAAAAGATTAAAGATAACAAATTATTAAACTTACCTATCCTCAAAAAAAAAAAACCCAAACGTCTGAAGGATCACTAAATGGCATGTTTAGGATAATATAATTGAATCAGGTGCTGGTTGCCTTTTCTTTTTTTCTTTTTAATGAAAAGTACTATAATAAGAGTAAAAATAAATTTTTAGGATTTTTAAAAAGTCACCCAATATGTTGCTTTTTGTATATTACCTTCCATGTACAAGCACGCTGCTGTAATGGGAGTACACCTGCTTATTTTATATAATATTTTCATTATTTGCCTTCATCATTATAATTTTCAGTGACTCATATTATTTCTTTATACTAATAAATAACTTCTCTAATACAGATGTTAGTTTCCAATTTTTACTAGTTACAGAACATGTTGAATATTTCACACATCTTTATTTATAAAATTATTTCCTTAGAATAAATTTTTAAGAATGAAATGACTATGTCAAAGGCTACAGCATGTTTATGACACTATATACTGTATGTACACTGTATACCTATACTTAACTTCCTACCAGGGCTATATTACTTTCCGCAAGCACATACCAGTTATACTACTACTAGTCCTACTGAATATTCAGCTTTATTTTCCCTTCTCTAGTGGGTATAAAATGGCATATTGCAAGATTGCTTTGTGCTTAATTACTAGCAAGGATGAATATTATAATTCATATGTGAATGGTCTAATAACTGTTGACAGTTCTTATCCACTTTACTGAAAGGTGGTGTTTTTATAGCAAATTTCGATGTGCCCTTTGAACATCACAGATATTATTCCTGTCACATTTGATGCAAATAGTTACCATTTGTTACCTTTAAATGTTCTTTTTATCATACAAAGGCTTTGAAATGTTAGACTTAAAATGTCAATCTCCTGTGTTAGTCTCATTTTGGGCCATTGTTCCTTCTACACTCCACCCATAATGAAGTATTTGTCTTTACAGATCTTCAAAAGCCATGCTTTGTTGACTGAGCCTTAGCACACACTGTCCCTTAGTACCTGGATAAAGTCCTATCTGTCCCTCAAGACTGCTCAGGCATTACTGCCTCTGGAAAAGCCATGAATAAGCCCCATCCTCAAAGCAGGACGAAATCTCACTGGCTTGTGTGAAAACCTCTATTTTTGAACCTATCGCATTGTACACCCATTGTATATTTATCTTTTCTTTCCACCAGACTTTAAGCTCTTTAACAGACTTGTCTGTGTTTTTGCCCTGAGAATAAAAAAAGTACCCGTGCACAGTAAAAAAGTATGGTTTGGGATGTATGGTAGACTGAGTGATTTATGGCAAAGGACATCCTGCTGAACATCATTCTACTCTAAAAACAAAAGTTAAGAAACGGTCAAAATAGGTTCAAGTTAACATTTTAGTGTATATAATTAAAGAAAAATATTTAAATACATTACCAAAGACTTGGGTAACATTACGCTTTTTCTCTTAAATAGATTCTTCTTAATAAGACACCCTACAAATACCAGGATGAGTACTAGAAAGAGTACAAAAGCAGCAACAACTGGAATCCAAATGGAATCTAAAAAAGGGGCAAAATCACAAATTAGAATTAAGATGGAATACTGCTATAGTCTATCAAAAAGTCTTAGAGTTATTCTTTAATAAATTTACACATTAGTTAATTAGCATGGTCAGAGTTTTAAAGAAAACCAAAACAGAAGTCAAGCAACCTCAGTAAAAAGTTAGTTGTCTGTTCTAGATAGCAGAATGATTCTTCCCAGCTGTGCAACTCTAAAACTTTCTGGAACTATATACTGTCATGACATAATGTACTTAAAATAGCTTTTTCATAACAATTTCCTTATAGCCCCAAATAAAGGGTGTTTCTAGGGTTACAATTTTCTCTCAGTTAAAAAGGGAAAAGGAGAATTTAAAATATCTCTTTAGAAACAAACTTTGGTAATGTTTATTTTTATTTGTTTTTATCTTCTGACAGCTGGCGGGTACAGGAATCCGAACCCTTGAATTTCAGCAATGACTGTAACTCAAAATAATTTAACCCCACTCAGTTTTTTTCTGTTACATTTATTTATTTCAAGACTAGAAATACTTAATGTTGCACAGGAATAAAGTTTCCTTGATTACAAATCAGATATAAGGAATAATATAATAGGTAAGATTCGCTTCAGAGCGCACACATTTATAATTGCTATGGTGTATTTTGCTCTGATGCTGCTTTTTCTTTTTGTGGCATACTCTGTATTTTTTTCTTCACAGTCCTCTCTTCCAAGTTAACAGTACTCTACATGCTGTGCAGTGTTTGGTCTCCTTTGTGGCATTTTATTACTTCTAATTCCTATTCCTGAGTTAATTCTTTGGAAAAGTAACTGGATGTTACAAGTTAATAAATGCTTTTATCATGCTTGTTAACTAATACCAGTACTGTGTCAGAAGTCCCACGGGCTGAGGAAGTGCAGTATGTAAGGCCCTTAGATAGGCAGGCAGAGATTGTTGTTCACGAGCCACAGTGGTGCCACCACATGGCCAAAATACCAGCCAGTTTATAGTTCAGGAAGCATTAAAAAGAAAAAAAATCTGGGGCATTCACATTATTTCAAATTTAGTGCATTAAGTAGGATTATATTTTTCAAATTGCACAATGCAAATCAGCATAAAATGCACTGTATTATTTTAAGTAATCTATTTGAAACCTTCATATAATGGCCTGCAAGGTATTAGTGTTAAATTTTAGATGTCTGGTCTGACTCTTTAGCCTAGATTTCCATTCTTCAAAAAGATACTTGTACACGATAGCTAAGAGATGGAACCAAAAAGCTAAATGTCCATCCATGGATGAATGGATTAAAAACTGTTATATATACACAGTGGAATACTACTCAATTATTTTTAAAAATATCCTATCATTTGCAGTAACATGGATGGAACTGGGAACAATCACGTTAAATGACATGAAACAGGCACAAAAAGACAAAATACCGCATGATATCACTCATAAGTATAATCTAAAAAAAATGTTTTTCACAGAAGTAGAGAGTAGAATAATGGTTAGCAGAGGCCATATGGGGACTGGGTGGCGTGGGAGGGAAGTGGTGAACTAATAGGTACAGAACTCTGCTGTCTACCCAAAGGGAATCATTGTGCAGTATATGCATGTGTTGAAACAACAGCTGTATCCTACAAATATGTACAAATGTTAAAATAAAAAAATAGAAAAAAAGATACTTGCATCATAAAATTTTAGAAGATTTTTTTAACCTAATATATTCTAAAAACATTGTAACAATAGGAAAAAATATATATACACACAAAGACAGTCATCAAAGCATGATTTTTATCACAATAAAAACCTATGATCTTAGAAGTCCAAAAATTGGGGAACATTATAAAAGAAAATTACATGATAAAATATTCTACACAGATTAAGCCATATTAATCAAGTATGTGAAACAAAATGGAAAAATATTTATAATATATGCTTAAAGAAGTACAAAAAACTATATATACTATACAATATGATCATGGCTACATAGAAAACCTAAAGACAAAAAAAAGGATGGGATAAAAACATCAAACTGTGAATAATGGGGTACTTTTTGGGATAGCAGAACTACAGATAACTTTGTTTTTTTCTGGTTTTTTATATTTTACAAATTATCTACAATGAACATTTAAATTTCATAACTGCAAAGAACACCCAAACTTTTTTTAAGGTACCTGCCACTTGAGAATGCCAGTTCTAAAGTTCTTTTATATGTATCCCTCGCCCCCCTCCTTCCCACAAGGAAAAGATAAGGTAAAATTAATTATTTTAAAATGTTATAAGAATGATCCACAATCCACTATTCAAACTGGTCTATGTTTATTTTTGGATATTAATTTCCAGTCCTTGTCCAGTTCACATGTCATACAGTTTTAATCAATGAGAATACTTGCTGTTCAGTTTTTGAACTTACAATCCCCATATAGAACATTTTAACGGATTCATAACATTTTGCTATGTTGAAGCATGAAATTGACATTATTTCTCATAATCCTGAAATGTAGATATTTATGCATATAGTTTTATGTATTTGTTATATTTTTTTCTTTCCTGGGTCAAAAGGCCATAGCATGTCTTTCCAAATTGGTTGTTTTGTATCTTTTAATGCCTGAGATGCTGCCTTATTTTAAATTTTCAACTTCTCTGAGGAATGAAACTACTGAATATTTTTAAAAGAAAACAGATTACTTGAAATTGCAAATGAATTTGCTTCTTTCCACATTATCCTATTGTGGTTATCACTCTCCTTATTTAAGAAAAAATGGCAAGAATTTACCTTTCATGCTGGTAGTGAAAACAGTAATACAAATTTCTTCTGACTTTTCAGTTGTAACTTCCCATGTGTTTGAGTATCCTTCTACTGAAACACAGTACCGAGAATTCACTGAAGACACTGGAATACTCAAATGGCACTGAGTCTCGTTGCAATCATCTTCTGTCTCTATGTGTCTTCTCTCTAGAACCTGTATGGAAAAAAAAAAAAAAAAACAATGAAAATGCATTCCTGTAATCTGCAAAAAAACCCCACCATATTAATCCTGGTCAAATGCTTGAAAAAAACATACATATGATTAATGCTGAACATGTCTAAACAAAGCTTTGATATCAAATAGTAAGTCAATTTGTTATTTCACCATAGCATGATGCTACGTAGCCATTAAAATGTTCATTATAGGGACTATACGTTTAAAAACTTGAATAGCAGAAGTGTTCATTGTTAGTTGTTAAACCAACAAATGTTCATTTGTCCTATTCCTAGAGGGCTAAAATCTTGGCTGGTGAAAGATAAAAGCATTTCATAGGAAGAATAATAAAGATATTACACAAAGGCTGTAAGATCTCTGGGTACAGAAGTGACCAAAGCAATCCCTGGTAGTTTATCATTCATTCAACTAGGCACAGCGTGTGGATCACCTGTGCGAGGGCATGAAGACACAAGGTAGGATGTTGGTGCCTGACTTCAAATAACTTACAATATAGTGTAGAAGAGAGATGAAAAAAATACTGCAAGAGGAACTAGGAATATAAGGAACTAGGAATAACCAGACCACAGAAAACAGTGTACTGGGTCAGAAAAGAATTCAGGGTGATACCCCAGTTGACTACTGAAGAATGAGCTGAAATTTACCAAATGGAAAAGGTGGAGAAGGGCATTCTATGAAAGAGCATGGTACCTTCAGAGAACTAAGAACAATCAGTTCACCAAAGCAGAAGGAAAACATGTTGAGGGAACAGGGAGACAGGTGGCTGGAGATGATGCAAGAGGTCAAATCATGAAGGCCTCGTAGGCCATGCCATAGAAGGGAATTTAGATATCATTTTGTAGTTGATGGGGATTTGTGAAAAGCTTTTAAGCAGCAGAGTAATATGATTAGATTTGCACTTTAGAAATACAATTCTGCTAACATCCAAAGTGATGTTTAAAAATCTAAATCAGATGTCACTCTCCTGCTTAAATCTTTCCAGGGGCACAGCATCTCACTCAGAATAAAAGTATAAAAGTCAAACCCTTCCAATGCCCTAAGAGACGTGGCCCCCAGTGACCTCTCTGACCTCACAAGCTCCCTGAACTCTGCCCCAGCCTCACTGGTCCCCTTGCTGCTCCCTTCCCATCCTACCCTGCTCCTGCCAGGGCCTTTGGCCTACTGGGCCCTGTGCCTGAAACGCTCTCCCCATGTGTGTCCGTGGGGCTCACCTTCTAACCTCCTCCAGCCTTGGCTCCAGCTAGCAGCTTCCCGGAGAGGCCTTCTCTGACCGCCCTACTGAAAATCATTATGCCCCACCCCCATCCTCCTTCCTTGCTCCACAGCAATTCTCCAGAGTTTTGTCTTGTCTGTACTGTTCATTGCTATACTCCTGGTGCCCAGAAGGCACATAGTATGTGCTTGATAAGTATTTGTTAAATAGATTAATGGCAGCACTGTGAAGGACAGAGTAGAGCAGTTCTAAGCCAAGTGTGGACTCCACACCGGTACCAGAATGTAAGTACATCCCCACAGCTGTACTGTTAACTTTTTCCTTCATAAACAATGGTTCAAATTATAGCTTCATATTATTTTCTATCACCACCAGTGAGGAAGAAAAGCTTAAAATTACTGTCATCTTACCAGTGGAGAAATGGAAGTATACGGGAAAAAATCCTAGATTATAGTTGTGCTGCTAAATGCGGCAAAGAAAAAACTTACATGTATTCACCTGGTCACTGTTAGTGATTCACTCCATACCAATTCCTTTCAATAGCATTCACATTTTTTTTTCTTATCAAAGTCTATGATCCATGAGTCTTACCTGAATATTCATTAAGTATCTTACTTTCATTACACTGCAGAATGAAACACCTTATGCTAGCTACAGAATAATTTCCATTTTGAAAAAGATGAAATAGAAATACATACCTCACTTTCATTCACTCTCACATACACATTGTACATGAATGTATCACAAGAATTCTCATAAATAGTTCCCCACTCTTCTCCATTTATCATACTTGTAGGGTGAAATATGTTAACAATGATTTGGTTTTCCTTCTCTCTGATATCCACTCTAGGTGGTCCAATTTTTCCTGGGAGAGGGGGAGAAAGTATAATTAGTACTGGCCTTGGAACTTCATAGTACATTTCATAAAATTACCAAAATCAATCAATCAACCTACTCTTTTTTGTATTTGTTGTTGTTGCTCTAAAGCAGGACCACATTTAAAGCACTCCACAAACATCAAGAAGATATTCTAAGTGTCCTTAATATATAAATGTTTAAAAGATTTCAGATAAGAAGTATTCTTATCTAATCTAAACTCCTCTTTAACAGTTTAATTTCATTTCTAGTTCTAGAGAAAAACGGTTGGTTATAAACCTTGAATAAAAAACAAAACAAAAAAACAATCTGGATATAACAGAAGTTCTACTAAGTAATTTTTCCTTTATCTTTGCTTCTGTAGATTAAGAAACCTGATTCTAAAAATGTTTAGTTATCTTTCCTCACTGAAACTGTATCTTCAACATCTCTGGGTGTCTGGCATGAAGGCTCTGTAAAAGTTTGCATTTAAGTTGTATTTAAACACTCAATTTTTATTGGGAAAATCAGAACTAGATATTCATCTATTTAACAAATATTTATTATGAGTCTTTGATATTTGGAACTTGGCTAGTGAACCATTCTCATCTATTCTTCACATATTCACTGCGTACCTACTGTGTGCCAGGCAGGTCTATTCTTACTTACCAATATATCCTCAGGGCCTAGTATACTTTCTGGCACACAGTAGGCCCTTGATAAATCTGTGTGGGAAAAACCTGACATCCAGATGGTGTGGTTATCACATGACAAAGACGTGGATTCTGGGGAATACAAATATTTAAAGGGCAAGTAGAGGAGGACCTGTGGAAGGGACCAATGGCAGGTGGTTGTGAAGTGATAAAGCACGGAAGCTGGACAAGGAATCAAGTGATGCTAGCAGAAAAGGCACCGAAGCACTAGAAGACCAGAGAGGAGGCAAGCGAGTAAAGGTTTCTTTGACCCAGGAGTGAGGGTATGAGAGCTAAGATAGGACATCACCATCAGAATACAGGAACTGGCACTGAAGATTCTGGACTTTGAGATGATAACAAGACCAGGTATACTAGGGGAGTGGGATGCTGGAAGAGTGAAGAGCTGAAAATCATGGGGGTTGAAGAGATGAAGGAACTCAAACATTTTTTAATGTATTTGGTTAGTATTCAAATTCCCACAAGCATTAAGGACTTAAGGAGAGAAGGATGAGAGCCAGCAGCTAAAATCCTTAGTGACTGTAACTTACAACTGAGCGACAGAAGACGGGGAGAAAAAGGTGGTGCAGAGCACAGCTGGACAGCACTGACCCACATGTGTATGGGGTGGAAATGCAATGGATCAGATTTGATTCTCTAAATTCCTCGTTTCTTAGGCATTCTGCTAACCTGTAGCAACCGCTAATAAAAGCACACATATACAAAAGACATGTAAGTATTTTAAAATTTAAAATTTACTCATGTATATGTTCTACTTACCATGTCGGCACAAAATGAATTCTTTTGACAATGCATAACGAGATTCCTCTTGTCCAACCCTAGCTTTAACTCTGGCCCAGAGAGAATCTGACGGATCATCAATTTGGTCAAAAATATTACAACTATGATGAGAGATATTGACACAGGCATTGTTCCACACTCCTCCCCTGAAATGAAAAGGAATAAGGAAACACAGGGTAACTTTTATTGTCATCACACTCAAACCATCTCAGTCTGTGCTTTGCTTTTCATTCACTGTCTGCAGGTGGTAGAAAGAGCTGAATAAGAATAGGTTAGAGAAGCTAGACAAAGTAGGAAGCCCTTAGTTCGGTTAGAAGTACTACAAATTCCTTTACAATAAAAAGGCTCAATTCAAAATATGAGACCTACAGAAACCACATTGCACATTTTATTTTTTAAAATCTGCTTTTTAAACAACTCTAGATCCTATTAACATAGATGTATTACAAAGACTCCCAACAGTTGTCAAAAATTTTTTTGAAATTTATCTTTCTACTAAAAAGTACACTATAGGAACTAAGATGACACCTTAACTATTAGCTTTATATTTCATGCCTTAAAATGTCCGAAGTTAGTGATACTTCTTTACTTTAACACTGATTGGAAGAAGAAATAAGAGGCAGGAAGTATTCTGCAAAAAGCTAATTTGCATCCTTAGTGCTTCTGGATGTCTACAGCAGTCTGGGAAGTTCTGCCATCTGGGAAGGGAGGATAACAGGAGAACACAGAGGGTTGCAGAATGTGTAAGGACTTAGACTAAAACAGAATAGAAAGGATAAAACAGCAACACTCACAGATACTTCTTCACCTGGACGGTAAAAACAGGGGTCTGTGGCATGACCTGGTATTCCCAATATAGAACAGGGTTCATGTTATAGGACTCAATAGTAACATTGGTTGGTACAGGCACTGTAAGAGATTCAAAAAGTAAAAGAGGCAATAGTAAGAACCTAACATTAACACAGAAAACGATATTACAAGATATCATTTCAATACATCTTAAGTCAAATATGTATACAAATTTGAAGAAACACAGAATTCACCAGAACAGATGCCAAAATAATTTAAATTTAGAGTAGATTTCTAGAACTTAAGTCTATTGAAAAATATATAAAATAGTTCTGATTCATTTTAAATTACAGAAACATCATTGTGATGGAAGGGAAACAAATACAGCATGAGGCAGTAAGTGCCCATGATGTCTCAGGGGTTTTTATAAATAAATGCAGTATCTATTGTAATAATAATCCTCAATTCATTTAATCACTAGAATTTTCAATATTTGATACCACAGATTGTATTCAATGCCTAGAGAAGAATGGGCTACACCAGGGATGGCAAATTTCACTCTCAAATACCACCAGGCACTCAATCCTACACCCAGTACTATTACACATCTTAAACCTTTTCTATACAACAGGAATAGATGCCTGAAGACTGACTGAAGAAGCCATTGGCCATTCCAGTTTCATCAACATTTTGTTCTCTGGGGTGTGGAGGGCTTTTTACAAAAGCTATACCTGACATTTCTTCTTGCCTTTGCTCTTTAAAAGCATTAAAGAAACCATGTGTTGATAAGGCTTGAACAAGTCACATGAAAACAGGTAGAAATCATTTTAACTTCTTCTAATCAAACACTACTAAAATTTAGTTATTAAAAGTAGCCATTTTTTTCCCCTGCTCAGTGTAAAAAATTGTCATCTACCACCCCTTGGAAAATTGAACCCACTCATATCCCCTCCCTCCCTTCACTTCTTTATTTGAACATGAAGGTATAGAATTAGTGAAACGATCTGAAATTTAAGGTTAATCAATCCCGCCTAGCTGGAAAAGTCCATTAAACACGTTTTATTTATACAACTGAAGTAAATAAATGAATGGCGATGTGGACAGGAACAGTGGCTTCCAAACATAACTTATCATCATTCTCAAAAACTGTGAGAGCCAGACATTTATGTTTTTTCAAAACACCCTAGAGATAATCACTTAGGTTTATGTCAAGTGAACTGCTCTAATAAGAAAAATACTCCCTGGCTTGGAAACTAAGAAACCTGAGTTCTTTCCTAGATACACTACTAAACAGTTATCAGATTTCCTCATCTGTCAAGTGTGATATTAATTTCCTATACATAAGATATTTGCTTACTATTGAAGGGAATACCTATCACACTTTTCCTAAAACAAAAATTTCAATATTCATTACTGAATACAAAACTGGCACATTAATTTACAATTATTTAAAACATGTATTATCTTTTCAAAGCAGAACAGGGGTCAAGAGTTATTTAGGTAAATAGTACACACTTATGGACAACTAAATTCTAGTGCCTTTCTATTCTTTTTCTGATTATTTTTTCCTTTATGGCAGTGGTTCTCAGCAAGAGGTGACTTTGTTCCCAGGTGACAACAGGCAATGTCTGTGGACATTTTTGGTTCTTCACAACCTGGAGAGGTTGGTGGGGATACTACTGGCATCTGGAGGATAGAGGCAAATATCCTACAATGCACAGGACAGCTTTCCACAACAAAAAAAGAATCCAGTCCAAGATACCAAAAGTGTCAAGGTTGAGAAATCCTGTTTTATATATTTATAATTTTAGGTTTTTGTTTTAAATTTAGAAGGAAAAACTAATTTTAAAACATAATTCTATACACACACACACTCTCTCTCTCTCACACACACACACAATCTAGTCACAAATAGTTTACAGTCTATTGTTTAGGTGGATTTCCCCACTTCTCTCCCCAACGCAACTCTGCCTGGTTCAATTAAACAGAAATATCACATAACAATCACATATAAAAACATAACTTTGCAGCCAGATAAGAAAGATATCTGATGCTAAGAAAACTTGTAATGAATCTGAACTTCCTTCAGAGGCCATTGCTTAATTTTAGCATCCTTTGCCTCTCGAGAGACTGAGAATTTTCAAACCATCAGGTCCTAGTTTCTTTTTGTTTAACAGTTCTTCCCACAATTTATTAGCCCACTCTTACATTCCACTTTAAGAAGCAAGAAGAAACTAGGTGGCACCTTCAACACTTTGCTTGGAAACCTCCTGAGCTAGATCCTGCAGCTCATCAGGCATACTTTTACTTTCCATGTTAATGAAGGCAATAGTGTTGCTAAGCTTTCTGCCACTACAAAGCTAGGATCCCTTCCTCCAGTTTCCAATAATGACAAGCCCCTCTTTTTAATTATTCCCAACAGGAATGACTTTATAATTGTGTATACTCAATCTGAAATTCCTGTGTTTGAGGAAAAGGCTATAGAAGTCAATCTCCATACTAGAATAGCAATTAAAATGCATTTGGACTTAGGAAGGGGCTTCTAAATCATACATTATAAAACCACAAACAACAATAGACTTGTGCAGCATTAGTTTTTAATGTGAATCAAACCATGTTTCCCATTTTTAAGTAAAAGCCTGACATGGTTAGGCTAGGACAAGGACTTAAATCATAGCTTTCAAGACAATCGAGACAGACAGGTGGTAGGAGGAAGAGGTTTCAATGGATTCTAGCAAACAGAAATCACTACCAGATTAAAGGAAAACTTTTGAGTATTTATGTCAAAAGATGTAATGTGTGGTTTTAATCCTGCCGGTAGAGAAATCATGCAGTGATTAGATATCTGCCTTTGTCGTCTCTGCTAAAATCACATGACAGACAGACATGAATAGTTTGGTTGATAAGTTTCAGAATTTTGTAAACTGAAGTTTAAACTGTTATATATTCAGCTTAAAATAATTAAGGCTTACAACAAGCTTCTATTCATAATACATTTGTGTAAATAAAAATATATGTAGAAATAGCAAAAGAGTATTATTATCTATGGAGTTTAAAGAAAGATCCTACTAGAGTGATTTTATAAAATTAAATCATCTTACTGATATTTCTATCTCTTGAAAATGTCCAGAGAGTCTTGTGTAACTTATGTTACTTTCAGAAATGGGCTCAGAATTATGTGGTACACTGTATCTGCATGCAATACCCAGAGTAAGCTTCAGCTATTTTAAGATCTAGTTCCCAGAACTCTGTCAGAACTTATAGCTGAAGATTTAACAAAACCAGATACAGAAAGAGAAGAATCAGTTTTTCATAACACTCTAATTACAATGTAGAAAAAAAGGAGAGCCAACTGTTTCCTCAGAAAGTTGATAAAAAGCCAGAAGAGACAGGATATGAAAAAAGAACAAAGGAGAGAACAGACAAGACAGGTGGAGATCAGCAGGTGATGGAGCAGTGCCATTGACAGGGCAATGAGAATGTCACAAAGAAACAAAAAACAGCAGCCAGAACAGCTCTGCAATAATTGCTGGTGAATGTAGGGCAGAGGGAGAGGCTGCTATGGGTCAAATATATTCACCAAAGTTCATGTACTAGAAACTTGACCCCCACTGTAACAGCACTAAGAGGGCGGAAGATCCAATTATGGTATTTGAAAGGTGGGACCTTTAAAAGGTGATGGATCACGAGGACTGTGACCTTGTAAATGGATTGATCCAGTCACGGAGTAAGGGGTTGATTGTTTAATGGGTGGTCATGGATGTGGTTCTGATGGTTTTATAAGGAGAGTGAGTGAGGAGATTAGCTCTCTTGCTCAGCCCACTCTCGCCATGTGACACCCTGGTTGTCATGGGACCTTGTAGATAGTTCCCACCCAAAAGAAGGCCCTCACCAGATGCACCCCCTGGACCAAGGACTTCCCAGCCTCCAAAACTGTAAGAAATAAATTTCATTTCTTCTTTAATTACACAGTTTCAGGTATTCTGTTATAAGCAACAGAAACAAACTAATACAGAAGCAAATGACAGATACCTGCAGAGTACAGTCTGACACTGGCAAGATCCTTTGCATGGATGGGTGATAAGAATTGGGGCTGCCACCTATGCTCCACCCCATAATTGCCAATCTGTGCCTCTTTTGAAAGAAGGACAGCCTGAAGAGTGCGTCACCTACTTTAACACACTAGCATACAAAAACTGTATGAAAGACACCTAAGGCAGAACAGAGCTACGGACTGCAAACATCATTCGACAATCTTCTCATCTGCTTCCCTATGGGAAGCACAAACCAAGAAGCATATAGAAGGATAAAGGGGCCAGTAGTCAAATTGTTTTTGTGGCAAGTTATTGGATGCTACAACTCCAAAAAAAAAAAAAAAAAAAGCTCCAAATTAAAGCATCTGCACCCTTTTCTGGCTAAACTCTTGGAGAAAAGATCTATGTTTCCCATAGATCTTTCCCACGTTAAAGTTACACGGCCCTGGGTATTTTCACAAAGGTTTCTTCTGCTCTGCAAACTAAGAAATGGCGTAAGAATTCCAGACTGAATAGGAGAAAAATATCAAGTCAAGGCTTTTGTATTTTTGTCAGAATATACTTATGATTACAATCTACCTCCTGAATGGTCTTATAATGCTGATAAAATGGCTATTTTTCTTAATGCTTTCCAACTTTCATCTTAGCAAACAGCAGCATTCTCTGGATTTAGACAGAATGACATCTTGAAAATTCTTGCACATGATATTTCAAAAGTTCATAAAAGTTTTTAATTGAAATATGTCTTGGCTTTGAAATATTTTTTGGCTTTGAAAAGAACTGTATATTGGCCAGTTTGTGACACTAATGCAAAAACAGTCAATTTTCTACTTCCTTCTATAGATTTTCTTGTACCTTCAGAAAAAGATAGTTTCAGAATTAAGGGTTCAATGAGGACACGTGAAATATCCCTAGGTGCCCTTCAGTCTCCTCTTCTTTCTATCCTCGGGACCTATTCTGGTTCATCACTCACTCACTCTCTTAAAATGTGAAGCCCAGAAGTGACACAACAGATGTGAATGAATACTTTTCTTCTCTTTGTTTAAAGACCTGGACATACCAAATAGTGGCTTACACTGAAACTGTAATGAAGCCCCATCCCCGATCCTTCACTCAAACCACCACCAAGTTAGGGCTTATCCAACAAACAGCTGCTTACCACTTTTCTGACCCAAATCCAGGATTTTGTTCTTGTTCCTGTTTACCCAATAGCATGAATTCTGATTGGAACAGACCAATCTAGTCTCTGAGAGAAGTCATTTCCCAAGACTAATTCCCTTTTGGAATAATTCATTGTAAGTTGAGAAATAATTTAGAAACCAAAAAAAACCAATAGGCCTTTTCAGTCTACCAAAAACAGGGAAAAGGTGGAAGAATGAGTTAGCTGCTGAGTTTTTAAATTTCTTGTATTAATCTGGATGAGTTTGTTATTTAAAAGCCAACACAACTTCTCATATATAACAAACAATTTAATATTTAAAAATATATTTGCTAAAATAGTGATGTACATTATTGGATGATAATCACAAACATATATTAAACATTTACTACAAGACATGCAGTGTGCTCAATTTTTTTATGCATTATCTCAGGTAATCACTACAATTATCCTATGAGCGTATTTTACTAATGAGAAAACAAAAGTTTAGAGAAGTTATATAAAGACCTGACAATATGCCAAGCTTTGCTGGTTTTCATTAAGAAAAACTGCTTAAGCATGTCAGTTCATTTAATAAAATAAGGGGTAAGTAATAACTTCCATATATAAATTGGAATTAGAGATGACTATTTTCTTTCTTTTTTTCTTTTTCTTTTTTTTCTTTTTGTCTTTTTCGTGACCGGTACACAGCCAGTGAGTGCACCGGCCATTCCTATATAGGATCCGAACCCGCGGCGGGAGCGCCGCTGCGCTCCCAGCGCCACACTCTCCCGAGTGCACCACGGGCTCGGCCCAGAGATCACTATTTTCTGATGACTTCACAAGCATCTGCTTCAAATAATGTTGCCTGATTTTATTACACTACCACACTTACATGACGGTCACTGGAAAACCTGAACTATGTATTAAAATAAATTATTTCTTTAAAATGGACAAGACTGAAATGGATACCTAGTATTCTGATTGCTACGCATTGGGATAATCTAAAAGAAAGATACCCTTTAATAAAACTAAAAGTAAACCAATTCGTTTCTGAAAAGAAGTCAGTTCACTCTGGTTCAAATTTCACTTTGATTCTCTGTCTAATTAAAATGAACCACCGATTATTCATTTCGTTTGTAAAATAACTGCACTATTGCTGTGTACCTCCAAATATTGTGAATAGTTTCTTAAAACTATTATTTTTCTCTTCGATTATTTAGGGTTTTTTTTTTTTATATAGAATCAAAATGTGGATCTTTCAAAGTATGTGTGAGTCATGGATCAAAATAAAATGAAAAAGAAAATTTAATACCCTCATATGGGCTGAATGTGTCCACCAAAGTTTCATGTATTAGAAACTTAATCCCCACTGTGACAGTGTTAAGAGGGTGAGAAATCCTATTATGGTAACTGAAGGTGGGGCCTTTAAAAGATGACTAGGTAGGTTATGGCTTTATAAGGAGGGCAACTGAGAAGCTTAGCTCTCCCTCTCTTGCTCAGCCATTTCGCCAGTTTACCCTGCGACACTATAGAGCCACCGCCACCAGGGCCCTCACCAAATGCATTCCCTGGACTTTGGGCTTCCCAGACTCTGAAGCTGTAAGAAATAAATTTTATTTCTTTATAAATTACCCAGTTTTAGGTATTCTGTTATAAGTAACAGAAAGAGACTAATATATATATAACTAAAATGCATTAGCTTAAGTATTTTGGATCTCTGAAATAAATAAAAATAGAATCCACAGAAATAATGAAAAATGTAAACACTACCCAGGGCATTAACTTAAAGTCAGAAAATGAGCATAAAATACAGAAGGTCAGTTAGGAACCCTACATCAGGGGGAAAGTCCAGTTTGGCTCTTCAGATAGTACCCAGAGTGGAAGAGCAACTGGAAGAAGGCAGCCACTAGCACACCCTGATTCACTTAAAAAATATATACTACTTTTATATGTAAAAGTACATGAAGAGTGAAACACTACTGATGATTAGTGGCACATATGGGTTTTATTTTCACTTAAGAAATATTAATTAAAGCCCATGAATATAACACAATACATACCAAATACTTGGATTTTCCAGATGCTGACCATATCACTATATTCTCTTGACTGCTTCCCTGCTCCTACCAGGTTGCCTCATTTAAGGTGAATTTCCAACTACACAGTTAGGCTCAGCAACAGTAAGAGTTAACACACGGGGCGAATACCAGAAGACTGGGAAGCTAACCAAGAGCCATAAGCAGGTGTCTTCCTCCCACTCTCAGGAGATTTTGCACTTTCACTTTAAAAGCATAGGGAACATAAAATCTAGAGAAATGCACTGAAAAATCTAGGGAAATGTACTGAAAATGAACTGAAAAGGGGAGGAGCTCACTGACACTTGTGTTTATAAAATGCTGGGGTACAGAAAGCTGCAGGGTATGTTCCCATGGGAGGCCTACAGGCGATCTTACTCCCAGGGCAGGCTTCAAGGATGTACAAATTGTGCAGTCACACGGGGCCCCACATTCAAGAGGGCCCTGTACTCAGCAGGAAGGGTCTGGCACTTGGTTTAACACTCTGCCTGAGCCAGGAACCTGAGTCATCCTCCTCTTCTCTGCTCACATCCAATCAGGATCCTACTGACTCTGCTTTCTCAATGTTCCTTCAAACTGTTCTCTTTTCTCCACTTAAACTCTATTTACCACTACTCAACAACTCCTTCCCTGACTTAAGCAGCAGCCTTCTAATGGGCTTCTCCTCCCAAACACTTTATAAGATGGCTGGTCTTTCTAAATGGCATATCTGATCCTGCATAAAATCATTCCCCTTTGTAAAATTATCAGTGACTGCCCACTAACTCAGCAAGGTATTATGGGCATATTATTTTTTTGGCTCAGCACCTGCACTTCTTTCAGGAACACCACTCCTCCTCACCCCACCTGCTGTGACAATGTCCTTCCCATGTGAGCTGGTACCTGAACCAAGCTGGGTAAATCAGAGTCTTCCCTTGGGATTTTCATAGGCTGGAGGAAGCTACAAGATGTCAAAACCCAAAAGCTGTTAGCATCCATGATTGCTGTCAAGTAGGGAAAGCTGTCAATGCCCAGTTAGAAATAAGAGGAGAGTTGCAGTAGTTTGGGTTCCTGGTTCTAGCTTCCTGAGGCCCAGCTGACATCTAATTTTCTGTTTAACTCTTGCTTGGATTTTCTAAGTCAATAAATTCCTCTTTTTGCTTAAGTTAGCCAAAGCTATATTTCTATCCCTTGCTGGTATGCATGACAAGGCACTTCATTAATTGGTTCCTACCTCTCCATCTATCCTATCTCCCCTTATGTCCTCACACACACAGTCTGCAATAAAACACTTAACATTCCACTAATTCAACATGCCATTTCACACCTCTTCCTCTGCATACGTCAATCTCTCTGCACCTCCAGTTCCAACACTGGTGTCACCTTCTCTGTGAAGTCTTTCCTGAGTTCCCTGGACATGAGGCCCCCACATCTTGCTTTCCCGTAGTCTGTGCTAAAATTCATCTTATCACAATATCCATGCACTGCAATTGTCCAAGTGGATGATTAACTCGCCCTAGATAGTTGCAGTTGGCAGGGAGGTTAAGAACTTGGACTCTGGAGCCAAACTGTCCAGCTCCTCACTGAATAGTAGTGACCTCTGTGCCAGCTGGGCAAACCTTTCTGGGCTTCAATTTCTCATCCATACATGGAGATACAAATAGCGCCTACTTTACAGGACTGCTGTGAAAACAAGATGTGTTAAACACTTACAACAGTGCCTAGCACTTAATAACTGTTAGTTATTAAAATCATGATCCTTGACATCAGAAAATGAGTGACCATCACTTTTGTATTCCCAGCGCTTGGCACAATGTCTGTTCCAAGGAATGACTATCTGTTTGCTTGACTTTTGAAGAGAAGCCAAAGGAGGGCTGGATATAAATGGAGCACACCTAACAGGAGCTCCTGGAAAAAGTCATAATACAGAGGTTCAGGCCCACAGTTCGCCTGACGTTAAGGCGGTTAGGCTGCCCTACTCCTTCCCCTTCCAGACAGCTTCTAACTGGACACTGAGGAGACACGCAAGACTGGGGAAAGTGGGGAAAGGGAAAGCTGGGTTGAAAAGGTTTACTGATTTCTTCGGAGCTCCAAATCACGATTACTTTAAGCTTTAGAAAAGCTATCCTCATCATTTGTTTCCTGAGAAACGTCAATAAGCAGGCGGAAATAAAATGCTCCTGAGAACTAAGCTCTGGGAAGAGACCTACGGCCCGACAAAACGGCTGGTCAGTGCCCACCACTGACCAGTTCCAGAAAAATCCCACCACTTCCAGACTTAGACGTAAGACGAACCTGTCACTGTCACAATAATTCTCGGCCGGCGACAGAGCACCTTCTCTCCTATCCTATTTTGGGTCCACCCTAAGAATATAGTATTTAAGCCATGAATTGTGGACACGGGGTCAAACACTGACCAGGAAACTAGCTTATTTTAAAACAGATTAAAAGAACAGGAGAAACTGTTTGTGTTGGCAACAACACAGAGGCGACAGAAAGGTAGCAGAGCCCGACGCCGGGGTGGCCTGGGAAGCCCGGCACCGGCTAGGCGGCGAGGGCGGCCGCGGAGAACCGGCGGTTGCCCGGCAGGGGCGGCTCCCGCCCACTTTCCGTCCCCACCCGGCCGCGGCCCCACCGCGAGCGACAGTACCCGAGAACGTCTCCGGTTCCGCGGTGCCCATCGCAGCTCTGCTCACGACCTGCGTGATAAGGAACAGGAGGGCGAGGACAGCCATACTGCTACAGAGCTTTGCTACAGAGCTCCGGGCCTGGCGCAGACCGACCGCGGGAGTCGCCGGCGCGGCCCCGCCGCAGCCCAGCCGCAGCCCTGCCGCCTGGGCCTCGCGTCACTTCCGCCGCCCTGAACTAGCGCGGCGACCGGGGGCGAGGAGTGGGCGGGGACCCGGAAGCTGGTTGTGGACCGGGGGTCGGGAGAGGCGGGCTCACGTCGAGCGCGGCGCTCTGGGCGCTAGTCTGCCGTGGCGTCGGGGTCGCGAGTACGTGAGGAACGAGGATCCTGCGGTTACGTCCTTTCGGCTTGACACTGTGTTCCGCAATTTTTGTTCCTGTGTTTGCAGTGTCCTGGGGTTGTAGACCTTTGCTTTAGGCCACAGCGCGGTCACAATTCTCATTTTACCCTCTTAGACTTCGCCGTCAGAGCGTCTTGGAGCCTGAGATTTTAGAACAGAGAGAGCCCTTAAGGGCCTTCTCCAATCCTTGCATTTTTATTTGAGGAAGCTGAGACTTCGAAGAGATTTGTGCAAACTCCCCCAGTTCAAATCGAGTTGGCTCGGCCAAGAACGAGTTTATTCTTGGACATCAAACAACTTGCTTTACCTTTTCAGCAATTAAATGTCAAATAGCGATTTATTAAGCAGCCTCTCATCCAGAAGGATGCCCTGTTGCCTCTCTGACCAAATCTATTATTTATTTATTTATTTATTTATTTATTTATTTATTTAGTTAGTTAGTTAGTTAGTTAGTTAGTTAGTTAGTCTTTTTTGTGACCGGCCGCACCGCGCTCAGCCAGTGAGCGCCCCGGCCATCCCTATATAGGATCCGAATCCACGGCCGAAGCACTGCTGCGCTCCCAGCGCTGCACTCCCCTGAGTGCGCCACGGGGGTCGGCCCCAAATCTATTATTTTGCATCTCTCCCATTCCACTCCAGCCACTTGGTCTAGTTGCCCTTCCTGAAAGGCTCCCCACTTGTGCTCAAATATGCATATGGATAATTCCTCACCTGCTTCAATTTGCTGCTTATGATGACCTTTAGCAAACATTTTTTTTTTCTTCTTTGTGACCGGTAAGGGGATCACAAGCCCGGGCTTGGTGTCGTCTGCACGGCGTTCAGCCCATGAGCGTACTGGCCATCCCTATATAGGATCCGAACCCACGGAGGGAGCACCGCTGCGCTCCCAGCGCTGCACTCTCCTGAGTGAGCCACCGGGTCGGCCCTAGCAAAAATTTTAAATTGCAACCCACCCTCCCATCCTCCTTACCCACCTCTACTATTTTTTAATGATGCTTTTCTACCTTCCCCCACACTACAATATACACATTAGTGTTTACTTTCTCCTCCTCCTAGAATGTAAGCTCCATCGTGCTGAAATCTTTGCTTGGCACATAGTATTTGTGGAATGAAAGAATGCACGATCACTCTAGCGTTAAGCAAAATTTAGAGAGAAAGACCTTATGAAGACACTGTACAAACTAGAGAGGAATTATTGCCTAATTCATTTTATTTATATTAGGCCTCATGGCTTGCTTAACATCAGCACAGCCAGGTTAATCTCCCCCTCCCCTTTCCCTTTTCTACTCTGGGGACGGAGCAGCGAAATTTCTCTCCTGGGAAGGGGTAAACATGACCATTTTCATCAAAGGAACATCTCGTGGGCTGCTGTAGCTGGCGCGCTTTGCACTGATACAGTAGTGACAGTGATCAGAAGCCTATGCCCTAACCAATCAGGTGTTAGCAGACTACAAGGGCTGTGTCACCTTGCATACCACTGTTTTCGAAGTTGCCCATTACTCTGCCAGAACCCTCAAAGGCTTATAAAACCCTGCTTTCCTTTGTTCAGAGGAACTGATCTGGCTCAGTCTCCCTTCCATGTTAGTGGAATAAAGCTTTTTGGTTGAAATAGCATCTGGCTTGGGTCTCTCTCTCCCTTTCCACCGTCTCCCCAAACCTAACTTTTATTGGTACCCAATGGTGGGACCAGGTAGTTTGGCTTTCAGCCACCCAGGCTATGAACCTGGTAAAGCTCGCTCTCTCTCTCTCTGCCCCCCACCCCTGGAACGGGGTCTGGGACTCGGGCAAAGGACTTTCTCTTGCAACCTGAGAAGGGATGGGCAGTGGCAGCACATTCCGGGCTTATTCCCGGATCCTGAGCAGTCCTTTGTCCCTACCCCCATCTGCCATCAACTCTCTCTCTCTCAGAGATCTCCCATAAAAAGGCGAGATAACTGAAGGCCATTGGCTGAGGCTACACCTCCTTACCATATAAAGGCCCTAGGATTGTTTGCGCCAGTAATCAGCCTCCCAAAGAGTGGAGATCTTTCTCTTCTGCTTCACCTCGTCTGTCCTGTCCTGAGACTGGAGCCAGCCGTTTTTCGCTGCACATTCCATTGTTGATTCTTGCATCCAACACCGACTACTGATCTCTGCTTAGGTCAGTGAATTCTTGTTTCCCTCTCACTATGGGACCCTGTTCACTAACAGTCCAGGACTGTCCTCAAAACCCCAGTGCTCTCCTCTCAGCCACACTGGTGGCTAGGCATCTCCACACTTAGGGGCGCCTGGTGTTGTTGGTTTGCCTCTCACTCGCAGATCCTCACAGATTTCCAGGGACGCCTGGTCTTCACTGAGGATCTCAGGGACCTGAATTTCTCTCACCCCCCAAATTTACATTTCACATTCTGGGCAATCAGGCCTCTCCTTCTACTCTCACCTGATATCCACCCAGAAGGACTTACTTTCTTCTGCAACACTGCCTGGCCACAATACAAATTGGATAATGAAAGCCGGTGGCCAGAGCACGACACTTTCGATTTCCAAATTCTTCGTAATTTAGAAAGTTTCCTCCATTGCAATGGAAAGAGGTCTGAAGTCTCCTATGCCCAAGCCTTTGTTTACCTTCGTTCTCAACCCTCTCTCCATCACTCCTACACTACTTTCCAGATACTTCTTTTATGAACTAAACCCAACTCCCCATCTTGGGTAACCATTCCCTGTCTTGGGGTGATGCTATGTGGTCCACGGCAAAACTGACCACTTTGTCACTGGATCACAAATCTTGCCACTTTGCATCAGGATAGACAAAGAATATATAGCAAATTAGGCTACATGCTCCCATCAAACAGTCTTACAGGCAAAGGAAAAAAAGTTAAAAAGAGCCAGTCAATGACAGGGTTTGTTTAGAAATGGGGGCTCATTTAGCAACATTGTATGTGTAACATTCTGAGCTAAAGGTGGAATGTGGGATGTTTTCCGCAGTGATGAAAACAGTTTCAATTTATAGCCTGCAATGGAACTCAGTAGCTAACACCTAGCCTAATGGTTGAAAAGGGTTGAAGAGTAACTACAGTAGCCAAACTAGTGGAGGCACAATAGACAGCCCTCTCCTTTCTGTGTTCCTTTGCTGCATGCTTCACTACCTAGTTATGCTGAACATCATGTGCTTTGCCTCCTTCCTTACTTTCCTGTTGTTCCCTTTTCAAGCATCTCTCTTTAACACTCTTTTTACACTGTTTGTTTAAAAGTTACCATTTGGGGGGTGAGAAGTGACTCAAGGATAAAAAAGCCAACATTTTGTATGTTTGGGAAAGGTCTGTATGCTTGGGTTTGAGCAATGAAATTCATGCTTTATGGTCATTTAAAATCTGGTGACCAAAAAGTTGTCTCACTGAGTTTCTCTAGGCAAGTTTGAGCAACAGAAATTGGTCTACAAAATTACAGTGGCTACATCTCTGAATGAAATGTATCTGTGCACAGAGTTCTGCAAATGTTAAGGCAAAAGACTGCTAAAGAAAAAACGGGGTAAAAGATTTAAAATCATATCACTATAAAAAATGTTTTCAGAATTATCAGCTTACATCTTTGACTGGGTTTTCTAACCAAATGGGATTACATTTGACTTTGCTAAAGGCTTTTAAGGTTAAAGTTGTGAACCCAGCCAAAACCAAAAAGATCATTTAAAATCAAATTATGTATAAGTTTTTCTAAAAATTAAACATTAATATCAAAGGTACTCTGATACAAGGTTAGAGTTTCCTCTCCTACATTACAACAACCAGATTTCCTGAAAACACTTAACTGCTATTAATAGAAAATTGTAAGAGATTATTTTTAAAAAAAAATTTTTTTTAGATAACTGTTCTAAGAAACTTATTCCATGTTTCATAAAGACAATTTCTTGTGCTCTCTGCCTTTGAAATCCTTTGTCACTTTTGTTTTATTTTTATGGTGATTTGTGATCTCATTAAGCTAAGTATTTTAAGCCTTTGTTATTTGACAAACATTCCAAAACCAAATACTAAAAACTCACACTTTTGACTTGAACTCACTTTGAGAAGTTCCAAGGGCTTGGAACTTTGGAGCTTCTCAAAGGATAGATATAAGAGATGTGCCAAAAACAATTGGCTTATTTGATAAATTAGACTATATGGGAAGCATTGTCAAAGCCAAAATTAATGTTTGATCTTCTTTATGTTATACTGAAATATTATTAATATGTATTCCAAAATTGTGTAAGGTTCTTAAAAATCTGCGTCTTATATAAATGCTATCAATCATAACCTTGGTTCAATTATAATTTTAAAGTGTTATGTCCTAAACTATCAGATAAAGGTTCCTGACAACTTTGAGTTTGTACCATTATTCTAACGAAAAAAACTAATGGATTTATAAAACTACTAACCAAGGTCGGAAGAACAAAAGTTAATTACCTAAAACTGAATAACTGATAAAAAATGGGGTTTCTACAATTTCTTTATTTTGAAACATTGATGGTTCTTTTCAACAATTAAAACATTTACTTTTCTCTCTACTCAATCCCTCCAGGATTTTAAAACTTGTCACCTCTCCCAGGGTGATGGAGATGCGAAGGATTACTCAAAGCCCATTTTTCCAGAGCAGTGAGAGACCCAGAAGGGGTTAATCCCAGGAGCAATTTCTTCAAGAGAGAAGAATCCCTAGGAGTAACCCCAAATTAGGTTTTCTCAGTTTTTATTGTCTAGGCAAGAAAGTTACAGAAAAGGAACACAGGTGGTTACAAAAAGAACAATGAGATAATCATCATGGCAACACTTAGTTCCCTAAGAAACTCAAAGAAAAAGCTGAAAAGGAGATGAGGAACATCCCCCAACTGTTAACATTGAAGCTTTTAGCTCACATACTTTCCCATCAGTAGGTTTAGCTGCACCAAGGATGACTGCCCTTAGAGCAAGCATTTTTGTTATGTTATTTTTTTTTTATTATTATTTTTTATCTACAACAGACTTTAGTTATGGGAAAGTTTTCTGTTTATCCCAAGCTTAGCATTTCTATGTGCAATTCTAAAAAGTTAGGCGATTCCTTCAACTAAAGGGCTTTGGCCTTGCTGCAACTACAGGGCTGTGGCCCCACTAAGCTATAAGTTAGGTTCTGTGAAAATATATGTGCTTATTAATGTTAGTATCCCCCATAAAAACTATTCATGAGTATTGTTATTTTATGACAATATAGTTATTTACATAAGTTCAATAAGGATCTATTCTTGAAACAGGACACAATTGGAGACACTCGTTTTTTTTTTTTTACCAAGGCTTTGACTGGAATGTCAGGTTTTCAGATATGATCAAACTACCCTGCTGCCACCTTCCCCCACCATTGTGCCTCCCCCTGCTTCTCCTGTTCGTCCCCTTTGAGAGGTAGCAGGAGCTGAGAACATTGTTAGGGTCCTTGTCCCCTTTTCCTTCAATGATATGGCTCAAATAGAAAAACAATTAGGATCATATACTACAAATCCTTCTCAATATACATAAAAAATTCTCACTTGACATGACATTTATGTTATCCTCTCTTCCACTTTAAACCTGGAGGAGTAGGACCAAGTCTGGACTACAGCCCAAACCCATGCAGACACCAGGCACACTCAGGATCCTGACTCAGTATCCTCTGGGTCCTGCGATCATCCCACAGACTGACTCAAATTGGAACTATCAACTAAAATCTCCAGATAGAAGAAAGAGAGGTTACATGGCTCACATGTCTCATAAAAGGGATAAAAAGGCTTCTTTAAAAGCATTCAATTACGGGCCGGCCTGTGGCTCACTCGGGAGAGTGCGGTGCTGAGAACACCAAGGCCCCGGGTTCGGATCCCATATACGGATGGCCGGTTTGCTCACTGGCTGAGCGTGGTGCTCACAACACAAAGTCAAGGGTTAAGATCCCCTTACCGGTCATCTTTAAAAAAAAAATAAAAAAAAATAAAAAAAAATAAAAGCATTCAATTACAACAAAATCAAGGAAGTTACTTAGGAACCTAACAAAAGCGCTGCACTTTTTGTTTCTCACCTCACCGAGGCTGTAATATAATATACCAACCTTGACTCTGAAGCCAAGAGGAGGAATCTAAAACTCAAAAACTAAAACGTGACCAAATCAAATGCCAGTTGCTGGCTGCTGCAATCCAGGAAAATCAGAAACCACAAACACCTCAAGGCAAGGTTCAGTATAAGCCTCCCATTGCTTCCCCAGGCAACTGCTTCAAGTGCAGTAAACCAGGGCACTAGGCAAGTGTCTGTTGAAACCTAAGGCCCCACCAGGGCCCTGTCCCCTATGTTGTGAGAAGGGGCATTGGAGAGTCGGCTGTAGCAAAAGGATCTCTGGACCTGCTCCAGTCCCTCCAAAACCCCTACTGAGCCCAGTTTGGAGCTGTCTGACCTGTTGGGACAAGCTGCTGAAGACTGTGACTGACAGGTCCCAGGGCTTACAATCCCTGCTGCCATGCCTATCACCACATCTGAACCTCCGGTAGCAGTAACAGTAACAGGTAAGTTCATTTTTTTCTTACTAGATATGGAGGACCACACACACTTGGTGCTTCCAGAATATTCAGGCCAACCTTTTGATTCCACTATTTCTGTTGTAGCAGTGGGAGGAATTCCATGCAAACCAAAGGTCACTTCCCCTCTACCTTGTATTCTTTTCAAAATAAGTTCCATACACTATAGAGGGTTAGAAATCTTGATTCTTGTTTGATTTTTAGACAGGGCTGTTTAGCTAAAAAAAATACTTATGGGAGAAGGGAGGACTGCTGCTGGTGGCCGGTCGTGGGGGCTGACTGCCACTTTGCCCTTGGCAGGAGATGCTGCCTCATTTACAGGCAACATCTTTGAAGTATGGAGCAGGAAAAGAACTGTTTCTTAGCTGCAAAAGCGAGTCTCTAAACAGGAAACACGGCGTTGTGGCTGCTGTTGACGCTGCCAGGATCCTGGAGGCCGGGGCCGCACTGAAGGTGGCCAGCTGCCCTATTCAGGATTCGAGGTTTCAGGCCAGCATAAAAGAAGATTCCTGGGAGCGCCCGAGCCACGCTGCGGGACTGACTGAGCAGCCCGAGGCAGCGGCGGTTGAGAACGGGGACAGAGATGGCGCAGAGGCAGAGAGGGAGCCGCCTGACACAGCATAGCCCTGTGAGTGACCCCCAGCCTGGCCCTGCTCGGGGGACGGACGCCCGCTCGGCTTCCACCTGCCCCACCGGGCCACTCACCGGCCCCGGGGCTGCCTCCATTTTCTCAGGTGATGGCAGCTCTGGCCCGGCTCGGCCAAGCCTGTCCTCCTCGCCCGGCTAGGCTCCTCACTGAGCCTTCCCACATACTTGCCCCGGCACAGGGCTTCCCGGGGCCTGCGGGCCGGCCTCCCCTCCCACTCCCTCCGCAGTTCTCTGGTGGGGCTGGTGGCATGGGGCGTCCCCGGCCAGCATCGGGAGGGCAAGGAAGTACAGGCTAGGCCAACTGTCACTCCACTGCATCCTGGGCTCCAGCCCCCGGTAAACTTCCTGTTACCGGGAGGCAGATACCATCTCTGCGGCCACCAGTTTGGAAAAATGCCTAACTGATTTCTGGTTAAGAATAGTGTGGTCAGAGAGTTCCCGAGTATGCTTGAACCTGCCAGAGAGCTGACTGCAGGCGGGCACCGGACTTTGTCCGCACTGGGGGGATTCAAAGGTGAACCGTGTGCTGTGGGCTCCTCCCCCGAGGAGCTCATGCGCTGGTTTGGGAGATAAGACAAGTACACAAATAACTGCTATACCAGGAGGAAGGTGATAAGTCCCAAGAAAGATCTACACAGTGCTACAAGGCACCCAGAGCGACCAGTCATCTGCGCCAAGCAGAAACCTGATAGACTTCCTGGCCGAGGTGGTGCTGAGCAGGGTCTTGAAGGCCCAGCTGATAGACGAGGGCTACAGAAGACATGTCCCAGCCCAGCCCAATGCGCACAGAGTGGGAAGATGTCCGGCTAGGGAGGCGGAGACTCGACAGAAACCACACACCCTGTGGGGTCACCACTGCGTGATCCAACAGCCCAGGCCAGAGCGCACGGAACAGGGAGAATTCCTGCACGGGAAGTGGAAGCTCAGCAGAGACCACACACCCTGCGGTACCGCCCTGTGATCCAGCAGCCCAGCAGAGTCCAAGCTGACCAGAGAGGTGGCTCCCCGGAGAGGCCCAAGACCCAAGGCAACCACACACAAAAGGCACTAGAGGACAACTGTGCAGTCACGGAGGTAGCCATACCAAATTGGCAACCACAGCAACATCTTAGTTAGTCAATAGTCTCAAACCGGTGGACTGTGAAACCCCCTGCCACAATGAATAAACATCAAAAAAAGATGCCAGAAATACAAAAAATCAAGAAAGTACACCACCAATAGTTAATAAATCCCAAATTCTAGATCCTATAGAACAAGAAGCCCTTGAAATGACTGACAAGGAATTTCGAGTGATAATTCTAAGGAAACTGAATGAGATACAAGAAAACTCAGCTAGACATCATGATGAAATGAGGAAAAGTATACAGGACCTGAAAGAGGAAATGTACAAGGAAATCAATGTCCTGAAAAAAAATGTAGCAGAACTTGCTGAACTGAAGAAGTTATTCAGTGAAATAAAAAACACAACAGAGAGTTTAACCAGCAGGCTTGTTGAAATTGAAGAGAGAACCTCTGAACTTGAAGATGGGCTGTTTGAAATAACACAAGCAGACAAAAAAAAAAAAAAAAAGAAAAAAGAATCAAAGACATTGAAGAAAATCTGAGAGAGATATCAGACAACCTTAAGCACTCAAATAACCGAGTCATGGGTATTCCAGAAGGGGAGGAAAACAGAGATTGCATTGAAAACATATTCAACAAAATAGTGGCAGAAAACTTCCCAGGTATAGGAAAAATAATGGATCTTCAGATCCAGAAAGCTCAACAATCTCCAAACGTATTCAACCCAAAAAGGCCCTCTCCAAGACATGTTATAGTCAAATTGGCAAAACTCAGAGACAAAGAGAAAATTTTAAAAGCTGCAAGAGAGAAGCGTCAAATCACCTATAAGGGAGCCCCAATCAGGCTAACATCAGACTTTTCATCACAAACCCTAAAAGCTAGAAAGGAACGGGATGATATATTCAAAATACTAAAAGACAAAGATTGCCAGCCAAGCATACTCTACCCTGCAAGGCTATCCTTCCGAAATGAAGGGCAAATAGTATATTTCTCTGATGAACAAAAACTGCGGGAGTTCACTACCACATGACCACCCTTACAAGAAATCCTCAAGAGAGTACTGGGTTTGGTTCCTGAAAAATAACTACCACTGCCATAAAAACCCAAGAAAAATCTAAACCCACTAGTATAATAAAAATGGCATTCATGAAGAGAAAGCAAACAAACAAAAATGCTGTGTACAACCTAAGGAACCAACAAACACAGAAACCAAACAGTAAATCAGAAAGCAAGGAACAAAAGACACCTAAGACAACCAAACAACCAATAAAATCCTAGGAATAAATCAACACCGCTCAATAACAACTCTTAATGTAAAAGGCTTAAATTCCCCAATCAAAAGACACAGGCTGGCTGACTGGATCAAAAAGGAGGACCCAACTATATGCTGCTTACAAGAGACCCACCTCACCCATAAAGATTCACATAGACTGAGAGTGAAAGGATGGAAAAAGATTTACCATGCAAACAGAAAAGAAAAACGAGCTGGAGTAGCTATTCTTATATCTGACAAAATAGACTTTAAACTAAAAACCATAAAAAGAGACAATGAGGGACACTACTTAATGATAAAAGGACTGATCCATCAAGAAGACATAACAATCATAAATATGTATGCACCCAATGTTGGAGCAGCCAGATTTATAAAACAAACTCTATTAGACCTAAAGAAGGAAATAGACACTAATACTTTAATAGCAGGGGACCTGAACACCCCACTGTCAATATTAGACAGATCATCTAGGCAAAGAATCAGTAGAGAAGCACAAGATCTAAACAATACTCTAGACCAAATGGACTTGGCGGATATCTACAGAACATTCCACCCAACAACCTCAGAATATTCATTCTTCTCATCAGCACATGGATCATTCTCCAGGATAGATCACATATTAGGTCACAAATCAAGTCTCAATAAATTCAAAAAAATTGGAATTATCCCATGTATTTTCTCAGACCACAATGGATTAAAACTAGAAATTAATAACTAAAAAACCCTCTGGAAACTATACAAACACATGGAAATTAAACAGCATTCTACTTAATGACATATGGGTCCAAGAAGAAATCAAGCAGGAAATCAAAAAATTTATTGAAACTAATGAAAACAATGATACATCATACCAAAACCTGTGGAATACTGCAAAAGCAGTATTAAGGGGGAAATTTATTGCATTAAATGCTCACCTCAGAAGAATGGAAAGATGGCAAGTGAACAACCTAACACTTCACCTTAAAGAACTAGAAAAACAAGAACAATCCAAACCTAAAGTTAGCAGATGGAAAGAAATCATTAAGATCAGAGCAGAACTGAATGAAATTGAAACCCAAAAAACAATTCAAAAGATCAACGAATCAAAAAGTTGGTTTTTTGAAAAGATAAATAAAATTGACAAACCATTAGCATGGCTAACAAAAAAAAGAAGAGAGAAGACTCAAATAACAAAAATTAGAAATGAAAAAGGCGATATTACAACTGACTCATCAGAAATACAAGGAATCATTCGAGACTACTATAAACAACTATATGCCAACAAATTTGAAAATCTGGAGGAAATGGATAAATTTCTGGACACAGACAAGCTCCCAAAACTGAACCATGAAGACGTAGAAAATTTGAACAGACCAATAACAATAAAGGAGATTGAAGCTGTTATCAGAAGGCTCCCAACAAAGAAAAGTCCAGGACCAGATGGATTCACAGCAGAATTTTACCAAACATTCAAAGAGGAATTGACACCGATTCTTTACAAACTATTCCAAAAGATTGAAACGGACGCAAATCTCCCAAACTCATTCTATGAAGCAAACATCATCCTGATACCCAAACCAGGTAAAGATATAACCAAAAAAGAAAACTACAGGCCGATATCCTTGATAAATATAGATGCAAAAATCCTCACTAAAATACTAGCAAACAGAATACAGCAACACATACGTAAAATTATTCACCACGATCAAGTGGGATTCATCCCAGGGATGCAAGGTTGGTTCAACATACGCAAATCAATAAATGTGATACACCATATTAATAAACTCAAACACAAGGACCATATGATCATCTCTATAGATGCTGAAAAAGCATTTGATAAGGTTCAGCACTCATTCATGACAAAGACCCTCTATAAGTTAGGTATAGAGGGAAAGTATCTCAACATAGTTAAAGCCATATATGCCAAACCCACTGCCAATATCATCCTGAATGGGGAAAAGCTGGAAGCTTTTCCTTTAAGAACAGGAACTAGACAAGGATGCCCACTCTCACCACTCCTATTCAACATAGTATTGGCAGTACTAGCCAGAGCAATCAGAGAAGAGAAGGAAATAAAGGGCATCCAGATTGGAAAAGATGAAGTCAAACTGTCCCTGTTTGAAGATGACATGATCCTATATACCGAACAGCCTAAAACCTCTACAAAAAAACTGTTGGAATTGATAAATGATTTCAGCACAGTAGCAGGATACAAAATCAACACACAAAAATCAGTAGCATTTCTTTTCTCCAATAGTGAACATGCAGAACAAGAAATCAAGAAAGCCTGACCATTTACAATAGCCACCAAAAAAATAAAATACTTAGGAATTGAGTTAACCAAGGAGGTGAAAAATCTCTATAATGAGAACTACAAACCACTGCTGAGAGAAATTAGAGAGGATACAAGAAGATGGAAAGATATCCCATGCTCTTGGATTGGAAGAATCAACATAGTGAAAATGTCCATACTACCCAAAGTGATATACAAATTCAATGCAATCCCCATCAAAATTCCAAAGACATTTTTCTCAGAAATGGAAAGAACTATCCAGACATTTATATGGAACAATAAAAGACCACACGTTGCCAAAGCAATGCTGAGCAAAAAAAATAAAGCTGGAGGCATAACACTACCCGACTTTAAGCTATACTACAAAGCTATAATAACCAAAACAGTATGGTACTGGCATAAAAACAGACACACTGATCAATGGAGTAGAATAGAGAATCCAGAAATCAACCCACACACTTACTGCCATCTGATCTTTGACAAAGGCACCAAGCCTATACACTGGGGAAGAGACTGCCTCTTCAGCAAGTGGTGTTGGGAGAACTGGATACCCATATGCAGGAGAATGAAACTAGATCCATACCTCTCACCATATACTAAAATCAACTCAAAATGGATTAAGGATTTAAATATACACCCTGAAACAATAAAACTTCTTAAAGAAAACATAGGAGAAACACTTCAGGAAATAGGACTGGACAGAGACTTCATGAATATGACCCCAAAAGCACGGGCAACCAAAGGAAAAATAAACAAATGGGATTATATCAAACTAAAAAGCTTCTGCACAGCAAAAGAAACAATTAACAGAGTTAAAAGACAACCAACAGAGTGAGAGAAAATATTTGCAAAATATACATCTGACAAAGGATTAATATCCAGAATATACAAGGAACTCAAACAACTTTACAAGAAAAAAACAAGCAACCCAATTTAAAAATGGGCAAAAGAGCTAAGTAGGCATTTCTCTAAGGAAGATATACAAATGGCCAACAGACATATGAAAAAATGCTCAACATCACTCAGCATCCGGGAAATGCAAATCAAAACCACACTGAGGTACCATCTAACCCCAGTTAGGATGGCTAAAATCCAAAAGACTCTGAACGATAAATGCTGGCGAGGTTGCGGAGAAAAAGGAACTCTCATACATTGTTGGTGGGACTGCAAAATGGTGCAGCTTCTATGGAAAATGGTATGGAGTTCCTCAAACAATTGCAGATAGATCTACCATATGACCCAGCTATCCCACTGCTGGGAATATACCCAGAGGAATGGAAATCATCAAGTCGAAGGTATACCTGTTCCCCAGTGTTCATTGCAGTACTCTTTACAATAGCCAAGAGTTGGAACCAGCCCAAATGTCCATCATCGGATGAGTGGATACGGAAAATGTGGTACATCTACATAATGGAATACTACTCAGCTATAAAAACGAATGAAATACTGCCATTTGCAACAACATGGATGGACCTGAGAGAATTATATTAAGTGAAACGAGTCAGGCACAGAAAGAGAAAAACCACATGTTCTCACTTATTGGTGGGAGCTAAAAATTAATATATAAATTCACACACACACACACACACACACACACACACACACACACACACACACACACACACACAAAAACAAACGAGGGTGGGGGAGAAGATATAACAACCACAATTACTTGAAGTTGATACGACAAGCAAACAGAAAGGACCTTGTTGAGGGGGAGGGAGGAGAGGGAGGAGGGAGGGAGGTTTTGGTGATGGGGAGCAATAATCAGCCACAATGTATATCGACAAAAAAAAGTTTAAAAAATAAATAAATAAAAAATACTTATGGGATAAAAGTCCTTAGCTAGGAGGCAATACCCTACATCTAGCAGAGTGAAAGTCTATCTGATCAAGCAAATGTGGATTCTCAGTTGCTTCTTAGTATAGGGTTCTTAGCTAACAAACTTATGGGACAAAAGTCCTTACCTAGGAGGCAAAACCTACAGATAGGGGGCAAGAACCCATCAAATGAATTCTAATCACTGTTTAGTATGATTATTTAACATACTGATTGTTGTTAAAAGACGTTTAAAAAATTGGTGTAGGGAAAAATGTGAAAACATGTTTGCTAAGGGCAAGCTGTCTGTTGGTGGAAACTTTAGAGACAATTAGATATAATCATAAGAATGTAACTTTTGCTGAAGTCATTTAAGGAGAGATTATATTTTAGATTAGATAATGATCACAGTTGGATCAACTTAGCTTTTCACAAATTGTACTTTGGAATGTCTCATTGTTAATTTAAATGATGTTATTAGTTTCTATTGTTTAAGCTATACTTGGCCATAGATAACTTTTGTCACATTGCCCATGTCATTGTGTCCTTTTGAAATGATTGAATCAACTGATTTTTCCTGTGAAACTTCCTTGTCTTTACAATAAAAACAGAAGCTAACTTTGAATCGGGGCTGTCCTCAGTTTCTCCTTCTAACAGAGGAGTTGCTGAGGTGCGGTCCCTTCGGGCTTCTCATTACATTCATGTTGCTTTGAGTACTCTTTTTTGTGTTCCATTACACAGTGAGAAGTGTAACGATACACCAGTTTATAGTCATTCCACATTGCCCTACTCCTGTTTTGTAAAAGGACATCCTTACCAAATTCCAGGCCTCCATATACTTTATTGCAAACCCACTTGAACTTCTTCTACTCTTATGCCGCCCAGACTTGCTGCTCCTTTCTAACCCCTACCCCCTGATATATATATCCCAAGGTCTGGGATACCACTACTCTTTCTATCACTAAACACTCCCCCCACTGCAAATACAAGTTAAAAAAAAAAAAAAAAAGCCCTTCCACATTCCCTCACCAAGCCCACTATCCAGTCAGTAAAAAGAGATTCCAGAGACTTGCCAGTTATTCAACAACCACTCCCAGCTGGTCTAAAAACAAAAACAAAAAAACCCATCTTCCCAAAATCTGTCACCCACTTCTCACTACAGAATAATCAACACTAGACCAACCACTACCTGGATACCAGAGGAACAGGCTACTACCGATGAGCAACAACACAGCTGCCTCAATCCTCAGCCTCCTCTCTCTGCTGGGCCTTCTGACTCCTTCCTACTTCTATCCTACTGCCCACTTTACCAAACCCTGTATTGCTCTAACTGATATGTCTTTTAAACCTGATTACAAATTCAATTATTACTCCAGACACTCCTTACTTCCCATTGCTTCTATGCTAAAGGATCTAGAAAGCTTCCTTCGTATCCTACACCTCAACTTCTCTTGGTACCCTTTTCAACACCCTCCTACCTCAGTAGATGGACTTTGGGCAGCTGTAACTGAGTCATACCTCCAGAGAGATTTCGGTAACTTCAATTTAGATCAGCCACAGTAGTTTACTTTTATTACCTGCATCCTCCTATTTGCCAAATATACTCCATAATTCTTGGGCCACTCCTTCTACTCATCCTCGCCACAAATATCTCCACTCCTCAGTCCAGCCGTCAAACAATAGCTGGATCCCTTTCATAAAACTTACACAACTCCTAATCCAGTCACATTCTTTCCTGTCAACTAATTGCTGGATCTGCCTTTCTACCCAAACTCCACAAACTTCAACATACCCTGCTAACCAACTGCCTGGATAAGATCTAGCATGAACCTACACCTACAGTTTTCCTCTGTGCTCCTCCCTAAACCTTTCCATTCTCTTTCACTCCTAAATGCCTATCCCCCTCAAACTACAACTTCTCCCTGGTTTTCGGCAGAACAATAACATATTTAAAACTAATAATGCCTGGGAAAACCAATATCTTACACCCCCAAAATCCCCTATATGGGGACCCATATCCACTCAAACATACCTCGCTTCTCACCAATCATAACTCACTTTGCACTCACCCATCATTCTCAGACCGATCCTATCAAGCCTTTATGAGACAGCTCTCCACCAGTAAATGTCAGCATACCCTTAACCTCTCACCCTCCAAAGACCACCAGAACGTCAAACTCACTCACAGAATAGGATCCACCCTAGTTTGGGAAAACAACATCCACTTCTCAGGCCCCCCTATGCATCTCCTGGAATAGACCTCCTTCTACCACCACCTCCAAACCAACAACCACACACCCCTCTCTGCAGACGGAGGTCACCATGTGTCTTAGAGAAAGGAATGCTTTGGCGAAAACACTCCGACCAGTCTTCCTGCCTTGCTTTTTTTTCTCTCAACACGTCTTCCCAACTACAATTCATCACAAACAGCACCCACTTCTTCCTCTCACTCACAAACCGAAAAAGTTTTGACTCTTCCCCCACCAACCTTCCCTACCAGCCCCTAACTAGTGTCATCCTTTCCAGATCCTACTCAGTGTGGGACCTAGAAAAATAAACAAATCTCATGGCTGGCACTTTCGTCTATAGCTTCTGTCTTAGTACCGTGGTGTCTTCTTCCTTTGTGGCACCTCATCCTACCTCTGCCTTCCCTCTCACTGGTCTGGCACCTGTACCTTAGTGTTCCAGCTCCCCACTGTTACCTGACTGCCAAGCAATCAAACTATTCGGGTTCCCCTTCCTGCAATAGTTCTCTCTTCTACAACTTGTCATAATCGGGCTGCTCCACTCCTCATGTTCTTGCTGGCTACCCTAGGAATTTCCACAGCTCTAGGGACAGGAATCGCTGTGTTAACATTGCCACAAACTATTTCCAACAACTGTCAAAATCCCTCTCTAACATTCTGGATGAAATGGTCTCCACTCTTACCACCATTCAAAATCAAATAAATTCACTGACAGAAATGGTTCTTCAAAATAGACAGGCTTTGAATATCCCAACTGCAGAAAAAGGAGGTACCTGTCTCTTCTTAGAGGAAGAATATTGTTTTTTTATGTTAACACATCCGGAATAGTCTGAGATACAACAAAAACTATGTGATAGGACATCTCAAATTCAACAAACAACAAATATATCCTGGTCCCGATGGCCTAGTGGGCCTCTTTTCTAACCCCTTTTCTAAATTCCTCTTGTGCTTCTAGGATTAACAATTGGATTTTTTATTCCAGATGTTCATCACCTTCATCAAATGGACCATGGAATCCATTGCTGTCCAGCAGGTCAAGATGGTCCTCAAACTTCAAGCCGTCTGATACTAATGATTGCCATTGGACCCCCCAAATGCCACCTAATGATCAGCGTCCTTAATCAGCTTGAAGAAAATACAGAAGAAAGAGACTTCCATCTGAACTCTCTCCTCCCTTCCTTTATATGTATATATAAAGGGAGGAATATTAGCCTCATGGCTAGCTTAACATCAGCACAGCTAGGTTAAGCAACTTCCCCCCCTTCTTCCCTTCACCTTTCCCTTTTCTGCTCTGGGAACCGAGCATGAAATTCCTCTCTTGGGAAGGGGTAAATATGACCATTTTCATTAAAGGAACATCTTGTGGGCTGCTACTAGCTGGCTTTGGGCTGGAGCGCTTTGCACTGATATAGTAGTGACGTTGACTAGAAGCCTATGCCCTAACCAGTCAGGTCTTAGCAGACTACAAGGGTTGTGTCACCGTGCATACCACTAATTTCTAAGTTGCCCATTACTCTGCCAGAATCCTCAAAGGCTTATAAACCACATGCTTTCCTTTGATTGGGGAAACTGATCTTGCTGTTTCCCCTCCATGTTAGTGGAATAAAGCTTTTTGGCTGAAATAGCGCCTGGCTCAGGTCTCTCTCTCTCCCTTTTCTCCATCTCCCTGTATGTAACAATTTATATTAGTGAATTCCTTAGCTCAGTACTTTGCGAATTTAAGTGTTCACATGAACCATCTGGGGATCTTATTTAAATGCAGATTCATATTCAATAGGCCTGATTCAGTTTGGGGCTTGAGATTCTGCATTTCTGACAAAATACACAGGGAATGCCAATGCCCCTGGTGCTAGGACCACACTTTGGGAAGATTTTACCTTAATCTAGACTAAGTTTGAAGAATATTTCCTTTGATATATTTATGATGTACACTATATGAAAGGCACTTTCTACTCACTGCAAGAATACAAGGATAAACAATGGGTCGTTGGAATTTATGGAACAGAACAGAATATTTATTTCTGTTCAATAAACATTTTTGTAGTACCCATCACAGGTTGGGTTACCCAGGAAGTAGACTCTGCGGTAGAAATGTAAAGTGCAAACCATTTAATAAAGAGTGCTGTTGGGATCAATCCCTGCAAAAGGGAGGTGGAGGAAACAGAATTGAGCAGAGGAAGAAGTTGATCTGTGGTGTTAGCCCACAATGGCTTCAGCAAACCCCACCAGGAGCTCTGGAGCTGGGATGGCCTTGTAGAGGTCTCTCGAGTTGGGATGAGTCATTAAATACAATCCACTCCTAGAATGGGACATGATTTGGGGCTGTCCATTTCTTTAGCTAAGGCATTCCTCAAATAAGGCTGATAGTTGAGGGTGTCTACTAACAGCACTCCTGATGGCAGGGAGAGAATGGTAGTAAATCTTCTATTCCTGAAGGGGGATCTGGGCAAAGCTTCACAATCACAGCATCTACTGCAGGACCTATTTTTCTGAGGCACTGTGCTAGTCACTTGGAGATTAAAGATATTTATTAATTCACTAATTATTATTGAATGCTACAGTGTATGTCTGACACAGCTAGGCACTGAGAGACAGACCTGAGCAAGGCAAACATGACATTTGCCCTCATGGAGCTTATAGTCTATTGAGGGAGACAGGCACTAAACTATGTATTACATAAGTGAGTAAGTACTCAAATTGTGGTTATTCCCAAGAACCGTGATGGGATTAAAAGAGCATAAGCAGAGACTTACCTTAGTGTAAGTTTTAAAGAAATTCTTTCTTAAGGTAGTTACAATTGTGTTGTGACCTGAATCATAGAGGAAATTAGCCTTTATAAAGTTAGGAGATTGTGGGGGAGGGGGTCCACGAGCTAATAAGAGAGGTAGGAGGAAGGTCAAAAAAAATATTTAAATTCTGATGTATAAATCTTGTATAGCCAACACAGGAGCAAGTGCCAGCTTCCTTGGTAAATTTTCAATATCTAGTGGCTGGAGAATACCCAAGTACAAGGGTATTTCAGAAGGTTCATGGAAAAATGGAATTAAATGATAATATAAGTCTTTCCGTGAACTTTTTGAAGACCTCCTCATATATCTTGGTCCCAACTATAGCATCTGGTAAGTTTTTGAAACCAAGAAAACAAATTTGGGATGGGGTTAGGTCATTCTAAAGCCAAGTGTACACTGAAGTGCTGCTTAAGAGAAAGGATATGTTTTGAAGGCTGCACTCAGCAAGGCCCAGAGGAAGTTAACAGGCCAAATAAAATAATTTAAGAAACTAGAAATATGATCCAGTGAGAACAGAGACAGGGTGTGCAGCACAAACTGCGTTTTGGCTCCATGCACTGTGCATTTCCTTCCCTTTTCTGCAGAGCAGAAATGTTTGTGAGCTTCCCTTTAAAGGAGACTGCTTGTATGTTTGTGGCTGAAGCATATACTTAACTTTCCCATGAAATCTCCAGATGGAAATAAGTGCTATGACAAAAACAAAGTAAAGGTCAGTGTGGAGACATGGATAGAGCGTGGGAGGGCAAGTGCATTGGCTATAAATTATAGAATAATCGGGAGAATTCAGAACTAAGTGCTTCAGCCACAAACTTTCAAGCAATAATTACTAAAATTGTGGTAATCATTACCAAGGAGAGCAATAGAATTATAGGAGCATAAACAGGGACTTAACTAATTCTGAGATTTAAGGAAATTCATGTAAGTGTGTGTGTGTATATAAATATATGTATACATACATACACATGCATAATTTTTTTTTTCAGTTGTCTCTTTTAGTAGAAAATAACTCCTTGTTTTCTTCATGGCCATATCCCCTGCACCTAGACAAGTACCTATTAAATTCCATTAACATTTACTGACTAAATATATGAATGAACAAAATAAGATTGTAAATGTGTGGGACTGAAGCAGGTATAGTTTGATTTATGGTTGACTAAGCTATGATTGGGTCACTGATGAAAATTTAGAGACATTTGGATATCACACTGGTACTAAATAGGCAAAGCACTATCCATTCTTGCACTGTACATGGCCCCCTTCTTAGCTGTCATGCTGCATCTGATTATATCAGACGAACCCCTGGCTCAAAAGCTGCTTCCATAGACAGCAAAGTTTTCTAGTAGATGGCTTGTCTTAGAGTGCTGCTTAAGATAAAACCACCTGCTGCATGGTGGCTGTGGCAGACATTGTTCATTAGCTGACCGCTAGCAGCTTTTCTCAGTTGGCTTCTCCCTCGCTGCCTCGCCACTACAGAGGTGATCAAAGCTCAAATTCACCTTCTCAACCTTCATGGCAGCAAGAATAATCATATGACACGGTTTTGGTCAATGGAACATAAGCAGAAGTCTGTGTGTGTGTGTGTATGTAATGGGAGGAAGGGATTGGAGGCATTCTGGGAGAAATTTTTCTTTCTTATAGAAAGTACAGATGTAACAAGACAGCTTGCTGGCCCTGGCCCTTTCCCAGTCTTCTTGCCATGAATATAGACACTATGATGCCCAGATGTGCAGCAGCCCTCTTGCAGCCATGAGGCAACAAGATTGAAGAAGAAAAGTCAACAGCTAAAAATGTAAAAATAGGAAGATTGAAAGCCTGAGTCACCAGTGTCATCAGTGGGCAGCTGAACCATTGTCTGCGACCACCTAGTTCTGGCTTGTTATGGGAGGACAAATAAACCCCTATTGATTTGAGCTACTGTCAGTTTGATTTTCTGTTGATTGTGCTGAAATTGTTTTATCACTCAATGTCAGGCCAACTCAAATATATCCTCTTTCAGAGAGTTGGCATGTAAACCACATTAGAGAAGAGGATTGCTGAGGGGAAGAAAGAAAAGAGAAAAGAAGAAGCAACAGACTCAAGGACAGAATGTGGAAGACTAGAATAGTAAGCAGAGAAAATCCCTTGTTCAGGGGTGAGCAAGAGGCCCAGCTCTTACAGCTGCAGCAGCAGCCACAGGCTTGATAGAACTGCCATGTGCCCTGAACAGTGCTCCCTCACTGTGGCACCTGGGGACTAGCTCACTGGTGACTCTTTCCTCTTCTGACTTTCCCACACATCTTTAGCAATATCCCGTGTCACAAAAGATAATCTGATTGTCTCTGTTCTGTGAAACTAAGAGAGCCTAACTAACATCTTTTCTAGCTATGTGTGGTCAGTCTCATAAAGGGCAGCTACCATGTTCTTTTAGAAAACACTTCTCAATATCGCACAAAACACTGGGCTGCAAAAACTGTTGCTAAAAGGAACTGAGCAACCTAAAGAAGCATGTAGTGTGTCCTCAGTGCCACATGACTTCCTCTTTCAGTGAGTCTTCCCCTTCAGTCTCCGTGCTTTCCCTCTCTACACAAATGCCCAGTGCCCTCTTGCTGCCTTTCAGACACCCACAGTCCTCTTTAAGAATACCTAGAACTGCCCTGATTCACAAGGCTTCGACTTAAGGCTTCTCCCCACTCTAATCTTTTATCAACACTTAAGTAAACACTACTGTGTTCTGCAGGCAGATGCTCTTAGATGGCTCTGGTAATGATGGATGAACAAGTTGATTTATTGAAATCAGTATTCGATAATTATTTTGGGGTTAGCACTCCTAGATATTTGGGCTTTAAAATAGTTCTTAACTAGCAAAGCAATGGATTTTCAATAGTGACATTGAAAGTCTTGACAGGCAAGTAGAGAATGAGATATTTTGCCCTGGGGAAAGGGGCCTTTTGGGTGCCTTTCAAATCATCAATGGCAGCTCATTTTCCATAAGGCAGGGCTTACTTTATACTAGTTACTACAAGCCAGTAGCTCATGGACTGAATTCAGCCAACAGACATGTTTTGTTTGGTTAGCAGAGAGAATTTTATTTTCATTGGTTTTAGGCAGGGCATGAATTCCTGTTAAGTTTTTAATATCTATATTTATTACTATTATCTTAATGCCAATACGAGGCTTCTAGAGCAGAGCCGAACATTATTTATTTACAGTAAATAATCATGCAGGCTCCCCTTTGTCCCAATTCTTACCCATGCAATGAGAACCAGATGTCATCCTATATATAACGGTGTCTACTGTAGGCAAGGACACCCTCCAAAATGAACCTGAGCATTTTTATAGGAGAAAGACACCCCTCCACCCCACCCCACCCCTGCTTCCGAGAGGAAGTGAAATCTTTTGCTCCCTAGTATAAAAAAACTTTCCTTGGGAACACAGAGAGGGATCCTACATTCTTAGCTTTTGGAATGTAAATAAATTTCTCCACAGGAAAGATAAGACTAGAGTTTCTAGCTTTACATCCTAGGCAATTTCTCTACCGTGCTGGGGGGTTCATTTCTCTTTAGAATGAAAACACATATACCTTTGGGGTGGTAAATTTCCCTGGAACTCTCACTAGCTAATCACTCATAAATTAACTTCCAGATTTGTTCTTTTAGCTCAGATGCCAAGTCTCAGTAAAATTTGCACAGGAAACCCCAACTGTGTAGAAAAATAAAACTCTTTCCTTTTTGGCCTCCAATTCCACAGTGGAACCACAGGCCACATCTCCATCATCTCACATGCTGCCTGGTTCTTGGTTCTTACATGTAGGCATTTGCCACTGATGAGGTGCAGAACACACTACCCCAAAAGATGACACTGGCCAAAAAAGAATTCTCTGACCTTCCTCTGAAGCAGGTCATCAGACCCTCATTCCAGAGCTGCCCTCTCTGTATTCAGAGAAAAGACGTCCCTATCTCTGGACACAGGGACACAGAGAAGAATCTGAACAAACAGGTGTTGCTAAGTCCCCCAGTCATTGCCATGAGATCACACTCTGCCCTCCAATCATACTTCTGCATGACTGTCCACTCTTCATCAAACCTAAGCAGAAAAATACACAGGTTTCCCTGTTTCTTTGGGGCTTCACTTCCTTCTAAAGGCTCCCATGTCACATAAGCTTATATTAAATAAATATGCATGCTTTTCCCTTGTTAATTTGTCTTTCATTACTGGCGCCTCAGCCACGAACCTGACAATGGGTGAGAAAAACAAATCTCTTCACACCTGCACCACCAAGTTATCAAAATCAGTACTTTGACCAAAGAATGTATATGTGCTAACATTAGACCTTTAAGAAGAAATTGAAATACATTGTTTGTGCAAATAAAGAATTTAAAATATAACCTTTTGAACTAGAAATCAAATGAGAATGAAAAGATAATTTCTTACTACTCCAAATTTTATAGAGAAAAATTTGATCTACATGGAAATGTATTATCTGCAAAAATGTGTTAATTTTGTCACAGGAATCATAGCTGTGGGTTAGGAGTGAGCAAGACAGACTTTTCTTTGGTCAGTCAGATTCGTAAACTAAAAAGGGCATTACAGCCTTGTTTATTTATCTTGTAAGAAAAGTTTGTACCAGCTCTGGTGGGAACACAGGAGGGAGTGCTCAGGTCTATTCACGGGGTGAGGAGCAATCAGGAAATTCTTTACAATAGGAGGGGACCTTTGAACTAAATCGTGAAACCAGTTTCTACTCTCACCTTGGTCTCCTAGCAACCACCAAATAGTGGTAGAAAAAATAAAAACAATTTAACAGTATGTATTTTCCTATAGACTAGTAAGAAATGACTATTTTTTAAAAAACATATTTACTGCTGTAGATTTCAGTGATTGCAAGTGACAAATCTGCAAGCATGGTCAACTTATGCTTCCCCCGTTTTTGTCTTTTCTATCTCCTGTCCTTGCCTACCCACAAATACTGCACTGCACCCCATTCCTTAGTCATTTGTATCAGGTATCAGTACATCAGCAGTACAACAGAGGGAGGAACAATTTAACTGGGACCTACGTGAGCACATTAGCACTTTTTAAAAAAAATTGCATCAAAGGAAGAAGAATGGTTAGGATGAAAGCACAGTGAAAACGTTGAGTTCAGGGAAGCAAAATTATTTACTGTGTTCCTAGCAGAGTCCAACACAAAGGGTGTGCTTTTCTGGTGGTGCACGTATCTGTTTCCTTTGCCAGAGAACATAGGGGTTAATTAAGAGTGTGGGAAACCAGACTGACTGGGTTCAAATCCCAGCCCTATTATTTAATAACTTTGTGAACCTGGGTTAGTTATTGTACTTTCGTGTGCCTCATTTTCCTCATCTGTAAAATGGGGATCATAGTGTATTCACCTCAGTAGAGTAGCTGTGAGAAGTTAGAGAATGCATGTAAGTTGTGTGGTGCCTGAGACAGAAAGTGCTGGATAGATCATGGCTAGTGTTTCCCTTTACTCAGCATCATCTAGTCATCCTCTTTCCTCAGGTGCTCAGTCCCAGCACCCTTCATATACAAGCCCACTCCATTCTGACATTCCTGACTTTAACTTTGGTTATTACATGGGGCTGAAGCTCAGACTTTGACTGGGGTTGTTTGCCAAAACCACAGAGCCCCTCAGAGTGCATGGGACAAACACGACTGGTGATGGTCCCAGAACATTGACTTCTTAAGTGTCATGAAATGAATGGGAGCCTTGAATGGGTGCTGAGCCACATCCCTTAATTTAAATGGGCCCAGGAACCTCTTGAGATGACTTTGAACCCTTCTTGCAATTGAGACTCAGAGACATAAAAACTGATATGAAAGACAGCAGAGGAAGTCACCATGAGAGCAAAGCCTGGCAGGTGACCCATTCTGGAAGCAGGGCCAGGCCATTAGTGAGAGCCGGTGATAAAGTGTGAACCTGAGATTGACTTCCCACTGATCCCACCTTTATTCCCATCCCAAGTCTCTGGGCACTTAGTAAGAACAAATGTAGGTAACATATATCATTCATGGCCTAACAGACTCCTTTCAATACATTTTGATGGTTCCTCACAGTGTGAGGGTTCCTTAAGTTTGCTTGCTTAAGGTAGAATTAAAACAAACAAATACTATATTTCCCAGACTCTCTTCTATCTTGGGTACTGACAAGTGCCTACATTTCTTCAAACACACATGTACCAGACTTCATCTGGAAGGGAGCTGGTGTAGGCTGCCATTTTGTTGGTGCAAGACAGTGGCCAAGATCATCAGATTTCCACTGCATTTGTCCTTCTCCACATTGGCCACCCTCACCCTTTTCCCAATGGGGACAGCTGCACACGGCTCGTCATGCTCCAGCAACTTGCAAACTAAAGAGAGGAGCCAACAGAATGTACTGGATCCTCAGCTGGCAAAGTTGAAATGCTAAGGGTGGGGTTGGGGAGAAGTGGGTATAAAGTTGGCCTTTGAGGCAGATGAGAAAATTTTCCAGAAGGTGGTCAATCAATCTCTGACTAAGCAGCATTCCTATTCCAGGGCTTCTTATCAGACGTGCTGTCACATAGAGGGGGTAGCACCATGTCATGATCTGGGGAGAAGAGTGAGTGGAGGGATTCTGCCCTCTTGTTTAATATGGTTGTTCGGAAAGGGCTATTGTCCACTCTACAAAGAAAGAGAGAGAGAGAGAAAGTAAGAATAAGACAGGGTTTCAGAACCCCTGCCAAGTGGCTGGTATACAGATTAAATCAAGCAGACTAAAGTTCTAAGGACAAGGCACACACCATGGAGAATTCCAGATAGGCTGGGCTACCACAGATGCAGCAGTGCTGAAGTAGGGGCAAAGTAGAGACCCCATTCAGGGCATCAAGTCTCATTCAGACCCACCGACCAGTGGGAGCAAGGATGAGAGCCATTAGATGAGACCACCATTCCATATGGTGCAATTAGTGAGGGTTTACTGGTTCACATAAGTAAACATTCTGGAAGTAGGTTAGCTTTAGGCTCCATTCACACTGTTCCCTTTCCTGTGCTTCTCTTGGTCCTTCCTCTTTTTCAGGTTGCCTTCCCCCATAGTCACAAGGTGGATTGCAACAGAGCAATGATTCTTCTCCTTCCTACTTGGAGAGAGAGGGTATTTTCAACAAATTTCAAACAGTTTATCTGTGACCAGTTTCCATGGACAGAGAATGGAGGCAATTACAGCTTGGGCCTGAATTACCATCGTGGTCCCTCCTAGAGTGAGGGATGGGATCTGCTTGATCCAAACCCCATGACAGCTGTGCAGTGGGGGAGGGCTGAGATGCATGTTTTAAGGAGCAATTGTAATGTTCTGAAGGGATGCTCAAACTCTCCTAGGATTGATCAGAAATCACTAGTTGCATAGTCCATTAAATCACCAACTGAACTCATAAAACATTAAGCATGATTGTATAAATCAGGGTTCTCCAGAAAAACAGAACCAATAAGATGTACACACACACACACACACACACACACACACACACACACACACACACACATAGAAAGAGACATTTTAAAGAATGGTCTCATGTGATTACAGAGTCTGGCACGTCCAAAATGTGCAGGGTGGACCAGCAGGCTGGAGACCCAGGGAAGAGTCAATGTCGCAGTTCAAGTCTAAAGGCCATCTGCTGGAAGAATTCCTTATGCTGGATCTTCCTATTGTAGTTTTGGGGCACTTGTCTCTGAGTGGGCCGAGGAGGGAGGTAGGAGCTGCCACAGAGCCAAGTTCCCAGGAGCACTCCTGGTCACACAAGAGAAGGTCAGACGACCCAGTTACACAGTTGAACTTGATCCCCACTGCCTCTGGGAGGCAAAACGTCCAGAAAAAGGCAAAATAGTTAGAATCTGCTTCAAAAAGAAGAAAATTGGTGTCTGGTATAGTTTTCACATACAGTCTTAGACTTACATTGCCTTAGGAAGATTGGAAATCTGATGCAGAAGAGAAGTTAGGGAGGTGAATGGCGTCCTGATCTTGCCTTGCAGGTCGTGGGCACCGTTTGTGACTGTGAGGTTGAAGACAAAGCTCCCATCCTGAAGCCACTGTGGGCTGAGCTCAGCCTCATGGGAGACAGATTCGGTGTTTATAATCATTGCCCTAAAATTATCAGCTGCTTAGTAGTTTTATTATAAAATGGTATAAAATGATGATTGTATTACCTTTAAGTTATTTTCATATTTCTTTTAGAAAATGAGAAGGAAATGACAGAAATGATAATCTTTTGATCGTAGAAATTGTTCTCATTTTCTCTGTCAAAAAAAATATGTTTATGTATATAAGGGAGGTTTTAAATTAGAGCCTAGAAGTTTGAATAGCTATAGCAACGAGTTTCCATTTTAGAAGGTGTTAAGTTCTAATCATTACTTATTACCACTTCAAAAGATTTGTTTTTTCAACTCTGTGGTTTGAGATGTGTGTGCTAATGTGTCAGCAGTGAAGAGGAGATAAGGATTTTTGAGCTATAATTGTAGTTTTTAGCTAGAACACTCACTGTAAATATTGCTTTAGTTCAAAGTTATGTGAGCAGATTCTTCTAAGTGGAAAATTTTGAAACAAAAAATGGATTGGACATATATTCTATTTTGAAAAAGCAAGATTTGGATCTAAAAATCATTAAATCCGCCAGGTTGGTAGGTTAGGAAAAGAGAAACAGTAAAACATTTAAGGATGAGTTGTCCAAGAAGGTAGCCACTGGCTACATGTGTTCACCAAGCACTTGCTCACCGTAGCCAGTCCAAACAGAGATGTACTGTACTTGTGAAATACATGCTGGGTCTGGAAGACTTAGTACAACAGAAGAAAGTAAAACATTTCATTAATATTTTTAAAATATTGATTGCATGTTGAATGATCATATTTTGAATATATAGAGTAGATAAAATACATTAGCAAAATTAATTTCACTTGTTTCTTCATACATTTTTTATACTTATTTAATATGGCTAATAGAAAATTTAAAGTTCTATATGTGGCTTGCATGAAAATCTGCTGGACTAGAAAACTAGACACAGTATCCTTCATTTCTGCCATTTTCTGTCTGTATCTGTCGTCATTGTCTTGCTCTAGGCACGTCTGCTTGGCACAGAAACAGCCTGCCATCTGACACCATGTTCATTCCCAGCTTGGCTCCATCATCTGTTATAACTGGTCAAATCTTTCTCCAACAGCATGTCACTGCTGAGCTGAACACTGACAGTGACTCTACACAACTAAGTGCTAGGTCCCAGATCCTCTGCCTGGCCTTTCTTTATATCCCTATCAGGCTTTGAAATTATGTATTGTTTTAATTCAAGAAATGGAATTTGTTGGGAGGATATGGGGGCATCTTAGGGGCTCCTTAGGAAAGGAAGCAAGGACTTGAGCACCATGGGCTACTGAGCAAAGTTATTTTATTGTTTTTCTGTTTCCATGCACTTGGTTAAAGAAGCCACTGTACGGCTTCTGATTTTTACGAGTGAGTTTCAGCTACGTAAAGAATGACACCTATCACAGACTGATTCTAAATTGGAGGTGTCCAGCTTGGGACCCCAGTCTAGGAACTATATCTAATACTTTGTTTAATCTTTCACATTGCTGCTGGACAGAGCATGTGGGCCATCTCTCAACACTGACTACTGATAAAACCATGCTAACAGGAACTTAGCATTGCTTTGCTTTATAGTACAGGAAACGCTTTTAAACAACCACTATGTTATTGGATTCTCACAACTGGAAGCTGTAGGTAGCACCAATATCGCTTATTACTGTTTTGTAGATGTCGTAACAGAGGGGCAGACCAACGAGCTTGACTTCCCCTAAATTCCAAGCCAGGTGACGTGTTCAGCACATCCTTCAGGCTGGACCCTCAATCAGGTGTCCAAGACTCTTTCCACTCTTGCACACTTCCTGCTAATGTCTTTCCTCAGGAAAATCCCCTTGGCTCTACCTCCTCAAGGAAAAGTTTGTCTTTTAAGGTTGCCAAACAACCCGCTCTTCTTTCTATCAAAGGCACTTTGTGTAGTGGGGAGAGAAAAGCAGCTAGCTGTGCTATTAGATGAGTCACTGTTTCGAGATTAAGGAAGCAAAGATTTGTATATTGGGGACTTTTCAGGAGGACGAGGGTTTCTTGATGGTAAAAACAAATAAGTGGAGGAAGTGAGGAAAACAGACCCTGAGTTTTTATCTTTCCTTTTCGCTGTGGATGCCCTTTATTTCTATTACATTTCCCATTGGCCACATTTCTTACTAATTTTAACAAAGAGTTTAAAATTACTCAGAGTAGACTTAAGAATTACTCATCAATTAAAAACTGATGAGAGTTCTCATTGGTTAAAAATTATCATTATTTCCCACCGTTGTAGTTGACTGTCTATACCATGTCCTTAATTGACTGCTCTGGAGAGGTGGATGGTATCTATGCTTCAGAATGTTTTTTTTCCAGGAATCCTTTCTTGTTTATATTCAGGTGTGGCCTTAACTGTACACACCCCACCGAGGTTCATTATTCGTCTCTTTTCTGCTTGACTGATCTCATTCTCCATCTTTCCACCCATTTGCAAGCAACGGTTATGTAAGGTGTCCTTATCTCCTTGACAGGAAGGAAATGGTGTGTGTTTTCTCACCAGCAGAAACATGTGGATGAGTCATGTTTACAGCCTAATTATTTTCTGCATATGTATGTTCACTAAACATTTTATTGCCAGCCTTTCAATGTTTTTATGAGTATTTAGTATTATCAGTGAGAATCTGGAGGACTAGTTAGTATACTAGATCCTGAACATTTTTTATTTTTTAAGTTGATTGCTTGCTATAGTGGGATAAATTAAGTTTTCAACCAAGAAAATATATTCATTGGGCACTGTTATGTTTGGGCACAGTTTTACAAAGACTTCCAGGATCTTTAAAATGTTTAATTTTGCTTCCTTCTAAGAAGAGAACGATAATATTTTTTCTTTAAATAACTTTTAGTAAATTATAATATACACACAGGAAAGTGCACATATTGTAAGTAAATGTAATTACTTATTTTCATAAACAAAGTAACCAGCATCCCCAAATTCCCCTCATGTTCCCCCCTGTTCTCTATCCTCTAGCCCCAAAAGATCCCCTGTCCTCACTTCTAGCAGTAGAGGTTGATTTTGCCAGTTTTTGTACCTTATATAAATGAAATCATACCGTCCGTACTCTTTTGTGTCTAGAGCCTTTTGCTAACCATCAACAATTTTTAGAAGAGTTTTTAAATATTGTTTTCAATTCATTCTCATGTAGAAAGCCTAGGATGTACAAGGAAGTTTTTAAAAAACAGAATACTAATAAGCACAGTCTCATCATTTATTGAGAACTACTATTAAGATTTTTTGGCTATTTCTTTTCAATCGTTTTTATATGAAATGTTTAAAAAATTCATTGGTTCTGAGGGCTTTAAAAGGAGAGTGCCTGAGGAATTACCTCTCTTCACTCCTCCATTTCTGCCATGTGAGACCTCTGGGTCACTGTCACCACCACCAAGGCCTTTTGCATCTGGCTTCTTTCATTTACATATTGCTTTTGACATTTGCCTGTGTTGTTGTGTGCATCGGGAGTTTGTTCTTTTTTATTCTGGAGCAGATTCCATTTTACGGATGTACAACAATTTGTTTATTTATCTGTTACCATTTGATGGTCATTTAGGGTGTTTCCTGTTCTGGGTGATTATGAGGAAAGCTGCTATAAGCATTCACTTACCGGTATTTTTTCTGTGTGGACATATGGGTTAGTTTATTTGGGATAAATATCTAGGAGTAGGACTGCTGGTCACATGTTAAGTGTTTGCTTAATTTTATAAGAAAATCACAAACTTTTCCAAAGTGGCTGAACCACTTTGCATTCCCACCAGCAGTAAATGAGAGCTCCAGTTGCTCTGTATCCTTGCCAGTGTTTGTTATTATTATTATTTTTTATTTTACTTTAACCATTCTAATAGGTAGGTGAGCTTATATTTTATTGGAAAACATCAGTTCTCTGCCCAATTTAAACATTGTTCTTATTTTTCATTCTCCCACACTTCCTTTTAGAATAAGAGAGACTGTATCCGTCCATCAAATTGTGATCAATAGAAGGACCTCTTGACTCATTCTAACTGGTGGTTCTACTTGTGGATTCTTTTCTCTGGAGTTCAGGCAGACCTTTGCTGTTGACAAGTACGTAGGGTTATGTGTGGATAAAGAGGGCATGTTCATGCACTGAGGAAGGAAGTAGGCGAGAGATGAGAGGCAAAAAGCCTGGGAAATCCCTGAGAAAAGCCTTGCTCCAGGATGACTAATTAGGATGGGATGTTGGTGAGCGCAAACCAGGGGACAGCTTAGGAGGGAACTCAGCTATTTAGTCCTGAGGATACAAGGAGCCTGAACTAGGATGAAGTATTGGTAAAGGCCAGATATGATAAGATAAAAAAAATTAAAGGAGGATTAATATGATAAAGGGATTATCTAAATCGACAGCTGAATATTGGTATGAGGGTAAATAAGGAGTTGACATACTTGAAATTTCATATTTAAATAAGGAGAAAGATCCCAGTACAACAACCAAACACCATTTAACATCATCTTGCTAAATACAATGGTCAGGCAATTCCCCAGGTGCATTTCACTTGACTTATAAGCAGTATTGACATAGGCCAACTGACACACAAGAAACTCCTTTTTCTTCTTTTAGTTTTAGAACACTACTTCCTTTTGGTTCTCCTGTTACACTGGCTGCTCCTTCTCATTTTCCTTTGTTGGTTCCTCCTCAGCTCCCCACCTCTAAATATTTGTATTTCTAGCCTGAATCTTTTTCTCGAACTCCAGACTTGCACGTCTACCTCCCTACTCAACATCTCCACTTGAGTGTTAATAAGCATGTCAAATGTAAGATATCCACAGCCAAACTCCTGATCTCCATGACCCCAAGTCTGTGTCTCCTGCAGTCTTCTTCCCTTCTTCCAAACACTCAGGCACAAAACCTTGAAATCACCCTTTCCTTCTCTCTCTCACACCGCACCTCATATCCATCAGCATATGTTGTGGGCTTTGCCTTTAAAATAGTCCCAGAATCTAACGATTTCTCTCCTCTTAATGCTAATGTCATTAATCGAATCACCATTATGTTTTGACTGAATTGTGAAAACCCTTTCTTTTAGATGTATCCTAACAGCAGTAGCCAGAGTGACTTAAAGGAAAAACAGTCAGATCTTGTCATTCTGCTGTTCAAACCCTTCAATGGCCTCTTACCTCATTCAAAATTAAAGTCCTTACAATGGTCAATAACTGAAAGACTATACAGCCATCAACTCCTTGCTACTGCTCTGATTCAGGACCGGCTACATAATTTGCATTGCCTTGTGAAAATGAAAATGTAGGGCCCCTTTTAAAAAATATTATTAAGCATTTTAAGGTGCTGAGGGCAGAGCATTAAACAAAGGCAGGGCCCTTGTGAGCACAGGACTCTCTGTGACAGCACGCACGTGTGTGCAGCTAGCCCTGCTCTGACCTGGTCTTGTGCTGCTCCTCTTGCTTTTTCTGCCCCAGCTGTAATGCTTTCCTTGGATTTCTTGAACATGCCAGTCAGGCTCCAACCTCACATTCTGTTTCCTCTGCCTGACTCACTGTTCCCTAGATATCTGTGCAACTCATTTCTTCATTTCCTTCATGTCTCTGCCCAAATATCCATTGACAGATGAGGAAATTGGGAAGGAGCTGTTTGGGGGATAATATGATGGAATTTAGTCTTATAGATAAAAACACAGTGTTGTACAGTTTAGACTTTAGGATCATTTAAATGTACGTATTTCCAGGATTAAAAAATAAAAAATCCAAGGACAAGAGAAACTAAATGCTTGACTAAACTTATACAACTACACGTTATGAGTTGAGAGTGTGGTATTTCAAATAGAAACCCTCAGTCAGAAGTTAAGGGTCTACTCAGGAGTAGTGGGGGATATATCAGACCTCACCAGTGTGTAAAGTGTTGTAGGCAGGAAAAGTCTTCATTCTAAGATACTCATTTAGGAGAAGTATTTTTAAAGGCAATGTTAAAATAAATGAAATAATATACAGGGAAACAAACAAAGGACTTTAGATCTCTTCTTTTGGAAATACCCATAGTTATAGGGAAAGATGATTTGCTAAAAAAAGAAAATAAATAGGAGCATTGATTCTGGAGTGAAACAGATCTGGTTTTGAATTTCAGCTTATTCACTCATTAGCCATGCAAGCAATTCTCTAAGCCTTATTTTCCTGTAAACAGGGGATAATAATAATATCTTTTTCATAGGATTTTGTGAAGAATAAATGAAATAACCCATGTAAAGCAGTGAAGGATCTTGTACATAGCAAGCACTAAATGAATGCTATTTAGTGTTTTTACAACTTACAGGAAGAGATATTCCATATCAGAAAATACATAAAGCTATATTTAAAAAAAATACCCCTTTTTCCATAGTCCCAATTTTGAATGTAACGTTTTCAGTTGCTCCTTTATAAGGGTGTGACTATTTGTGCTATTATTGTTTGTGGCTTGGTTGAGGGGAAGTTACACAATGTCCTTTATTTATGCTGACCATTTAAGAAATTTCTCTGTTTTTTTAAGGAGTCTAATGTTTCTGAATAACCTAAAGCATGATTTAAAAACTGAAATATCTGGCTATCCAGAAGAGCTAGTTCTGAATTGTTGTTCAGTTGAACTTTTCTGTTTAGAATAGAAGGATGAATACTTAGGATTGGCAGCCGTTCTTCTGATTGTAGAAGCGAGAACATGCAGCATTTCTTGTCTCCTTTACTTTGTCTCTGAAGTAAGCCCTTTAATCCTTACACTGAATCTTCCTTTATCAAAAATTGGAGGATGGTTTTATTCTCTATTATTTGATAAAGGGATGTATTTAGGGAGAACTTTTTGTTTTTAAATTTTATCAGCCATAGTTACTGAGAAAGACAGGCTACAAGTGCTCTTTTTCAAGCTTCCTTACCCTTGTCATTCCAGAAAATATGAGGTTTAGGGTATGAGGTTTAGATTTTGGGAAGATATCCAAAATAAATGCTCTATCTGCTACTGAAGAAGTCCTTGTTATTAACTCATTTTCCATCCCTAGGATGTTCACTGATCCAACCTTTTTCTTAGTACTCTTTGTGATACTGGCTACCTATTAGAAGTGGCTGATCAGGGTGTGGAACACAAACTGTGGCCCCTAAAAGTGAAGCTAACTGGCAATGAAAGAAGTCTATGTCTAGCTGGAGGCAACAATGTGGGACTGTGTTTACTTGTACAGTGCATAGTATATATCAGTCAAGTATTTGAGGGCACAAACCACAAAACTATGTTGGCTTCCTGGAAATTCTTTTTGCTTGTGGATTGTACTGACTGGCTGTGACAACTGCTATCACTACGTGTTTGCCAGAATTTACCAGCTCGGTGCTGGGAATATCTGTGTGCTGAAATGAGGTTATGCCAGAATCAATTGTGCCTTGGCTCATGGTTCAAACGAGGAGTCACACTGGCCATATTAGAACTAATATTCAGATGCGAGCTCTGCCTTTTTTCTGTTGTGTGTTTCTAAAAAACATAAAGCTTTAAGCATGAGCATTGTTACTGGTCACTATGATTGAAAAATATAATTAAAACAAGAATCAAAGAAATATAAACACTTAAATATAATTAACATTGTCATCCTGGTTCATACATACTGGTTCTTTGTTCATTCTTCATTTCTTCACTGGAAAAATACTTCCTTAATTTCTCTCAAAATCTCAATATTTCATGCTCCAAACTCTCCCATATTATTCATAAGTTCAGAGCTTTGACAATTCTACCCAATTTGTGGGGCAAAATTCCCGACATTTTTCTTGTAACTTTCTGACTGCTGTGGCTGGCCAGTCAGCTCAGCTGGTTAGAGAATAGCCTTGTAACACCAGGGTCAAAGGTTTGGATCCCTGTACCAGCCAGCTGCCAAAAAAACCCCAAATTTTCTGACAGCTGACTATTAAAATTCTTGCTGCTTTTTCCAGCTGTCTCCCAAGGCTTGATTCTCATGATTCACAGAGGTTTTCATTCTTCTTTAACTGAAATTTGGTGTATTTTTTCTTCCATAGGGAGGTAAAAGAGAGATTGTATCTGTTTATGAAGGGCTTTACAGTTTCTCTGATACAGCAATAGATATTGTTTAACTAGGAAATAATTCCTCTCTTCTCTCAATCTCAGCTCCGGTTTTATTGTTTTCCTAATGTACATTGAATATTCTCTTCACAGTCACCTCTCTTAGAAGGTAGATCTACATAAAACACTGTTAAAACAAACCCTAAGTTTAAAATGTATATTTAAGCAATACGGTTTTCTAAACAGTAAGATTTGAAAACAGTTATATGAAAGATATCACCATACTGGCCTATGTAATCATAAAGAACATAAATACTATATATTATACTTATTTATTTATTATTGTCTCTCTTACCCCAATTTTGTCTGTTTTTATTAACTTCTGTATTCTCAGCACCTAGAATAGTATTTGGCACATAAAATACATTGAAATAGTTTTTGATTGAAGCAATTCATGTCTTTTCCTTCCTTTGTAATGCCTATAGCTATTCAGTCTTACCATGTGGTATTATCTTTAAAAGATGGGTTTGAATGAGAAATAAGAGATTCCAAACGAGAGACATATATTTTAGCTTTTACTCCCCCAAAGATATGTTTATATAATAGCCATGTCTTATCTTCTGCATAAGAATTCTGCATAGGAAAATTGAATAAGGCGTATTTACTTTATATCTCATACAAATAGAACATTTTGTTGTGAAGAAGAAATTGGTGTAGGGGTTAGAAGTTCTGGATTCCAGTCCCAGCTCTTCCCTTAATTACATTGGGTAACATGAGCAAATTTACTTTTACTTTTCTGGACTGAGTTCCATTCACAGCATCCACCAGATTGAACTAAACACTCTCCATTCTATCCACCGGCCATGTTCCCATTGTGCCCTGGTCATCTGCATGTGTGTCCCCACACTGATTGCTTTCTATTGAACATAACTGCTTATGTGTGTTTCCCCTACTAGATTTGAGAAACTTGGACTCTACTTCATAAAAAGCAATTGCTACTATTTTTGAGTACTGTCAAGTGCCATTTTCTACCTAACTGAATATTTCTAAGAATACCATTTAATAGGTACATCTAACTCCATTTTGCAGAAGAGGAAATTTAAGACTTCGAGAACTTAAGCAACATGCCCCAAGTCTGTAAACATCTGGGATGTTTACTTCTACTCTGTTCTCCTACACTAGATCCTATCACCTCTCTAAAGGATGGCCACTGTGTCCTGAACACCTACCAAGTGCCAAATATTTATATGTTGATTATAATCCTGAAAATAAGCTTGTACAGTGGATCTGATTATCTTCAGCTCATATTCTATAGACCAGGTAACTGATGCTCAGGGATGACAAGTAATCTCCTCCCCAGACATACTTTTGGTACATACTGGGTAATCTGGAACTTCTTTCTGCAGATTATCACAAGCCTAGTTAATATTCATACTTTCCTTCCTCCTCTACACATTCACGTTCCCTTTGCCTTTAGCCAGCATCTTAAGTGGTTGGAATTCCTTATATGGTTGAATCCTTTTTTTACTTAACTGAGTTTTTCTTTCTCTTTTTTTAAAATTAAATTAAATTTAATTTAATTTTACTTCTCAAAATACATTGTACTAGATTTTCATGTCCCTTTACCCGTTCCTCTCCACCCCCTTTGTATCTGTGCACTTGACTTAAATAGTTCAAGGAATTTTTGTGTTTATTCTGTCTTCTTCCCCCCACCCCCACCCTTTATTTGTTTGTGTGTTCATTTATTTATTAATTTTTAGCTCCCACAAATAAGTGAGAACATGTGGTATTTCTCTTTCTGTGCTTGACTTGTTTCACTTAATATGATTTTCTCTAAATCCATCTATGTTGTTGCGAATGGTAGTATTTCATTCTTTTTTATAGAGGAGTAGTATTCTATTGTGCAGATGTACCATGGTTTCCTTATCCACTCATCTGATGATGGACCCTTGGGCTGGTTCCAGCTCTTGACTATTGTATATAGAGCTGCAATAAACATTGGAGTACAGGTATCCCTTTGGCATGATGATTTCCATTCCTCTGGGTATAAATAAATATGTAAAATAAACATCAGAAAGTTTATTCAAGCCAATGTGAATGGCTGCAGCCTGGGAACACAGCCAGTTTCTCTTGGGATGTGCTCTGAAGGGCCAACCAACCTTTAGCATTTTTATATTCCTATGGGTTCCTAAATATTTTATAGATTAGTGATTAGTGCTAGGTTGCATTTTAGATGTACAGATTTAGTAGTCAGGGTCACAAGATACATTCTCAACATTTTAAAGTTAATATACAACTTCTTTAGTCATCAGCAAGTCTGTTTCCTAAGTTAAAATGGTCATGTGGTAAACGTTCTCAGGATGTAGGGACATGATTACTAACTCATTCCAGTCCGCCCAAGGCTTTAAGAATTTATCTGACCTTGTTCAGAGTATATTTTATCATACTCATTTGAAGGGGTCCACAGTGGCATATGGATTATTTTGAGCTGGAGACATTTGAGAATCAGCAACTCCAGGAAGAGGCTTTGTCTGAACTTCAGTTATCTGTCTAAAAGCAGATCCTCTGACTTAAATCCTCTCCCTGTGAGTTTTGCAATCAGGAAAGTTCACTCAAAGCAGACATTGTCATGAAACTATATCTCTCATCTATTTTCCTAACGGCCCATTTATTTTTCCTAAATGTAATTTGTTCTCCCAGAAGTACCCTCTCTCTGTCCTTCCCCATCCCTTATTAAGATGGTATACATGCCCAAATTCTGCATCTCTGAGTCACAATTCTTTGTAAATTGCTGTGCTTCAGTATGAAATTAAATCTGTTTTTCCTCTTGCTAGTTCATTTTTTTGTCAGTTAATTTGCAGTCCCCCTAAGCACTGAGCATAAGAAGGCAAAGAAGTTTTTCCTCCCAACATATGGGGAAAAGGAGCATTAGATCAAGAAGATATAACAACTGTATATGGGAGACCAGAATATGCCTCCCCAAAATATGAAGGATAGTTGAACTGAAAACAATTAACAAAAAGCAGATACAAGAAAGCTCTCTGCTCTCCTTCTATTTGCCTCAAAGGAGGACATACATTTACAAAGACAAAAAGTATCCTGCTCCCATCTCTTCCAGAGAGAAAAAAACGTTAACCACTGAAGACAACTTTGGACCCTTTTGGTCCTGGAGACGGTACCAGAGGAATCTACATTAAGAAGCTTTATTAACTAACTTTTATGTACCATTTATTTGCCTTTCCCCTAGTTGTTGCCTGTTGAGACTCAAAGTCCTTTTCTTTTGTCATATCACTTCTCCAAAAATTTACTATTCTTTGCTGAAAAGGCTATATAAGCTGGAATTCAAAGCCACCTCTTTGAGAACTACTTGTTCTCTGAGTGTCTCCCATGTACACACAAAATATACATATTAATAAACTTCTGTTTATTTTTGTCTTATTAATCTGTCTTCTGTAACAGGGGTCTATTCCAACCACAAACCTATGAGGGTTATTATTTTCCCCTACACAGACATGCACCAGTCAGTACAGTGTCAAGATCTATAAGGGAACAATTGATAAATTCAGAAGTGCTTAAGGCTCATCAGCCATTTTGTTATTTTCCCAAGAAGCTAACATGTAGCTGGTGTGTGTTCCTGGAGGAAGGAACAAAGGCTTAGGTCTTAGCTTTTGCCCTTCCAAGTACAAATAAGGAGTCAAAGTAGGGAGACTTGCCTCAACTTGAAGAGTTCTAATGTGTGACTCATTTCTGGGTTCAGTTTGGGGAGGAATTATGGTACTGAGCATTAGTTCACCATTTTGTAAAGAACTAGAACTCCTTATGCATGTTTACATTCCCTTATGGTAGTCGATGCTTAAGATATGTTTGTAGAATGCTGATCTGAACTGCCTCACCTACAAGTTTATTATGAGAAACAACTATGTTTCATTATGAGGAAAAGCTATGTTTGAAAATATACATATAACGATGTAATATACTGCACTTAAGTCAGTATGATTTAACAGACAATCATTACTTAGTAAATGACCACTAAATAAATATTAATTTGGATGGGCAATTAGAGCAGGCTGCATGCCACTGCAACAACACTATCTCTTAGCACTACAGCAGTTACACTACTCTTAAAAAAAAAAAAGAAAAGATTACTATAGGTCAATTTTGACCAAATCCTTTAACACATTTAGTTGTAGTTTGGGGTTTGTCATTTCAAAAAATTTTAACTTCCCAATTTTGACTAAAATGCCACCTAATTGTTTGTGTGTGAGCTTTGCAAAATTGAATGCAGAAGTTTTGATTGTGCAAAACTTTCTTTCATGCTGTTTAGAAGAAAATCTACATGTCCCCCTTGGTAATATTTGCTATGCTCCTAATGTTTGTCTCCTCCAAACTCATGTGGAAGTTTAATCCCCAATATGATATTTAAAAGGAGGGGCCTTTAAGAGGTAATTGGACTATGATGGCTATATACTTGTGAATGGATTATTCCATTCATGGATCAATGGGCTAATGGATGAATGGGGTATCATAGGAGTGGGACTAGGGGCTTTATGAGGAGAGGAAAACATATGCTAGCACACTCTTGCTCAGCCCCTTGCCATGTGTTACCTATGACACCATGAGACTCTGTAGAGAGTCCCCACCAAGAAGAAGGTCCTCAGCAGATGTGCCCCCTCAACCTCAGACTTCCCAGCCTCCAAAACTATAAGAAATAAATTTTATTTCTCTATAAATTAGCCAGTTTCAGATATTCTGTTATAAGCAATAGAAAATGGGCTAATACAGTGTTCTAGGAAGAAAAATGAGAAGCGCTCTCCAGGATATGAATTTTCACTACCCTTGTTTTCTACTTCCTTTCAGGAGTGGAATAAATTCCCACTTATTTGGAAGAATCTAAAGGTGAACCAAAGGCAAAATGTCCATCAAACTGAGAAGGTATCTTGAGACCAAAAAGTGAAGCAGGCAATTCCATACAATCCAGCAAAGAATTCTATTAAAAGGGTAACTTACATACAGGATGATGGACCAGGTGAGTGATGACCCAGAGGTGTGCACAAAATTTCTCTGTCCCACCTCCTGGTAGAGCCCAAGTTTACGTATAGGCAGTTCACACAAAGCAGTGGAGAAAGCCAAGGAGCAATTGCTAACTAAGAAACAACTTAATGTCACTAACTCCAAATGTCTTATGACAATGATTACTATCTTTGGTGGTCTCATGATGCAGGTAGCCAAACCAACTTTGCCATACTGGTACTTAATCATTAAGTTCCTTCTTTGTAGTTAACAAGCTGTTTCTACCTATGTCCTAACTACCTTACCCTAGTTACCACATAACTTTTGTGGGCAGTGTTCACACAAAGGACACAGCAAGTAGTAAGGGCTCCAAGATGGAATAAGTTATGTGCACAGTCTCACAGCAAGCAAAATGTACTCCATAATTTCCAAGTAAAGACAAAAGTTTGTCACACATACACATCTAGTACCTCAAAACTTGGATCTAGCTTCAGGTAACAGCAAAGAGTATTTGTATTGTATGAACTCACCAGAAAGCTCAGTTTTGAGTTGACTGTTAATTAATTTATGCAAAAAGTGCACTTGAGGTAACTGATGTTGACAAGGGTTTAAGTAAAATATTAAACACCTCTAGTAAGATTTAAAGTTTTAGCCCTTTATCAAATTAGATCACCAGAATTAAAGTATGTGGTCTGAATGTGCTCTGTAAAATTGCCTTGACTAATGTAACTTAATATTGCTGTCTTTGGTACTATTGAGTGTTGCTATAAGAAATGGTCCTATGGAATAAAAGTTTCTGAACCTTTTTAGAATTCTCTGTTGCAAAGATTCATAATGCTGTAAGAGCTACCATTTAGAGTACACTGGACATTCCAGGCATGTGCTTTACTCAATTTAATTTTCACTACAGTCTTTCTAGATGGATATTATAATCTTCACTTTATAGATGAGAAAACTGAGGTTAAATTAAATAACCTGCCCACAGCTAATAAGTCCTTGACACAGGATTCCAACCTAGGTCTGTGTGATCTCGAAGTCCATGACTTTAACCAATGTTTTATCCTGTTATTATGCTATTCAGTTTCCCTAAAATAAGGATTCCAGTAATCAATGTCATTCTTACTAAATGTCAAGAGGTAATCTGCATAAGGGAGGAGCTGCACTCTAGAGCCAGAAGTCTAGCTGAGGTGACTATCTACAATCAGGATGAGCTGTGGCATGTGCAAGCTTGCCTGGAAATTCTCAGATTCCTTTTACCAGGAAGCTGGAAAAAGACTGGACTTAGGTCACTCAAGCCGTCTGGAGACTCAACTATTAGAGACTTGGACATTAAAGGGAAACTTAGTTTTATAAGCAAGGCTGTCTAAGACATTTAGGTGATTCACACGCACAAGAGCTTACCACTGTTTTCAGGACCGTCAGTGAACCACGGGTTAAGAATCTTAACCTACTGAGGATCATGTATTGCACACAGGTATTGATATTCAGCACTGTACCCCACAGATATGTACAATCAATGATGTTGCAATTAAAAACAAACAAACAAACAAACAAATGAATAAATAAGAATTCCTAATCTAAGCCATGATATTTCTCAGTTTTTCTTGGCTTCTGGAAAACCTTGTATCAAATGAAAAGCTCAATTTCAATATTCTCCTAAACACTATTATGTTCTTCTCACCTCTTAGTAAGTGGTAGGCTTCAACCTGTGTTCCGTGTAGCTGCTAGAGTTCCACCGGCCCTCATAAGGGGTGCCCCGTTGCTAAGGGAGAAGAGAGAAATGATGGAACTGTGAGTGGACACCCCCACATCTTAATTGGAGCAACTTCAGGGACACAATAGTGAAGAACATAAGCTTAATTCTACCCCTGTCTAGTGATTTGACTTCTTTATGCTTCAGTGTCCTCATCTGTAAAAGGGAACTAGTAGCTCTACCTTGTAGCTTTCAGCAGTGATTAAATAACTAAATATATGAATGACACTTAGAACACTGCCTGACGAAGAATGGGCACTCGGCAGCTGTTAGTTTTTATTATTGCTAGATTATGCTTTTGTATGTAATGCTGCTATAATTAAGAACACTGAAACTAAAAAAATATTGAAAACCAGTTTTTACATGATCTCTAAACTTCCTTTGTCTTTTTCTGTTTAATTTTTATTTGTGACATATTATTTTCACAGCAAATGGGATGGTTTATTTGTAGTCTGCTACTTTTGAGTCAGCAAACTGTCCTCCCTCACAATGGCAAGTTATTCCTGCTTCTTCCCAGTGCAAAAATGATCTGATAAATGAGATTGAGGATATTTGAGGTATTTTGCTATCTTCTCTGTAAATGAAGGTGTCTTGGTCAGTTAGGCCACTATAATAAAATACCATAAACTGAGTTGTTTATAAACATCAGAAATTTGCTTCTCACTGTTCTGGAAGCTGGAAGTCCAATATCAAGGAACCAGCATATTCGCTGTCTGGTGAGGGCCCCCTTCCTGCTTCATAGACGGTCCTCTCCCTGTGTCCTCACGTGGTGGAAGGCTACAGTCTATCTCCCACCTCTTCTATGAGGGCATATGAGGTCTCCACCCTCATGACCTAATCACCTTCCCAACCCCCCACATCCAAATACGAGGTGAATAAGAATAAGAATGAAGGAAAAATAATGCCGATTCCTTGTCATTTTAATGTTTCTTACCTTCCATTCTCCTCATTTCTACTTGTGAAACATTAAAGTTACACTGTTCTAAAAAGATAATGAAATAAGCCCATTTGAGCCGCGATCTTCAGTCTGCCCTTCTCCTTGCTCCCTTGCTTCCCACGCCCTGTTCTTTGGGGAGGTGACACGTATGGCTGCCACATACAGCCTCCTATGCCTTCCAGTTGGCTTTGGCTAATGGTGTATTGCATTAACTTATTTTTTTTTCCATACTGTCCTATCTTTGTAAATAATCCCTTTATTAACTTCTCAAATTAATATGAGGTTTCCATCTACTTCCTTTAAGGACCCAACCAGCTCCTAAGGGCCCCTCTTCTCCCTTATTCCCCAGGGAGGTATGCACCAGTTCGAGCATTGTGTTGATCATTTCTTTGCTTTTTAAAAAATGTAATTTGACCATACATGTATGTCAAAAAGTATGTTGTTTAGTTTTGCCTTTTTTCAACTTATATAAATGGATTGATTTAAAGTCTCTCTCCTCCCTGCATCAGGTTCCATTTTTTCCCCGCTGCTAATTTGGAAATTATACATTCTATTTCTGTGTATTTAGTGGTTATTTTAAAAATTTTAATATTAATGTTTTACTTAAGTCATAGCTTAACCAAACATTTACCTTCTCTTTAAAAACTAGGATCTTAGATGCTTCAACCCTGATTACTCCTCTCCCAACTTCAATACTATTTTATCCAGCATTTTGGTTTTGCCTTATTTTCATATTTGCAGAAAGTATTCACTATTGATATTATTATTGTATGCAATCAGTGATTCCATAGATTAAGCCATGTCTTTATAATTTTCTTCACTCACCATTCCATTTCACCTCTGAGATATTTTCTGGGATAATTTTTCTTCTTTTAGAAGAACATACTTTGGAAGTTCTTTAGTGAAGAGCTGTTGCTAGTAAACTCTGCTTTTTTGTCTGTAAATGACTTTATTTTATCCTTGTTTTGCAAAGATAGTTTCACTGAGTTTCTCTTAGCCCTTTGAAGATAATATATCACAATCTTTTGGCTTCCACTCTTGCTGTTGAGAAGGCAGATGTTAACCTAATTGTTGATCCTTTGGAGGTAAATATCTTTTCTTTTTAGCTACTTTTGTACCTTCTCTTTTTTGGTGTTTTTTGTTTGCTTGTTTGTTTTTCTCTTAATACATTATCTATAGATATACATTTCTTTTTCTTGATCTTGTTTAAAGTTCCTTGGACTCATTGAATCTGAGAATTGTTACCCTTCATCAATAGCAAAAATTTCTCAGCCAATTTATCTCTGAAAAAAAATTTCTTTCATTTTATTAGGTCATTCCAAAAAATTGATTAGATATACTGCATATTTGAAAGCCCAAAACTTTCAACCTCTTTTCCCCAATTTCCATCTCATCACCTTTCTGGCAGTGCTCAGGGAATCTTCTCCTTGGTTGTGTCTCATCTGCTATTCAATCCCTCCACTGTGTTTCTAACTTCAACTACCGCCTTTTTCATTTTACATTTTCTATTTCATCATTCTCAAATCTGCTTAGCCATTTTTGATAGCCTCTTATTTCTTCACCTCATTTTCAATTCCTTCTATTATTTCTTTAAACATATTACACACACTTATTTGATATCCTGTATCTGATAATTCCCATTACCTGCAGACATCACGTGTCTCATTGTGCAGTTTGTCCTTTCTGCTGACTCTTACTTCTGATGGCTTGATTCTTTGATGGCCTGAGGTCGTGACTGTCAATTCATGCATTCTCCCAAAGCATATTTATACTTCTTTCTGCTAAGCACTTTGCTATGCTATCAACCTAGAGATTTTAAACTAAAGTTTCAGCTTGCAGCTACTGGGAACACAGACTATGTGAATTTTGGTTCTCACTCTCACTGAAGTATCAGTTTATGGTAGGAATTCTCTGAAGCTGCTCTTTCCTCACTTTCTTCCTGCTCTTCCCTTTCTTTTCTTTTCTTTCCCTTCCCTCCCTTCTTTTCCTCTCCTTCTCTCCCTCCTTTCTCTGTCCCTCTTTCCCTTTCTTCCTTCCTTCTGACAAAGACTCTCTCCTTTGTCCTTGTAGAATCCAGTTTGACCAGAAATCCTGCTGTCAGTTTACTAGTAAAGATGCCCCACCCTTAATATCTGACCACCCTCCATATTTTATCATGCTGCCCTGCCTTAAGCAATAATCCCGTTGATCCAGTTTAGCCTGAAATCCCTTATCCTTGATGTTTCTTCTTGGTTATGTTTCATCCACTGACCCCCACCCTACTCCTTGGTTATAAATCCCTTGTCCTTGTTGGACTTAGAGTTGAGTCCAATCTCTCTCTCTCTCACTGTGAGGCCCTGTTGCAGTGGTCCCCACACCTGTTGCCATGGCTCCCCTGGAATAAAAGCCTGCCTTATCATCTTTAACAAGTGTCACAGATACGTTTGTCTTTAATACTTCCTTTCTTTCCTATCTTCTTCCCTCCCTCCTTCCTTCCTCTCTTTTTTTCTTTCTGTTCCAAGTCTATGTTTGGCAGTAAGCCCCAGCATCTACCTCTGCAGAAGGGGTTTTCATTTCCCAGTTATCCTCCCTTTATGCCGGGGGCTTTAATATGAGTGGTGTGAATCCCAGACTTATGCCCTGGGCACCAGGGTTAGGAAGACGCCCTCAGCATAAATACTACCTCAAGTCTGTTATTTGGAGCCTTGTATTAGTCAGTTTTCTGTTACTTCTAATGGAATACCTGAGGCTGAATAATTTATAAAGAAATAAAATACATTTCTTACAGTTTTGGAGGCTGGGAAGTTGAAAGTCAAGGAATGCATCTGGTGAGGACCTTCTTCTTGGTGGGCGCTTTTGGCAGCATCCTGTGGTGGGGCAAAGCATCGTATGGTGAGGACTAAGAAGAGCACTCTAACGTGCTCACTCACTCTCATCAAGCTCCCGGTCTGTTGGAGTGAGCAGCACTGAAGCCATGTTGGGACCTAAAACTGCATAGGCTCTAAAAGATTTTAGGGACACAGTTTTTTTCTTGGCATGCATTTCTCTGAGTTCCTTCTTTTCCTATCATTATTTGATATTTTGAACCTTTGTTATGGAGCAAGATGACAGTATTTACAAAAATGTAAAGCTGTTTTCCAGCCAGCCTGGAGCTGTAGACTTGCACATACTATCCAGACCCTGGGGAACCAAGGAAGACATCAATAAAGCTATGCTGATTCCATCCCTCCAGCAAGACCCTGAGATAACAGCAAGGATGGGAGCAGACACCAGATGGAGCCTTGGTGAGACCTTGCACCTGGCTCCATACATGAAGCCCCCAAGGCTCACATCACTCTCCCTACTACTTTTCATTTTCCCACATTTCATTCCTTCAACCTCCTCTTTAAAAGCCCCTCAGTCGGGCTGGCCCGTGGCTCACTTGGGAGAGTGTGGTGCTGATAACACCAAGGCCACAGGTTCGGATCCCTATATAGGGATGGCTGTTTAGCTCACTTGGGAGAGCGTGGTGCTGACAACACCAAGCCAAGGGTTAAGATCCCCTTACTGGTCATCTTTTTTAAAAAAAATAAAACCAAAACCCTCAGTAAATCTGAGTCTTGGAGATTTAGTGTGGCCATTCTCTTCCAGGTTTACTGGAGAGATGGGTTAGCCTAATGTCTCTCCTCAGGTCACTAGTGTTCCTGAATAACAGCTGACTTCCATTTTCACCAGCATTTGACTTTTGAGTGGTTTGCTTTCAAAAAGGGGGCAGGCAGCTGGACCTGTGCCCAGTAACAAGTTTACTCCCTGATAACCTGTTAAACTATGAACCCATTTCTCCATGAATGGATTCATCTGTTCATCAGGGCCTAGTCCTCATGACCTAAGTGCCTCTTAAAAGGCCCACCTTTTAATTGCCATATTGGGGATTAAGTTCCAACATGAGCTTGGGGGGACATTCAAACCACAGCAGGCCCTCTAAGGACTTGCCTTACAAGTTCAACCCTGTATTTAAAAAGATGTTTTTAAAATGTAATTTTAATATAGGTGTTCTGCATGGGGAGGCTTTTTTTTTCCTGCAAAAGCAAGATGCCATTTGGCCAAAAATGGTAGTGAAATAAGTAATGTGATATTTTAAAAGCTTTCATAAAAGCAATGCAAATTGTTGGTAGATTTAAAAACTTGAATCATTTAAATCATTTTTTTTTGTAGTAGAATAAAGAATGTAGCTTCAAAACTAATTTTATCTATCACAGTTAGAAGCACGTAGCCCTATTTATGTTATAGTTATTCAGAAAAGAAAGGAGGGTCTGCGCATGAATGGGATCTCGAGACGAGGGCCCATGTGGATAAGACATAGGGGAGAATTATTTCTGTCATGCATTTTTTCTAAAACTGCATTGAATTAACAGCAAAGTTCTCTGATGAGCATTCTCACAGCCTGTCATGTTGGTAATTTCACTTCCTATATTTTGTTCCTTAAATCCTCTTGACAGTGCCTCTTAGAATAGAAGCTGAAACAAACAAAAATCGTTAGATTGTAAATGTTAATTCTCCATTGAAAGCAATTGTCTTCTCTCCTTTTACTCCTTACTTGATGAGAAAAAGGCTTCCCATGTTCTCAAGATCATGGTCTCTTCAGCAGATGGGTAAATATTTAGTAAGTATAATTTTCTACCTTAGTGTGTGCATCTGAGTTAGTGACACTAATCAATAATAACACCTTACATCTATGGAGGATAAGTTATTACTCTCCTTGGAAAAGCTCTGACAAAGATTAAGTTTTCTTGAGACTATTATGCATTGTTTCACAATATCCCTTAAAAAGAGGTCATAAAACTCATCAGAGTATTAAAATAGTGTATTTCAGTTGTAATAACTGCTTCTGTGAGTCAGATGCCTTATACATATATGTTTTTCATAACTCTTCAGGGTAGATATTGTTTGGAAACTGTGGGTTGGAACGGTTAAGTGAGTTGCCCAAGGCCACACAGTTATTAAGTGGCAGACCTGGGGTATGACCCACGTCATAATTTGCTCTCTTTTTTATTATACCATGCTAAGGCCTCTTCAAGCCTTAAATACCTAAAACCACATAAATATAGAATTCTTACATCTGGGAGGAACTTCCATAGAAATTTTCCAAATTTCACAAATGAAGAAACCAAGACCCAGAGAAGTTAAGTAAATCACCAAGTTCACACAGTAATTAGAACTTAGATCTTTTTAATCTTGGGCCACTGGTTGTTTCTCCATGCAAATTTGTAATTTAAAATTCATGAGCTATGAATGAAAAAAATTTTAACTAAAGTTAAAAAAAAATCTGAACTTTGGACGCTGTTTTAATGAAGAAATATTCTCCACCTAAGATGGTTACCAATATAGTGAAGGAGTGGGAAAGTGGTGATGGAGAGCGGAGAAGAGCAAGGCCTTGATTCTCTTCCTTGGAGGCCAACCTGCTCTAGGCAAGGAAGCCCATCATTCCTTCTTTCCTTTTCTGTTTTCCTTCTTTCCTTTCCTGTTTTGCCCTAGGACCACTGCATGTGCTGTTCTGCCTACCTGGTATATGATTCCCCACATTCCTGACTTGGTTAAAGGCCATTCTTCCTTCAGATATCAGTTCAAAACATCACTTCCTCTGGGACGTCTTTCTGGACTTTCCTGGCTGAGCAAATACCTTATCAGGCAGGCACAGCACCACAACTTTCCTTCTGACTGCGGATCACAGTTGTAACTGTACTTGCATGCATGGTGTTTCAATAAATGTCTGTGCTGCCTAGAAATTCCGTGAGGGTGGGGTTCATGCATATTTGGCCTCCTGTTGTATTTCTGCTGCCTCACGCAGTGCTCTGCACAGAGGAGGCACTGTAGCTTGCCACAGTGCCTATCACAAAGCACCTAGCAGGCATTTAATAAATAAATATTAGTTAAATTTATTTAGTTGTTCATTCAACAAATGGATAGTAAAACGCTGTTATTGATATAGTCTTAGCTACCACCCAGCCTTCTCTTGGGCTATGACCCTCATTGTCCTCTCTAAGGTGCAAATTTCATTGAGGTGTTTTCTTGGTTAAAACCCTTCAGGGGGTCCTGGCTGCATCCTGGAATACAGGGCCTCTCCCAGACTTGCCCCTCGCCTTGCTTTCTGGAGCCTGAGCTGCACTCTCTTCTGCTCCTCTGCTTATGCTCTCAGCTGCTGGGGGGAATGACCTCGGTTCCCTGCATCGGCCACACCCAGGATCATGGCTCAGGCTGATACCTGCTGGAGATGCCACCCTGCCCCTTTATACTTCCGACACCACCCCTACCTCACCTTCTTCACCAGCAGACGCCTCCCTATCCTTTAAGATGTGGTTTAATCATTTCCTCCTCTTGTGAACCTTTCCCCCAGGGTGGGGGTAGCCATGATGACCACCACACCCTTAAAACTTCTTGATAGATGATGATAACACTTTATTGAGTTTGCTGCTTTACAGCTCTGTGCCACCACCAGACTGTGACCAGGTTTTCCCTCATTGAATATAAAAGGTTTTGAATGTTTCCTGGAATAAAAGATATTTGTTAGATAAATGTTTTTTCAGAAAAGAAAAATCAAATCACTGAAAATATTCAATTCATATTGAAACCCTGATTGGGAAATAGACAGTAAATATTTACAGTTTCTCCAAATGGAAAGTTCTCCATTGCATGTGTGGATATAGTTATAATGCAACTTAATCTGATTATACTGTACAAAATAAAGTTTCCACTGTGCTTGTGAAGCTATACAGTGTCTTTTATATGTCACACTGTAAATATTTGTTTAATTCATGAAATGGGCTAGACACTCTTGGGCTTTTAAGAGGTATTCGTCCATTTTGTGTTGCTATAACATAAATACCTGAGACTGAGTAATTTATAAAGAACAGAGGTTTATTTGGCTTACAATTTTCTGGGACAGCTGCATCTGGCACAGGCCTCAGGCTGCTTCTACTCATGGCAGAAAGTGGCAGGAGCTGGCGCATACAAGCAGATCACATGGTGAGAGGAAGCAAGTGAGAGAGAGAGAGAGAGAGAGAGAGAGAGAGAGAGCAGGATGCCAGGTCTTTTAAACAACCAGCATCCTTGGGAACTAATAGAGTGAGAACTCACTCATTAATCCCCCCTCTCCCAGGGAGAGCATGAATCCATTCATGAGGGATCCACCCCCATGACTCAATCAGTTTCCAACACTGCCACATTAAGGATCAAATTTCCACATGAGTTTTGAAGGGGACAACACATCCAAACTCCATCAGAGGTATTTGGTCATTTTCTGTGCTCTCAAAGAGGGTAAAATTTAGACTGGGTGTTAGCACCATTGGGCCTGTCCAGATAACCCATCTTCTCCTGCCTGTACTAAAATCACCAGCTCTGGGAGCGCAAGAAAGCCCTTCTCATGCCTGATGGTACTCCTCAGACCAAAGCCAGAGCCCAGACACACTGTCTCAGCCTTGGGGTCAGAGATGATGTCCCTGCTCTGCCACAGTGGGGCCTTTTCCTCTGTTGGGCCCCAGGACCCCAAGGCCGAGCAGTCTTCCAGTTAAACAAATTTTCTTTCTGTACTAACAAACACCCTTCCATTCCTAACTCTACCATATTAGTTTCCTTTTGGTGCTCTAACAAATTACTACAAACATAGGGGTTTAAAACAGCATAAATTTATTATCTTACAGTGTTGAAGGCCAGAATTCTGAAATGGGCCTCTCTGGGTTAAAATCAAGGTGTAGGCAGGGCCATGTTCCTTCTGGAGGCTCTAGGAGAGAATCTGTTTCCTTGCCTTTCCAGCTTCTAGAGGCTGCCTGCATTCCTTGGCTTATAGCCCCTTTCTCCATCTTCAAAGCCAGCAACTACAGGTTGAGTCCTTCTCATGTCATCCTCCTTCTACTTTAAGGATTACATTGTGATTACATTGGGCCCACCTGAGTAACCCATAATAATCTCCTTAGCTCAAGGTCCTTAACTTAATCAACACCTGCAAAGCACCTCTCATCATATCAGGTAACATATTCACAGGTTCTGGGGGTTAGGATGTGGACATGTTTTGAGGGCGTGGGGGATTATTCTGTCTACTACATTCATCATTTCCATGATTATTGCCATTTTTCACCCAGATGTGTATAGCAATTTGATTATTCTCCATGCTTTATCAATTGCCATTAATTTAACAGACATTTATTCATGATTTTGCTTATAAAGATGACTTAAAATATCTGTTAGCCATTTAATATAAAATATACACAGCCAAGTGAACAATGATAAAACCATGTGAAAAGTGCAATATTAAAAGAGTTTGAGGGCATAAAGGGATCAGAAAGGAAACAGTGCTGAAGTCATTCCTGAATGAGAAAGTTTGTCGGGGGGTGGTTAGGAAAGTTTGGAGACAGAATCCTAAAGAATGTATGAGAATTTACTAAATAGACAAGAGAGAGAAGATGCTAGATAGAAAGAACAGCATATGCAAAGGCTCTAGACCGAGAAAGTATGTGGGATCTGAAAATGCAATCAGTTTGGTATCAATAGGACAGTGCTGGCCTATGGAACTTGTCACAGCAATGGAGATGTTCTGTACCTGTGCTGTCCATCATGATTGCCACTGGCCACATGTGGCTAGTGAGCACTTGAGATGTGGCTAGCTCACAACAGGACTGAATTTTCCATTTTATTTCATTTTAATTAATTTAAATGTAAATAGCCACAGGTGACTAATGGCTACCATATTGTCATATAGCACATCTATAGAGCACAGGGTATCTCTAAAGAAATGATGAGAGAAGATGAAGCTGGAGAGGTTAGTGGGGTTAGATTAGGGGAGGCCTTTTTTGCTATACAGGGAATTATGAATTTATCTTTTAGAGATATGGTTTACATGCTGTGTTCCATGGCTAGTGGTTCCAAAGAGGTTACTCAGGGCTGCTACTGGGGCTGGGAGTGGGGGTGGAGGAGATTCAGGAAGACTGAGTTGCTGAGTAGAGGTCTCCCAAATAAACCATCCCATGAGTCCCTTGCCACTGAGCAGCTCCAGTTTTTTAGCCTAATATATCGGGGTTTTGTACACAGTGTTCTTGGAGGAAAATTACTGCCTTAGGGGATAGTGAGAAATGGAATGGCAGAATTTGCATTTCTGATACATGTCTCTGGCTAAAGGTGGATCTGGAGTGTGAGGAAAGGATTGGAGACAGAAAGCATTGGGAGTCCGTCTTCAGTCTGGAAGAGAGTTGGTACAGCCTGAACTTAACAATGGCAGCAGCAATGGAGAGTAGCAGCAGTTTTAAGTGAGATTCAGAAGGGACATTAGACAGGCCTTGATAAGTAACTACATACTGGGAATAAAAAAAAGAGTTTGTGACCACTGCTAGGTTTCAGCTACAAGAGATTGGGTAAATAGAGGTGCCCAGTGAATACATGAAGAGGAAAAAATTAAGAGAAGTGAGATGATGATAATCCAAGGCCCCATCCTTTCCTACCTTAGACAAATCACAGAGTACATTTTTATCATGGCTAATAAACAGAGCCAGAGCCAGGGGGGTCACTGATTACAGACTGACCCTTCACAGGCTGAGCTGGTTTGTGGATAGCACCTGGTGTAAGAAGGAAGGTGTGAAAATGTCTTTGAAGACAGATTGTGGATGGCCTCAGGTAGCCCTCCGTTAATTAAGTCATCAGTACACCAGAGAGGTGGTTTCCAGGTGGCCTCTGGACCCTCAATCAGAGATATTCAATGCAAAGTCCTGCATTTTTAACAACTCACCAGGTGATTCTTAGGCACCCTGGAGTTGGAAACTTACATCCCTAGATATGTTTTGCAAAAACTTCCAGCCCTTAGGATGAGATAGAAACTCAGATCAGGGTAGAGGTTTTGAGACTTAAGTACTAGGATAATTTCAGCCAACTGGTGATCCTCAATGCAGTGGGCCCTGCTGTATTCACTGGAGAAGCAGCAGGAGAGCCTGCTGAGACCAGGGAAGCAAGAGAACCGAGCTGAGCCTGCTGTGTAGTGTGGAGTAGGGTCAGTGCCCTTGATGGCATGAGTAGAACTAACTTGTTTGCCAGGAAGCACATGTCAGACACCCCTGGAAGCACTTGGGGGAGATGAACTTTATAGGGAACCAGAAATCCTGCAAGAGCTGGGGTGGGCATGGAGGTATGCATCATGATTGTTAATGTGACCTTGTTATAGTCCATTCCTGTTGCTATAACAAACTACCCATGAGTGGGTAATTTATAATTAACAGAAATTTATTTCTCACAGTTCTGGAGACTGGGAAGTCCAAGATCAAAGTGCCAGTAGATTCAGTGTCTGGTGAGGACTTGTACCTTCCTGCTGCATCCTCAAATGATGGAAGGGGCAAAAGGGTCATATAGGCTGTCTTGAGCCCTTTTTTAAGGTACCTAATCCCATTCACAAGGGCAAATCACCTCCTGAAGGCCCCGGCTCCTGATACTGTTTTTTGGGCATTAAGGTTCAACATGAATTTTGGATGGACACAAATATTCAAACCAACATAGACTTCATTTACTCCTCCTGGGAAGCCTAGAAGAAATCAGGTTACTGGTATAAACCAGGAAGCTCAGATTAAGAGTTTATAGGTCTATTGTTATATGTTGTCAGCTCTTTAGTTGAATTCTAACCCTGGTCTGCTTAACTTCAAAACTTGGGTTTTGCTACTCTGCATCAAAGTGATGATGTTCAAAGATCTTCTGATGGATTTGAAAATAATCAGAGAGTAAAATATTCTCCAGTTACAGCCTCATTGTTTTGTTTGTTCTTGGCAAAGCTTCCACTGATCTATCTCAGTAAACTTCTACAGCTGAGTTCAACGTAGAGTTTTTAATGGGTGGGTATGGGCAAGAGGTTTGTTCAATGTTGGTATAGAATTGTGTATGAATACACTTTGCTTAAGTTACTTTCACTAGTTTTTCTCACAATATTCTTGGAAGTCATTTATTAATACTATTCTTATACAAAAGGAAGAGATAGACAAAAAGAATACAGAGCCAGGAAGTCAAATTATTTTTTTCCCCCACACTTCAGAAAAATTTAAATGCTCAAATATAGAGCTTCCGTAGGAGTTTGCAGTGTAGCTTGGTAATGTTGAAAGACAGGACAGCCTCTTGTTTCAAATGATAAGAAGTAAAGCCTTTTCAATTCTATGTAAATAATTGACCACTTCCCTGAAAAAGTTTTACTATTTCTCTAGGGACAAGGTGAGTCATAACAGGTGACCTAAATACGTTCTAGTTTTCAATAAGCAAATAACTCAAGGCAAAGTGGTGGTTTTACTAAAGTGAAAAAAGAGGAAGTTGTCAAGAATGTGCCTTGCCAAAAAATCATCAAGAACCAAGGCAGACAGACTTTCTTCTAAGGGTTATAAAAATGTTTTGAAATCAGACATTCTGGAATGGGATGGTTACATAACTCAGTGAATCTACTAAAAACCACTGAATTTTACATGAACACGGTGGATTTTATGTTATGTGAATTATATCTCAGTAAAGCTGTTATTAAAATAGTAATAAGAAGACATAACATTCAGTCAAAAACACACACATAGGGCCGAGCCCGTGGCGCACTTGGTAGAGTGCTGCGCTGGCAGCGCGGCGGGGGATCCTATATAGGACTGACCGGTGCACTCACTGGCTGAGTGCCGGTCACGAACAAATGACCAAAAAAAAAAAAAAAAAAAACCACACACATAACTTTCTGGGACTTAAACAATTTTAGTTAAAAAATTAAAAGATAAAATGGTCAGAGTTGAAACCCAAATTAGTTGTCCGAAAGACTTTTAAAAATCTTAAGAGAGAAAATACATGAAGAAAAGGAAATCACAAGTGAAAATAAAGAAGTTTGAAGATAGGAGGATACTTCAAAAAATTCTTGAAAAAATTGAATTAAGACATAAGATAAATTCTTCCATGAACTTTTTGAAGTGCTCTTGCATAACTAGAAATAATACATAAATAACAAATTCCAGAAAAATGATATATATGGATTTTAATCATATGGAAATGCAAGCTACTCAGAATAGCCAAAAGAATACTGAAAAACAAGAACAAAGTTTAAGAACTCACACTTCAAAACTTACAGCAAAGTTAGAGTGGTCAAGACAGTGTTATACTAGCATAAGGACAGACACAAAGATCAGTGGAACACTACTGAGACCACAGAAGCAAACCTCTATATGCAAGACCTGTGGAGAGGTTCCTTAAATAATTAAAACTAGAACTACCATATGATCCAGCAATCCTGCTTCTGGGTACATACCAAAGGAAGTGAAATCAAGATCTCAAAGAGGTAATCTGCATTCCCATTCACTGCAACATTATTCACAATAGCCAAGACAAGGAAGCAACCTACACACCTATCAAGGATAAATGGATAAAGAAAATGTGGTATGTACACACAACGGAATGTTATTCTGCCTTAAGAAAAAAAAGGAAACCCTACCATTTGTAACAACGTGGATGAACCTGGAGGACCTTAGGCTAAGTGAAATAATCCAGAAATAGAAGACAAATACTGCACAACCTCACTTATATGAGGAATCTAAAATTGTCAAATTGATAAAAGCAGAGAGTAGAAGGGTAGTTGCCAGGGGCTGGGGGGAAGGGGAAATAGGGAGATATTAGCCAAAGATTACAAAGTTTCAGTTATGTAAAATGAATATGTCCTAGATATATACTGTACAAGATAGTGCCTTTAGTTAATAATTAGGTATTGAATATGAATATGTCCTAGAGGTATACCGTACAGGATAGTACCTTTAGTTAATAATTAAGTATTATATGCTTAAACATTTGCTAAAAGGGTAGATCTTGTGTTAATTATTCTTATTACACACACACACACACACACACACACACACACACTAATAATAATAACAAATAAAGAAGGTGGGAAGAAACTTTTGGAAGTGATGAGTATATTTATGGCATAGATTGAGGTGGTAGTTTCATAGACATATACTTTTATCCAAACTCAACAAGTTGTATACATTAAACATGTACAGCTCTTTGTACGTCAATCATACCATAAAAAATGATTTTTAAAAATAAACCTGTACATTTATGATCAATTGATTTTGACAAGATTACCAATGGGGGAAGAGCCTTTCCAAATATGGTGCTGGGACAAATGGGTATCTACATGCAAAAGAATGAACTTGGACCCCTATTTCATACCATATGCAAAACTTAAATCAAAATGGACTATAGACCTTGAATGAAACCAGAATATGTCACTCCAAAATATTCCCCTTTGACATAAAAATTATTTTCACACTAATGGCAACTTAGAAGCAGCAAACAGAGGAAAAGCTTTTCCCAGGCTTCTCCTTTTCTGCTGAAAGGCAGGATACAAACTTTCCTTTACTGGAGACAACTCTAGACTCTCATGTCACCAGAGGAATCTGCAAACAAACCTTACTCCATTCGTTTCCTCCCAGTTTCCCGACCTTGGAAGCCTGCAACTGCTTTCCTTTGTGGTGCCATTTCTCTACAAATTTATTGTTCTTTGTTAAAGATGCTACATAAACCAGAGTTCTAAACCACTGCTTTGAGTTATTTTTCAATGAAGTTTCTCCAGTGTGATGTGTGATGCATGCGTTAGTACAATTGTTTATTTTCCTCTTGTCAACCTGCTTTTGTTACAGGAGTCCCTACCGACTGAGAACGCTGATGGGTAGAGGTGATCTTTAGCCTCCCTGACAACCTAAATGAAGGAACTAAAACTACAAAATTCTTTGAAAAAAATACAATTAAATCTTTGTGACCTTGGCCTAATCAGTGATTTCTTAAATATAACACCAAAAGCATAGCAACAAAAGAAAAATATATATCAACTGCATTACATCAAAATTTAAAACTTTTGTGCTGCTAATGATACCATCAAGAAAGCGAAACGACAATTCGGAATGGGAGAAAATATTTACAAGTCATATATTTGATGAGACTTTTATCTGAATGTGAGAACTCATGACTTAATGGTATAAAGACAAATAACCCAATTTTAAAAAGGTAAAGAATTTGAATAGACATTTCTTCAAGGAAGATATGGCCAGTGGGAATGTGAAAAGATGTTCAACATCTTTTTGTCCTTAGGGAAACGCAAATTAAAACCACATCCACTAGGATAGCTATAATAATGGTTAAGAAAAAAAAAAAAAAGAACACTAAGGAGTGGTGAGTATGTGGAGAAATTGGAATCCTCACATAAGAGGGTGTTTCAAAAAGTTCATGGAAAAATAGAATTAAAAGATCATACAAATCTTTTCATGAACCTTTTGAAATACCCTTGTATTTTTGGTGGGAATATAAATGATGCAGAGTCTTCAGAAAGCAGTTTGAGAGTTTCTTAAAAAGTTAAACATGGAGTTACCACATGGCCCAGCAATTCCACTCTTAGCTATTCAAGAGAAATGAAAACTTACGTTCATACAGTCATGTTCATAGCAGCATTATTCATTACAGCCCCAAATTGGAAATAACCCAAATGTCCATCAACTGATGAGTGGATAAACAAAAAGTGGCTTAAATAGACAATGGAATAGTATTTGGCAATATAAAAAGGAATGAAATATCGATACAGTAGTCTCCCCTTAACTGTGGTTTTGCTTTTTGTGATTTCAGTTATGGGGGGCCAAAAATACTAAATAGAAAATTCCAGAAATAAATAATTCATGTTTTAAATTTTGCACCTTTCTGAGTGATGTGATGAAATCTCATTCCAGGGAGGGGAATCATTCCTTTGTCCAGCATATCCTGCCCTTTAATTACTTAGTACCCATTTGGGTTATCAGATCAACTGTTGAGGTATCCCAGTACTTATGTTCAAGTAACCCTTATTTTACTTAATCATATACCCAGAGCATAGGAGTAGTGATACTGGCATGTTGTTATAATTGTTCTATTTTATCTATAGTTATTGTTGTTAATCTCTTACTGTGACTAGTTTATAAATTAAACTTTATCATAGGTATGTATATATAGGGAAATACATCGTGTGCACAGGGTTTGGTGCTATCTAAGGTTTCGGGCATCCACTGAGGTCTTGGAAGGTATCCCCTGAGGATAAGGAGGACTACCGTACATGCTACACCATAAATAAACTTTGTAAACATGCTAAATGGAAGAAGCCAGTCACAAAAAACCCACATATTGTATGGCTTTATTTATATGAAATATCCAGAATAGGCAAATCTATAGAGGCAGAGCATAGGTTAGTGGGTGCCTTGGACCAAGGGAGCAGGATGGGAACAGGCAGTGATTGCTGGTGGGTATAGGGGGTTTTGGGGGGGAGGGGAGTGATGAAAATATTCCAAAGTTTGATTATGAAAATGGTTGCATAAATGTATAAACATATTCAAAAACATTGAATTATATACTTTAAATAATTGAATTTTATGGTTTGTGACATTTCAATAAAGATGTTTTAAAAAAAACTTCAAGAAAACTGACATGTATACAATTACATGATTATTTTATTTTCCAGAGTCCCACAAATTATAACTCCTGTGACTTGTTAATTCTGTAGCTCCCCAGGCTAGATGATCATAAATAAGTCTGTTCTTGACTAGGAATTTCCTGGACATGTTCCAGGAAAGGAACCCCTTAGCTGGGCGGTGAGCCATAGAAACTCTGATAGACCAGTACCATCTTTCAGTCAACAAAACTGGTAAAGGAATAAGTGATTATTTCAGAAATACAGGCTTTTTGCTAGACAGAATCTTCCCAAATTTAATATTAACAAGAGAAATTAAGAGCAGGGATTTTGGAGAGTTTAAGCTTTGTAAAGGGTAACAAGACTTTCAGAAGATGGTACTAGAGCACCACACATGTACTCGGAAGGTATTAATTGAGAATCTGCTATTTGCCAGAAGTAGTTAGGCACTGGAAAGAAATGGTTAAAAAGCTGAGTTCCTGCCCTAAGGGAGCTTGCAGTCTAGGCAGAGAAACAAACACATTTGTCATTATAGTCAAGTGCTATGGGGAGAGAATGCAAGGAAACTAAGGGACAGAAAGAAGAGTTGGCCACCTTGGCTGGGAGACCAGAGGGGCCTTCTCAGAGAAGTTTCTACGAATGAATCAGGGTCAAGGTGAGAAGTGGGACCATGAAGCAAGAAAGACCCAGTGGACAGAAAGAGCCAATGTCTGAAAAGTCACGCAGAAGATTGTTCTGTCCTATGATACTGTGTTAGTTTCTCTGAGAAAGGAACTATTTAAGAGGCACAGTATCTGAGCTTGAGAAAGAAAAGCCTTTGACCCAGGGTGATGTCCTCCTTACTAAGTATTGTCTCAGAGGACTGCTGAAGATATTAGACACAGAGTGAGTCCTCGTCTTCTCTTCTGCTTTCTTCTCGTCACATTCCGGTAAATTAAATGATCAAAAATCTTCATCATAGGAGCAGCACTTTTTTTTTTTTTAACTTCACACAAATTTTTATTTCAAACATACACAAATATGAAAAAAAGTAAGTTCTGCGAACTCATATTGCATGACATCAGGAAGCACTTAATGTCCCATTAGGAGAGCGGTGTAATAAAACCTCACACTCCTGTCATCCAGATTTAAAAACATCAACATTTAGCCCACTTGAATTACCTATACTTTTTTCCTCCTCAATTATTTTAAAGCAAATTGCAGGCATAAGGGCATTTCACACCTAGTATTTCAATATTTGTCTCTGTAAAAAGGACATGTAACTGGTTACTGCTATTACACCTAACATAGTAACAATAAGTCATTAACATCATCAATACCTAGACCATGTTTTGGATTCCTTGATTGTTTAATGTGTCTTTTAAAGGTGATTTTTTTTCCAAATCAAGATCCAAACAAGATCCCTCCTTTTCTTTTCACATCTGTAACAAGTCCCCTCTCCCCTCTTTTTCTCCCTTGCCATTGACTTACTGAAAAAAACTGGTGCAATTGTCACATAGGTTGTCCACATTTTGGATTTGTCTGATCACTTCCTCATGGTGACAGTATCATTTAACCAGTTCATTTACCCCTGTCTTGCACCTAATTGGAAGTTAGTGCTAAAAGCTTAGTAAAATCCAGGGTCAATTTTTGGCAAAAGTAAGTTCTGTGAACTCATATTGCATAACATCAGGAACCACTTAATGTCCCAGTTTTACTGCTCCTAAAATTGGTCCCTGGGTTCAAGTGACAACCTGATCTCCTCATTAGAAATTCCTCCCCACCCTCTACCATGCTGCCCTCCGCCCCAGAACTATGATGTAAACCATGAGCTTTTACTACAATGTGCTGTAAATATCCAGTGCCCCATCAAGCTTTCATTTACTGGTTTTAGCACTTGTGGATTGTTGTCTGAATCAATTACTACACTAGGAGTTGTGAAATGGTTATTCTCTAATTTTATCATTCTTTCTAGATTATCTGGGATTCTTCTGTAAATAATAGTTTATAAAAAACATTTCCCTTGTAAATTAGAGCCATTTGGTTATCCTGAAATATTGCTCATACAAGAAAATCAGGTCACATGCTTTCCTCTTTTATGCTGTTGGTGTTCAGAGTAAGGAGTTGCTACTATTGCATCCTCCAATAGTGACCAATGAAACGAGTTTTTTTGTTTTCTCTTTTTTTAAGTATCATTATAAACATAAGGAGTTTTATGTATTCAATGTTTTTCAACCAGTTGCAGTTATTATTCTTTTTATATGCTCAAATGTCACATCACTTGACAATGGGACATCCTTCAAGTGCATTTGGGTTCTATTAGTATTTTCCCTGTTTTCTGATGTAAGATGTGTCAGGCTCATGATTTGCTTTAGACCTACAATCAGCCATTTCTTCAAGGAGCCTTAGTTTATTTCAATGGGAAATAATGTTTAGAGACATAATTTAGGTGGTATGGGTCCACATTGCTCCTAGTTGACAAAGCTAAGAAGTATTATTTTTAAAATAAAAAATAGATTTTCACAGTTCATAGTAATATTTTTAATTCAAAGTAGTATTACAGGATTTTAACTTTAAAAAAAAATTTTTTTTTTTTGCTGTCCTATTCTCTTGCATGGAAAATCTTGGTTCTAAGCACCATTAACGTAATTATTTATTTACTTTATCTTATAATATTGAAGGGGTTAAAACATAACTATTCTGGCCTGTTAACTATTTAAGCTAAAGGCACTCGAAAAACAGCAGGTGCAAGATTATTCTGACTTTCATGCTGTTTCTTAAAAGCAGAAAATGAATTTCCCATGTGAAAGACACGCCCTATCCTAGAAGGAAAATATCCTTGTATTCACAGACGGGAAGTCTAGACCGAGAGAATTCTGTACAGACTTTGTTAAAATAAATCTTATCTTTTAAGCCTGTCCACATAATTTAGTGACGTTTTCATAGTAAGCTATTCTTTGTCCAATTCAGAATACGAGTAACTGACTTTGCTTCTTCTGCTCCTCATTTCTTCATGAAATGTCCCGTGTCATCTGAAATTTGCATTATGCTTTTCTCCTTTTTGTGTATGCTACGTCCATTTAATTCTCATACCCAGTGGGAACCCTAAGAGGATGGAGGTGGGCTTTTTCCATTCCTGCTATATATAAACTCATGTAAATATACAAATACCTAATAAGATTACTCAATTTGGCTAAAACAATGTTGCAGTTCTTTTTGTTCTTAGACTGTATCCCACTAAGGCTTTACGGTGAACATACCTTGAAGGTAACCTGATATAATTATTTTTTCTGCATGGTCATGTCACCAACTTGATATTTCATTGAGTTGATTAACTCCAGTTTATTTTTATTTGGGGGGATTTATTTTTTCTTTATAGGTTAATTTTATTTTTTGAAAATTTGAAACGTTTAACTCATTCCAAAATCCTATGTAACACACTATTCAGAGAAGTCTTGCTCCTATCACTATTACTTCTCCCTATTCTTTCTCCCACCCTATTATAGGTAATTATTTTAAAATACATTTTGTTTAACTTTCTAGTGTCTCTTTTTGCATATAAGCATGTGTGTATGTGCACAAGCATATTCTTAAAAGAAAAAAAAACAAGATAACAATGTCAGCATTACAGTATGCTATAATGCTAACATTTATGTAAGAAAAGGGGGTAATACCATATGGTCTCTAATGGCATATATTCTATAACAGTCTATATTATTATTATTGGTTTTCTGCTCCTTAAACTGAATTTCTGTTTACCAAAATTGATACTATATTTAGTTCATGTATTTTCATAGTTTTTGAAATATTTCTAACAAATTTTTCTTCCCCTTGCCTCAGTTTCCATAGCCCAAAAATTATTGGATTGTTCTAGAGGTGATCTTTAAGTTGTCCTGCAGCTTTAACATTGCCCTAGCTGAAAGTTTAGACTTATCTTCAACCTTGTAATAGCTGCTGTAATCCACTAGATGTCAATGCAACATAGCAACCTATTTTGGGGCGTTTAAAAGCCTCTGTATTCTAGATTTAAAACCAGGAGAAAATCAGAAAATTTTATTTATCAGTTATTTATTTTTTTTAAAAGTTAAATGTAAAATACTCTTTTTTTTAAAAAAGAGACAATAAATAAGATTGTTCTACTTAAAAGAATATAAACTCATTTCTAATAGAGTTAATATTTTTCAGAGGTATTTTTCCACTGTTTAAGTTTAAAAATTCAGTTCTCAAATCAACACTTGCAAACTATTTCTTTTCACATAAGAGTAGTGGCATGAAAATCTGAAAATAAATTATTCAATCACTAGATCAACATTTTAAAATTTGGTCTGTTTGGGAGAGATAAACAAAATTTGTTCAGTATAACCACAGGTAATTATCTTAACAAAATAGTATGATGTTTACAGTTAAATTGTATATTTAATGTGAAATTATTTATTAAATTATTAATTTAATAATCTGTTTATTGACAAATTTTAAATCCCCATGATAAGAATTCTTCTGCAAATAAAAACAAACATTATTATTTCCCCTCCTTGAAAAAATGGGGTGATAATATAAATAAATTTTAATATAGAAAGATGTTATGTTTGAGAATTCAGAATGATTGGTTTATTTTTTCATTAAAACTTCAAGGCTGAGGAAATAACTGGTGTTGCAAAGCTGTTTAGTTTTTAAAATTCTACCTTTTGCTTGTGTATCATTATAAATAAATATGCCTAACATGTCTGAATTTCAAGCAAACACACACACGTGCACACACACTTAAGGCATATAGTGTTTCCTAACCAGGAATTACGAAAAGTAGGAAAAGACAACATTAGAAGGAAAAACGCTAGTCGTTTCTCAGTTCCATAAATCAGCAACTATCAGGGTTGCAAATGACAGTGAGGTAAATAGATAGAGGTAATTGTTGATAACTCAAATAAAAGATTCATCTCGCATTAATTACTTGAACTATTTGAATTTATGTTGTAATCACTACTGTAAAATTATTTTCAGTTAAGGTCCAAATAGTAATCTATACTCGGTGAGATTTCTATTTGCTTCAACAAATCTATATCTATATTTTACAATTTTTCTTCGTGAAATCATTATTCAAACAGTCACTAAGTTAGCAAAGTGACATGTCCTACTGTAGAATTAAATTGCTGCTTGAACTTTAATATATAGACAGTTTCACCTAGCAATGATGTTGTGGGAAGCATTATCCTTCGTGACAGAAGACTTAATACATAACACTCCTGGGAATTCGGCATCATTTTCTTGCAATTATCTTGTACCGTATGTGGTTTCTAGGAGGTCACTAAAAGATGCAGAGGTCTAGGCTTTTTCTTAAAAACATATGATGTCTGTATAGTGTTATATATTTATCTCTGATACACATAGAACAAGCCTAAATAGGTGATATTGACAAACTCCAGTCCTAATAGAGGAAGAGAAGATACATATGCTTTAGTGATTTTCTTTTGCAGTGAATTCCTCATCTAGGGAAAGGTTTACAAAGGCTTTTCAGCTGTCATGAATGTGACATTTGCAGGAGAAAGCAACCTTAGTGGTAGGCATGGAGGGAGTGGCCACCAGGGCCAGAGATGTATTCCAGGGCTAGACCTCCAGATCCATGCAGGAGCCAAGCAGTGGTCTAATAAAAATTTACTTAAAATGAAAATTGCAATAAAGCCCAGAAATACTACCAGTTTTATGTAAAATGACAGCAGTACTTGTATTTGTACCCTACTTGTTTGCAAAGAATTTGAGGTATCATTAAGATGAAGAAAAAATGAACCGTGGGAAGGAAGTCAATATAGAGGGACACATGACATCTGTGTTAAGCTTTATAAAAACTCATTTAATACAAGGGGAAAAAATAATGCCCATTCATTGGCAGCCTCAGTTACCAAATTACCTTATAAGAGAAAATTAATGTAAACTCATGGGTGTATGCTATGTAAACCTGATTTAATGTAACTGTTTACTGTGATGAGTATATATAATGTTATTTGTACACATACAATAGCAACATATTTCATGTTTGTATCTATTGATCTTCTAACTATATCATCTTAATTGTTACCTCAATAATTTTAAAATTGTTATATCTTTAAAAATTTAAAGGAATTTTATAATCATAAAGGGAATGCATTTTTGTTGCAGGACATTTGGGAAATATAAAGAAGAAAATAAAAGTTATACTCAAGCCTACCAATGGTTTGTTTTTTTCCCATTTACTTAATGTTTGTTTATTTATTTTATTAATTAGACAAACGTAAATTTGAGCCCTAAATTTTCATTTAGCATTGTATCATGACAAATTTCCAAGTGAATGAATATGCTTTGGAAGCATCTTTAGAAGGGCTGTATAATATTCTATCATATTCATGAATTATAAAAATGTATTGTACATACTGATTATTGCTAATGTTACATTATTATAAATAATGCTGCAGCGAGCATCTTTGCATATACATCTCTGAACCTATCTCTAATTATTTCTTTAGAGGTAGAATTAACTGATTTGAGGGCTATAGAATTTTTGAGACAATTGTCAATTTGCTTTCCTAAAATTAATATCAATTTGCATTCTTCCAAATAACATATAAGTGCCTGTTTTAGTGAGCATTGAGAATTAATAGTTAAAGTATGTATTGTCATCTGTTCAAGTTATATATAGTATCTTATTTTGGTTTTATTGCATTTTTCTCTAATAGTGAGTTTGGTAATTTTTTATATATTTCTTGTAATTAGTATTTTTCCAATTAAGAACTGTCTGTTCATGTACTTGTTTATTACAGCATTAGTGATTTTTAGAGACTTTTATTATACATGAACATAAAGGAAGCTACCTCTTGTCAAAATTATTTCTATCTAATTAAATATTTACTTTTAAATTTCGTTTATGGTTTTGTGCTTTTTTTAGTGTACAGAAGTTTTAATTTTATTACATCATATTTTTCTTCATAATGTCTTTCTTTTATCTTAGAAAATTCTTTCTTACCTTCATACCAGTTAAAAACACATATATGTTTTAATCTGCTATTTTAGAATTTCATTGTTTACATTAAATTCCTTAATAAATCAATTAGTATCGTGTTAGTTAAATGCTTATCTTATTTATATCTCAAATAGGTAATTTTCCAAAAATCTTTGCTAAATAAATAATCTATCTCTTTTGAATTTGTTTATGATATTTTTTACAACATACCAATTTCTTATATATTAGGATTTTTTTTTCAAACTGTTTTGCTGTATCAGTATATCTCTTAATTCTTCATCAATACCATACTGTTTATATTGTAATATTATAGCACTTTTAAATGAATCACTCTTCTTGTTTTGGTTTAAGAATTACTGGGCTATTCTTGCTTGTTAATTATTTCAGAATCATTTTGGGAAGTGTCTCCCATCTCAGCTAAAATCTCATTGCCATATTATTTTTACTTGGTTTTCATTAACATACAAGAAGAATTTAGGAGGAATTAGTCATACATTGTTCTATCCAGGAATATGAAATGTTCTAAGTTTTTTCAACTTATCTTTTATTATTTCTCTGTAAAAGTTTATAGTTTTCTGTAAATAGAGCCTGCTCATATCTTATAGGGTTATTTCTAGGTAGTGTATGTTACCTCATAGCTATTGATTTTTGTATATTTAATTTGTATCCATTCATTTCACTGAACTCTAAGAGTTGTTATTTAATATTGGATGATCTGAGCATATAATCATATCACATGCAAATAATGAAAATTTCCCGTATAGATTACTAAGGCCTATTGAAGGTAGACTGATAATATAATAAAAATATGATTCAAATTTATCACTAAGAATACTATTTTTATTTGTGAATTTACATTTTAGAGTTCAATTTAAAAGTTATAATGATTTCATCCTTATATAATATTTTTATTTGAATATTATTAAAGTAGATTAAGAAATCTGAAATTTCTAAAGAGTAAAATGTAGCTACATACATTTTTTGATGACACAGTACCCAAAGCACTAGGATTAAATGTTTTATCTAACACAATAACATTAAAATTACACATAAAATTGATTTATAAAATAAATCATAATTGTATTCTGCATTATCATGGCCTTCTATGAATAAAATACAAATCAATTCTGCATGTAGTTAAGAATATATTTGCTAACTAGCTAATTTTTAAAGTTAGGAAATGATTTTTCTTTACATAAAATCTTTGGTAGAGAAAGTCACATACTCTATTTGAGCAGAAAGGTTCTTAATACTGTAAACACGAACTTAACCCTGCCTGCAACGTAGACTTTACTAATGCATCTTGAGCTGAACTAATCTAAGAAAAAAACACTATGTGAAGTAGAACAAATTGCAACTCTGTTTTACAGGGCAGTTGTATTTATCTCAGAAGTATTTGGGAAAAATCTATACTGATAAATTTACAATCAAGATAAAACATGGTTCAAGATGACGTGTATAATAAGTTTGCTTTAAAAAAATAGTAGTTTGATGTATTTAATCATAAACCATTTACTAGATCTATTTAATTTTCATTTTATTATATATATATATATATTCATACTTGAAATGAATTTGTATTATTATTCAAAATTGATATTTTCTACCTAAAATGATAAAATACCAAGGGCTACATTTAATTAATATTATCCTAAGGACAGATTATTGAAATTCATCGACTTAGAATAAATTTGCTGAGCACTGAATGAACAACATTCAGGGAGATTATTAAATAAGTCCCTGCAAAAGAACATGTATTAATAAATCATTTTATATTATTTCTTGACAAACTATGTGATATAGAGATCTCTAATAAAATGATAAAATAAAAATAATGTTTTTCTAAATATACTAGAACAAATTTGAACTGATCCATGGATGTAATTTCAGAATTAAGATTTCTGCATGCTTCAACAATGTAAAAATGATAAAGCTTGATTCTTATCTTACTGACTGCTTCATCCTTAAATTTTTTGTACCAAAAATGTTTTCATGCACATTATCCTATTTTTTATCTCAAACAGTGTTGGTAAGATGTATTGCTGTTTACTTAAAACAAAACAGGAAGTATTTGTATGTTTGTATATTGTCTGCTGTAAAATATATGTTTTACATTTCTGGTAAAGTATCTGAAGGTATTTCCAATCTTTTGGTCACTGGGGTTTTGGTCTCTGAGATCACTGCTAATCTACTAGGGCTAAACTTAGGAAAAAACAAAACTGCATTTGTCATCCTTTAAATAAAATGAAGCTATGAGCTTATTTGCACAAAGACACAGAGCCAATTTATTCAAGTTCAGTTTGGAGATACTTCACAAAACTGTAAATCTCATAGATAGAACCATAGTGGTGCTACAATTCACACTAAATAGATTTAGCAATTATTACTAGCATGTAATAAGTAATTTTATGTGATTTTTATTTTGAATAGTGTCTACATGTTAATATATATTTTACATACAACATGCCACATTAGTAATAATAACATATATTGATATATATAGAGAGAAACTTTATCTTGAAATGTAAATATCTAGAAAGAAATACTCTGATTATATTATGTAGGGAAATAGCCAGAGTTTTTATTTTAATTAAAATATGTTCAATGAGAGGAACCAAA